>NW_019726238.1:2070128-2141065 GCF_002891405.2 Cryptotermes secundus
TGTTCTTCACATAACCCCACAAGAAGAAGTTCATTGGCGTTAAATCTGGTGACCTAGGAGACCAAGTGATTGGTCCACCTGTGCCGACCCATCTCCCAGCACCTCTCTGTCCAGGTGATTCCTAAAATGGGGCAGAAATGTGGCGGCGCCCCATCTTGTTGGAGGACAGTTTGGGGTGGTAATTGGGGAAGCGCATACAGCTCCAGCACGTCGAAGTACGAATGTCCGGTCAGTCTTTTCCGAAAAGAGAAACGGTTCACTCAACTTGTCGTGCATTAAGCGGGCCCACGCGTTCAATTTGGGGCTGCCTCTCTCCAGCTCACATGCGACATGTGGATTGTGAGTGCCCCAAATCCTGCATCTGTTTACATCTCCGCTGACCCGGAACGTCGCCTCGCCAAAGAAGCAAACTTGGTGGAGGAAATCGGGCGACGCGTCAATTCTTTCTAGCATGTCCACAGCGAAGTTTGTGCGTGCTACTTGGTCACTCGGTTTTAGTGCATGAATCATTTGAATCTTGTACGCTCTTAGGCGGAGCCTTTTGTGAGCACACCGTGCGTTGTTAAACGTGGAATTTGTATGAAACTGCAAGCTAACAACACGAATTGATGTGCGCGGACTTCGCTGGAATGCCTCGCTAATGCGACTGGAATTTTCTTCAGAGGTCCGTGTCTTTCCGGGAGATTTTACACGCAACAGACTACCTGCACTCCTCAGTTTGTTGTCCCAGAACCGAATGCTTTTCCGTGTAGGAGGTTGACGTCCATATTGCATTCTAAAACTACGTTGGGCAGCCGTAAGGGGTTGCAACTCTGATAGCCACAACGCGCATTGAACCTGTTCCTGTGGCGTCCATAAGAAGAAACATTCAGAGTGTTCGTTTCCGATGAAATAAACCGATACTTGTATGACAATTAGTTTCCGAGGCATAATTTTGTTTTTATTTTCGGTACTTTTCATCCCAACAGCCTGTACATTATCTCCTAGTAGATTCACATCATCAGCATGGACTTGTATAGGATGTGTCCCAATTAATTTCAGTCCCATCTGGTTTTCCTGGACTTTCCTAATGGCATATATTAAAGCAAAGTTGTTGAAGTTAACGTATCCTCTTTGCCTGGACGCGCCATAGCTCGAGCGGTTAGTCGCTGGCTTCCTACCGCGGCGGCACGGGTTCGATCCCGGGTCTGATCAAGTGGGATTTGTGGTGGACAAAGTGGAGCTGGGGCAGGTTTTCTCCAAGTACTTGGGTTTCCCCTGCCAATCTTCATTCCACCAACTGCTCCACAATCATCTTCACCTATCATCTGGGGCTGGTACAATAGGCCAGAAGTGGCCGCAGTACAAGGGACTTAGTCCCACCCCACTAGCAAAAAAATCTCTTTGTCTACTTTTCTTATTTTCAAAAAAATAAAACGTACACTTGCGAGATCACCTTGTTCTGTATGGTTCTATGTATAACCACCCTCCGACATTGTTATTTAGGGTCTCGGTAACTACGTTCCCGCGGCAACGAATTCGCATGGAACAGTAGAATTGTTGGACGCTTCGTTTTCAAGGCGGTCTAAAAGGAAAGTAGGGTCTTAGTTTCACACAGAACCTCTTGATTTCATTTTATTTTAAATAGAACAGCTAACGGACCTTATAATTTCTCAGATTCTGTCGAACGCAAATACAAATAACCCACAGTGAAATATTCCAAAAATTTAGCAAGGTATTGTTAAGTATTCCAAAGACTGCAAGTCAATTGTTTTGGATCTATCTACTCTACCAACGGACTTATGCTCAGTTTGGGGCACCTCTGTGTTTCTGTCGACTTCCGGTCCTTCCGTTCTAGAGTTACTGGGCAGAGAGATCAGTAGAAACAGTGACTTTATAAGCATGACCCCAGGATATGCGTATTAATTCAGTTCATGATTCTCCGTTACGTTCAACTTCGAGTGTGGGCGACTAACCCTGACTACGCCTCTTGTAGTTCGACCCCACAACAACAGACACGCAANAAACTTCGAGTGTGGGCAGTAACAACCTTCAGCGACTAACTCTGACTACGCCTCTTGTAGTTCGACCCCACAACAACAGACACGCAACGGAGCAGAAAGTTGCCAACTAACAATACAGAGAAACTAAATGACGAACAAACATACACGACGCAGACTGTAAGTAACAACAAACCTGGAAGATAATCAGTGGACGAATTGCTAATGATGGTAAAGTTGGTAGTGTACTACAGTGAGGGAGGTATGTATACCTCCTATTGACTTCTTTGTGTAAGTCTAGTTCTGTAATTAGAGGCTTGCTCTCTGACATTTAGGGAAGGTTGTTGCCTAAGGGTATTTACGAGATCAGGGTGCTGAGGAGAATATTTGGACCGAAGGGAGATGAGAGAACTGCATAATGAAGAGATGCATAACTTATATTCTTTTTTTTCCTTGGCACTACAGCCCCAGTGGGCCTAGGCCTACCTCCATGAACTCCGTTCACTTCGGTTTTTCTAGATCTTACACATTCGGTAGGACTCCTTGGGCGAGTGATCAGCTCGTCGCAAGGTCTCTACCTGTAGACAAACACAGAAAAACGCACACAAAGATCCATGCCCTGAGTGGGATTCGAACCCACGATCCCGGCTTCCGAGCGAGCGAAGACAGTACATGCCTTAGACCGCTCGGCTACTGTGACCGGCAGTGTATAAGAATAATATATAAGAATTCAGTTCGTACCTCACAGGAAACAGATCCGAACCCACGATCCCGGTTTCCAAGCGAGCGAAGACAGTACATGCCTTAGACCGCTCGGCTACCGTGACCAGCACTTATATTCTTTACCAAGTATAATTAGAATAATGAAATCAAGGAGGATGAGTAGTGTAGGAAATGTAGCACGAATGGGGTAAAGAAATGAATATAGGATATTGATAGGAAATCCAAAAGGAAGAGACTGCCAGGAAGACACAGACAGAAATGGGAGGAAAATATTAAAATGGGGGTGTGGATTGGATTGATGTGCCTCAGGTTAGAGACCAGCACAGCCCTCTGTTGAACACTGTACTGAAACTTCAAGTTCAGAAAATATTTGCTGACGGCTTCTCAAGAAGGGCTGAGCTCCATGGGGTTAGCTAGTTCTGCAATTAACGATTACTGTCTTAGAAAGAAAATATGTGTTTTAAGAAGTAAGTCTGTATAACAAAACTGAACAATCAGTGGCGTCCAGAAAGCTGTTATTTCAGATCCAAGGGATTTAATCTGCTGAAATTTTAAAAAGTAGCGTTTATTTTCTTGGGTCTTGTCTGTTAATACATATAGAATTATCGTTCATTATTTACATTCTTTTAATAATATATTTATTTATAGAACCCTCTGTATATTAATATTTCTTTCTCAGGCGAAGCGTTCCCACCTCCCACCCTCCACCACTTCCGCCCCCATCCGCATCTTCACCTTCGTCCGCCTTCGAGCAGTGGTAAACCTTATGATCCTTGTAAACAAGTACATGTCGTCCTATGATACACACAGAGTGGATTTAAGGACTGCCTTAGGAAAAGAGGATATTCGGCAGAGAACTTAGAGCAATGTAAAAGAATTTGCATGTAAATTTATCTTAATACGACGGGAGAAATCGACCGACCGAGCGACCGCCGCTTGTCGGCGAAGTTAGTGCCAACTTTAGCGAATAGAGGGTGTCGCGTGGTCAGCGCAACGAATCTCCACGGCCGTTAATTTCCGTTTTCTAAACCGGAGCCGCTATTTATCATCACGAGGCTGAGTAGACCCCGTTCCAGACCCACTACTTCTCCGAAAAAAAAAATGTGGTAGCGCCGGGAATCGAACCCGGACCTCTGTATCTGTAGCCAGGAACACTGACCACTAGACCTACTTTTGGGGGAGGAAAACCTCTTTCCATAATCATATGGAGAGAGTGAAAAGAAATTAATGCCCTTTTGGGGGTCTGGGTAGAGTCATTTTTATTCCTTGGATCATAGAAATAAGCTAATGTACGAAATATTGCCTTTACGTACAAAATGTATGACAATGAATAAGGTCCAAAATAATAATAATAAACGTAAATTCTCCATACTTAAGGAAACATTTAAAAATCAGTAAACTGCAGGAAACAAAGTTTTCCTTTAATCAAAATATTCCGTGTTTTCTGGAAAACTGAGGTTCATTTCCGTCTTCACAAAAGCCTGCCACCAAGTCCTATATTTGGTAACTGCAATTGAGTTTACACACTTAAATCCTATTTCTTTAAAGACTGATTTCTATATCACATCTGTCAGGCAGTTTCTCCAATTCATATCTCCCTGCCAAAAGTTTGCTAGCATTTATTAGTTCTCCTATGTATGCTACCTGTTTCAGCTGATAACTCTAACAATATGTGTTGAAGCTAAAAATTAGTTATTTTTTTGGTTTATGTATAACCAGAGTCCAAATTTCACATCCATGCAAATTAATACAGTAGCACACTTTCGTGTATTTTAATATTCGGGTTATTAAGCAAGCGATGATAAGCTACAAACAAATTAAAGGAATTTAAGAGTTAATGTAAGAGTGAAGGGCGCTGACACGTAAGGCAAACAAACGCAGCTGCTCTGCTCATCCAATCCGCAAGATCCCTTGTTCCACTGCTTATTCCAAACAGCGCTGATTGGCTGCTTAACAACTGAATTGCCATTTCGATTATACAGAACACATATTGATTTAGCGTCGGAAGTGCGTATCAATTCAGGAACTGCCGCTGTATCCCCCACAGCAAATCTAATTTCACATCTCTGATCCCTAAGAATTATTCAGAACGTCCGTATTTTTTACTATACAATGCAATGTCTTAAAGTACGTCACACCCTCGACTTTCTCTACCCTGATTATCCTGTTTGTGGTTTCTCTTCGTGTCTCTTTCATGAGGGTTTGAAACCCTGTTGAGTGACTGTTATTTCAGCTCACTGTCTGTCCGTCTATACACGTGAAACGACAGGGATGTTACGGAGAACTGTCGAGTAATTTCAGTTCTCATTTAAATTAAAAAGCTTTAAGAACCAATTTACATGGAGACCTGTGTGCGTGCGTGGTTGATAAAAACAAAACGCACATTTTGTGGCCAATACAGTTCTTCCGTAGTTCTTATGGTTTTCGCAATAATTATTTCTAATCTGCATATCCCACAGTTACCCTCATCAATCATAATATATCTTTGTTCACTTGTATCTATCGATTATTCATGCATATTACCACCTTCATTAACATGAATAAACAGGGGTATATTTTAGTTTTTCAGGTTGGCAATACATCGTCATATTGACTTATAATTATCATTTTAAATAATCTAAAGCAAGGTAAGGTTAGCTCAGTGGAGCTATTGTCTCAAGTCTTGGGGGTCAAGAGGACCTCCTTTTGATTGCAGTTACAGTTATTTTTCTATATTATAATTTCTCGTCATAACTCGAGGCACGATTTTGTACAACTTTTATAATATAGACGCGTTGCACCACAATATGGATCCATATGGAGATTTCAATTAACTTTATCTATTTATTTTATACACTGTCTGTTGATGGTTCCATGGGGACCGAGAAATGTAGCGGTAAAATTCAATTTATGTGATACTGATTTTAATTTTAATACCATTTTTCTTGCTGTATTGACGGATATATTACCTAACCATATACAGACCAGTTGTTTCCATACGCACAAATCTGTGCATATTAATTAGAATTGATACTAGTCGCCCATTCAAATTACACGCGGGATAATACTCATAATACTCATACTCCGCAGTCTAGAGATAACGTTCCCATTTCATGACTCGTAGTACGCGGGTTCAAACCCGGCGGAGGTCGTGGAATTTTTAAGGGCGGAAAAATTCAGGGAACAAGTCCTCCGGGAGGGACTTTAAGCCGTGGGTCCCGTGTCGTAGCTTTACGGCACGTAAAAGAACCTCATATCTCCTAAGGAGGTCACTGAGCAAAATTCAAGGACATTTCCCGCCCAACAGTAGTCTCTAACGCCTCTGATAGATGGAGGAAGCATTATAGATACCGCTAANACATTTCGTTACGGACTGTTCATAAATTTATCACAAAATGTCTGAGCAAACAAATCCAAAAATCCCACTGCAGTGTGTTAAATAAAAGAACCTCGAAGATACAAGCCTTAGGCTACCAGGATGACGTCAGACGCAATATGGCTACCTGGGTGTGGTCACCATCCTCAAGTTAGGCAGCAGGAAATGCTCTGCAAGCACACTTCAGCCGTTAAATGAAAGGATTAGGCAGATGCGAGAATGACAAGGGCTAACCCCTGGAGTGACTTCGGGTTAGAAAGGATAATAAAGAGTGATTACCTGAAGGCGATGCACATGATCTCGCATTAAACTCGTATCCACCGTGCATTTGGTTTCTTTCCGAAATGTTCCAACCCACTGCAGGAATCGTGAATCGGTCACGCTCACTAATTAGCCACTAACGAAGCGAAAATAATTGCGAGGCAATATTGACTCTCACGGTAACGTGCTTGCTTATGAAGAGGGCCTGATACAGAACATCGCGTGCAGTGGGCGATGGACACTAATTAAATCTATGGACTGTTTGATTCTACAGGTTTATTTCGTTGCTAGGTTCCTTGAAACAGCGTTACCGAGTCCAGAATATCTGGATATATTCTTCTTGAATACAAAACGTGTAGTAACATTCAGATTTCATGGATTTTCCTGCCATGTAGTTTCGTAGAATTGTTACCAGCATTACTCCTCCCACATTCATTCACCCTGAAGATGGAGGCAGCAGGTTCCCTCGAAATGCTGACAATAACATGTTATAAAATCTCCTTGAAATCTTCGTATTTCACAATAACCTACAGTAAAAGTAAAAGTTTTCCTTGTGCTTAACTAATTAAGCACTAGGTCATGAAGGCGTATGGGGGGATGGATGTATAGATCCACATTTTCTTGAAATTGGTACTAGTTGGAGGTGAGTGGTTAGCTTCACGCCCCGGTCGCTTTACTCCCGGGGAAAGAGCCCCCGGTACCAATTGTACAGGAGGTTGGGTGGACACCAGGGCCGGTCTGGTGACTTGGAGAAGTGAAATTTCTTAATCCTACACGTACTTGAACTCTGACCTCTCTAGGCAGTCGCTGCCTAATAATCGACAACTGAGCTGTCAACTTAATTATAGCAGAACCCAACTGACTCATTACTTCAACTATCCTGGTTATAACTTCTCGGCACGGACAACGTAGAAAACACCGTTCTTCTATTGTTGAGTGTGTATTCGTTGCCCCTGGAACGTGTTTACCGAGCTGTTGTCCTGAAACGGCTGTTTTTATTTGCCTATTTCGCAGTCGTTGCACAGCAACGGCTGGAAATACTACGATATATTCATCTGATTTCCAAGTTATCGAAAAGAAGTCTGTAATCGGAAATAGGAAAACACAACACTGCGTCTCCTAATCCCATATGACGTCACTCCCAAGCACACCAGAAGAGCTGAAGCGCGTATTATGGAAACCTTTTGTTGTTTTCTTTTACAGACTTCACGACTATTCGAGAATGCAAATTTGTTCAGTAAACATTATTAGGTATAATATCAAAGGAGATAACATGTGAAGACTGATGTTCAAGAACTCACACATATGGAACAGGAATGGACAATTAATAACACAGTTAAATTCGGGATGCCTTAAGGAAGAAGCGAGAGGGGGGTGAAGCTCGGCTACCTAGCCATAAAACCAACTTCACTGTTTCCAAAGTGCATGGAGCACCTCCCTGGGAGGGAGGATATTACATGAAAATTTCATACTAGTGGGAAAATTCAGTTGACTATAATTCTGAAAAATGTCATAACATTTGCTAAATATTGAAAATATTCATTTGTTGAGTTTAAAAATGAAAAACAATGAAATATGTTCCTTATAAACGCACTCAAGGAGAGAGCACCATGAAATCCTTGCAAAGCTGAGGAGTGGTGATTATACAGAGTCTGGAAGCCAGTGCTTTGAGGAGAACCTGCCTAATTATAGCCTCGTGGAAGACAAAAGCATAATGATAAGATAACATTAAAATTAATCTTGAAAAGATACGGGGCACGCTGTAGCATAGTTGGTTGAGTCACAATGCTACAGGCCCGAAGGTCGAGGTTTCGAGTCCCGATGAGGTGGAATTTTTTTCAATTTACATAATCCTTCCAGCGCAATATATCCATGGGGACGAGTCAGTCTCTAACAGAAATGAGTACCAGGAATCTTACTGGGGGGTAAACGACGGCCGGCGCGTAAGGCTGACAACCTCACCGCCATCTGTTAGCTGATTGTCTAGAAATTGTGGAAGCCTCGACGTCTCACAACCCTATGGGCCTTCACGGCCTGTTACAGGGATAGCTTTAACTTTTTTTAGCTTGAAAAGATACAATAAGATGGTGTAAACTGGATTCAGCCGGTCACGGTAGCCGAGCGGTCTAAGGCATGTACTGTCTTCGTTCGCTTGGAAACCGGGATCGTGGGTTCGAATCCCACTCAGGGCATGTATATTTAGTTTGTGTGTGTGCGTCTTTCTGTGTTTGTGTATAGATAGAGGCCTTGCGACGAGCTGATCACCCGCCCAAGGAGTCCTACCGAATGTGTAATATCTAGAAAAACCGAAGTGAACGGAGAAGTTCGTGGAGGTAGGCCTAGGCCCACTGGGGCTGTAGTGCCAAGAAAAAAAAAACTGGATTCAACTGGCTTGGACATGGACCAATGATCGGTTTTTCTTAACACTGCAGTTAAACTACGAATTACATAAAATTCTGGAAATTAATTGAGTACAAGAACAGCTGTTACTTTCTCAAGACGGACTCAGCTACATGCAGTTATTTAGTTAGCTTACATCGAATATCTCGCATCTCGAAATTTGCAAATTGCTCTTGTCTGTGTAATTAGTGAACTGCTGAATGGAGAGCCATTTTTTTGGCAGACACCCAGGGACAGTTTTTCGATCACTTAGTGGCGTTCTACTGTGATAGCTTTATCTGCAGGGGGGATATTACAATAGATCATAATTATATAGATACGGGCTAGCTTAAATTGGCAATTAACCTAACTGGATATAACGGTAAGTTCAATGCAGCAACTACATTCCAATTGATGGGACAATAGTGAATCAGTGGCATGGGTCCCCGCTACTGCAGCTCGCCAGATATATGTGCCCCATTATACAGTTATACGTTGGCCTGTGCTGAATATCATTGCCAGTATTTATTGACATTCGTGGGGATTGTGTTAAAGCGATATTCTCTTACGCTCATCAAATTCAATACAACGCATTGCCTGCCGCTCCAACTACGTTTTAATCAAGTATTAACTCTGCTATTGGAGACAAGGATCTATGTACATCAGAAGGAACTCGGAGAATCACGTTGAACTCGTGATTTTGAGTGCTCCCACAGAAGCATTACATTTTAATCAAGTAGTAACTCTGCTAGCTATTGGAGACAAGGATCTAGGTACATCAGGAGGCACTCGGAGAAACACCTTCAACTCGTGATTTTGAGTGCTTCCACATAACCGTTGTCGTTTAGTCAACATGGTGAATAGGGTACCGGCTGGAAGATTGGGGAATCAGGGTTCGATTCCTATCAAAAGCGCAGATTTTTTTCTATTTTCCGCAGCCCATCCAGTCTGCTACGTAAAGACAGACGAGGCTATTCACCCTGTCTCCAAGAGGCCTGGACGTAAAGCTAACCACTCATCTATGTCTAGTACAGAGGTCAAGAAGGAGTGGAGATATATTATTAGACTAACTTTTATAATTGAAACTGACTCCAGTTATTAAAGGAATTGCATAGAGGTCATTATATTAATTACCTGCTATTAGGTTAATGCAATTTGTTGATTTTAAGCTTTAAAATCTTTAATACAAAGTAAATTAAAAAGATGTGACATATGCCAGAAGCAATGCACTTTGAAGGAAGTTCATTCAGCGGAGGGTAGCAGAAACTATTCAGTATTTCCAATCAGTCTGAGTAAGTTGAGATGACTCATGAGAGAGAAAGAGACAGACGTTGCTTCAATTGTTTTTTTGCACAGACAGGTCAACTTTTCTCATGGGGCCGAATGAAGGAAGATACTTTCATTATAATTCAATTAATTCAACTTGTAGGCTCGTGATCAATTGATTAGGAATCCCTCACACGTACTCCAGAGGTTAATTGAAACTGCAACGTGATCCCCAGTGCAGATGTACCCAGACACTTCGATAGTGTTCTGTATGGAAGATACGTGGAGTGCCCCTCACAGAAGCGCTGTCAGAATACATTGGGGATAAAACATAGTGGGCTGTTTTAGTTTGAAAATTCAGACGAAAAAACAAGATCCCTGTTAAAATGTTATTGTCTGTGTGATAGATTTTTGCTTTTTGGAAGGACTGCATCTTAAAGGTTTCAAAAAAGTTGCAATTCTTTATTATTTCCACCCTAATGCTTAGAATTCTCTACCCCGTGCATCCTGTCTTACGGCGAAAATTTCAGCGATGTAACAGCGCATTCAAAAATTGAATCCACTTTTATCCGCATTTATATTTTCAAAACAGAATAGCAAGGCCAGGAGAAATACAAGTATATTTCATACGGGATCTACAGATGAGTTTATGACTCATAACCGACCATACAAACAAACAAACAAACAAAAACAGACAAAGACACCAAATTCCTAGCCACCCAATTAACTAATAAATCAATTAACCAACAAACTAACAAACTGAACGACGGGCTGACGGACCAACAAACAAGCTAAGTAACTAATTCAAGAAATTCCCAAACTTGATGAACCCGAAAGTTTATTAGCGTGTTCACAACAGCATGTAATTTTTCCCCATCCTAAACGAGATAAATCCAGTCCACTGACCTAACAAAATTCTCTAAGATCCAATTTAATATTATCATTCCTTTTACGCCTGTATCTTCCTACTCGTCTCTTTCCTTCATGTTTTCCTACCAAGACTCCTCTCTTGTACCATGCGTGCTGCACATCCTGTCAATTTCACCTTAATTGAATAATTCATTCTCAGTCCCCATATCGCTTAACCAATTTTAGGTTCAAATATTCTCTCACTATCTCAGACATAGTCTATAGTCTATAGACTATAGAGAGTGTCACGTGGTCAGCGCAACGAATCCCCATGACAGTTAATTTCGGTTTTCTAGACCGAAGCCGCTATTTCCTTGAAATAGCTCAATTATCCTCACGAGGCTGAGTGGAACTCGTTCCAGACCCACTACTTCTCAGAAAATCTGGTGGCGCCGGGAATTGAACCAGGGACCTCTGGATCTGTAGCCAGGAGCTCTGATCACTAGACCAAAGAGGAGGTCCTAAGGCGATATATTCTCCAATAATATTCTCTTCGTAAGAAGTTTGAAGGAAAGCAACCAGTTTACTGTCTGATACTTTATCTTCCGGAAGATTGATACACGAGTATCGGACATATAGAAACCCTCGTCGAGGGAGTCTGTTGATTATGAAAGTCCTCCATTATAGATGGCAGGAGATCTGTTCAACGCAGCACTGTCCGAAACTGAAGTGCAGACGGTTGATGTGACACCTGACACTTAATGGATCATATCAGCACGGGGCATCTATGGGCCTAGGTACACTCTGTAGCTTCGAACGAACATAGAAATTATATTAGTAATAAAAGGGACAAGGCCGAACATTGTTCGTCTCCTGGCTTTTGACGCCGTGTAACCTAGTAGATGTTTAACGGTATTATGGAGGGAGAGACTGTCTCCATTTTCGGGCTCTGCCTTTCTCCAATGAAGAACAATTTTCGGGTTTAATGGATTTTTGGGCTTTGTCAATTGTTCGGTTTTCTACGAAGCTAAAGAACACAGCGTTTCGGAAAATGTATCTGTTTCCGCCTTCAGGGGATTGGGGTTAGGTCTTTCTAAGGAAGCAACACAGTAGGTGTCCCCCCTTCACCTGAGGACGGAAACAGATACATTTTCCGAAACGCTGTGTTCTTTAGCTTTGTAGAAAACCGGACGATGGAAAAAGTACAAAAATCCGAGTGTTATACAACATCGTAAGAACTGTTTAGTATCTACCACGAGTAATTTTCTCTGTTACTACTTTTTATTGAATTTTTTGTTTATAGCCCAACCTTTTTATATGCGACGTTTAATTTCTCAATATATTTTGCTTTATTGACTAGTTTTCTATATTTTCAATAGTTGTTTTGAAATCGGTAGTCACTATTTGGGTGTAGTGAGATGAGTGTGAGTGATTTGTAATCCAACAGATGGCTCTGACAGCTTACATTTTGTCCCAGTGGTACTGAATGAACAAGTTTCAGGTTGTATGGTCCTTCACAACAATGTCGTGGTCACTGAATACTGGAACATACCTGAGTGAAAGTGGAGAGCTTTAGCACAGTAGTAAAACTTAGCCCTTTAAGACCCAGTGGTTCTACATGCGTCACCTGCTTTAGCGTAAGAAAACTCCATATTCTTCATACACAATGCATTTTTGTGTTTTCTATGGTTCTCACAATAAACAGCGGTTGTTTTCCTGAACTGCTTAGTCGACCGATCTCTACAACGGAGGTAAAATGAGTTTCCTGTGAAGTACAACCTGAATTTATATATATTATTTGGAAGAAATTCTTTCTTTGAAGGGTTAATCTTACCTTGAATGTACATCTTAATTCAAGTACTGTAGATTATAAATGTATTAATAATATACAGAACCATCTGTCTTTTCATTAAAGAAAACTGCGAGTCTAAACACAAAATACATATATATTTCCTTCGTTTTGTATTAATGTGAATCATTGTTTTGCGTAATGGAAGGAACGCGAGGAAAACAACTTGCCAAGGGGAATATTTCAACCCAGTTAAAATAAATTATCATGTAATATAAACAGTTACACAACTGTGAGCTTTGCAGCTTGTAACTTTAGCACAATACTGACAAAGTGATTAGATTTAAGAACTAGAAGTTGTACCGCACATGACGTATCAAGTTATTGTAGCATGTAGACCCGTTGCTAAGTAATGACTCTGTAATCAAAGCCCGTTTCTAGGCAACAGATTCCTAGCACACCCCAGTGGACTAATTGTAAAGCGGTCCTTGCGACAGCTGCGTGAGTAGAAATGTTTGAAGCTGTGTTTTATATGTGGTCCGTGCAGAGGTGTTATAAACGGGACAAGTCTACTGTTCAGTTAGTTGCGAGACAGCCACCGGCCAGTAAAGACGTGAACACGGAAGTTAAGGGATCGACGTTGGAAGCCGTTACCAGACAACGACTGATGACGACGCAGCAGACTGAGAAGACTACGCACTGGCTGTAGTGTACTGCAGAGTATGTGAATTAGCGACAGCGCTATAGTTACTTGCAGTTACGATCTGTGAGTATTCAATAAATCCAATTACCAATCCAAACCCTGTCTATAGTCATGCATATATGTGATAATATGTATACACAGTTTTGATTGTAAGACCTCAAAGGAAGAGAGTAATTGTTAGATTCGGTAGTACGCATAGTTACGCTGGCTTCCCACCGCGGTGGCCCGGTTATATTGTTATTTTATATTCTACAGATAATAACTTAAATAAATATGGCGTACTTTACAAGATCTCTTGTAACATACCACTCTCGGGCCCTATAGACTCTTGTCACTCTTGTCACTCACTCCACCAGTTCGCGTGTTCGCTACATTGCTGTTACTGATTTCATTAAGAGTTACAACGTTCGAGTGTCCTCAGATTTCATGATCTTCATAACAGATTTCATTGAAATCAGCCAAATGGTTCGTCAATTGAAAGGTGGTATATGCAGGTAGCGCCTATTTTAAAAACCGACTTCCTTTCCTCAAGACAGGAAAATAAGCGAGAACTGAATTGCAGTATTTCAAACAGGGAACTGTTGAAGTCTCTTACTTATTTACTCATGGAGCTGAACCTTTCTTGAGGAGCCGCCAATTCTGCAGCTACACAAGAATTTCCCAGCATTTTATGGAACCCGAAAGTTCAATACCGTGTTCACAAGAGCCTTCCGCTGGTCCCTATCCTGAGCCAGATCAATCCAATTCACACCATCCCATCCTATCTCTCTAATATCCATTTTAATATTGTCCACCCACCCACGTCTTGGTCTTCCAAGTGGTCTAAGTATCGAAATAAAAAGAGAATTAACATGGACAACCCGAAACGGTAAGGTAACAATCAGGCGTGCTCTCGTGCGTCTCGGCGTGACCACTGACTAAATACTGACTGACATTTCTTGCAATCCCATTACGTAAGATAGGGGAGATTTATATTGTGGGGTTTAAGATGAAAGTACAATTTGATCTGAGGAAGACACCGTTACTGAGTAATGGTCTTATCTGTTCCAATGACTTGCCAATATAATGGCAATACAGTAAAAAGCACAGACGAAAATGCTTATCATTTATCATACAAATTGGTAACAAGAACCCGGTATCGGGGAACCCGAGTCTATTGAATGTATTAGGGTCTATTGTCTCGAACGGAACGGGATGCTGAAGAGGCGAAGGGTAAGAAATGCTGATGCAATGCTTTGTGGGGGTCTTCTCTAGTGCTCGACGTGTCTAAATACAAGCAGGGGATCCAAATTTATGACGGCTTAAATCATTTCTGGAGATGTCCATTTTGGCAATAAGTCTGGCCGATAGTCTCGTGATAAAACATACAGCGATTTGTCCCTTCACAAAGAAAGGAAAGACATGAATTAAGATTACGGTCTTCCCAGATATGACGCTTTATTGTATGTTGGATCGTTACCAGCGTTTCAGGAGAAGCTGCTGTCATAAAGATTTTAACCATATACCTGGCTACAACGTGTCGCTTCCCAGAAAAACGAAATCATAACTTTAATCTCCGTGGAGACCTCTAGTCTCACAAACGATATTCATAATAGACAGGAGAAGATATCCCGTTTTTGGTTCAGCATTTGCCCTCTCAGTGCCCAGATAATATTGTGACTCATGTGACCATTGGTAGGCAACGGCTCGGTGAATGCATTGACGAAGTAACGCTCTCAACAACAGAAAGGCATACTAGGTAACGAAGGGGGCACGCGGTAGCGTAGTTGGTTGAGACACTATGCTACAAGCCGGAAGGCCGCGGGTTCAAATCTCGATGAGGTAATTGGATTTTTTTCAATTGACCTAATCTTTCCAGCCGCACTATGGCCCTGGGGTCGACTCAGCCTCTAACAGAAATGAGTACCAGGAATATTCTTGGGGGTAAAGGGCGGCCGGCGCGTAAGGGTGACAACCTTACTGCCATCTGTGAGACGATTGTCTAGAAAATGTGGGAGCCTCAACGTCTCGCAACCCTATGGGCCTCCAAGGCCTGTTATAAGGATACCTTTACTTTACTTTTTACTAGGTAGCGAAACAATAAACAAGTATTTCTGAAAATACAGGAGGTGTTTTCTGTGTGGTTCGCATATATCCATTTGTAGGCAAAGGCTCGGTAAACACGTTCCCCCAGAAGCGTACCGCGGAACAATAGGACGTCCATTTCTAGGCAACGGAGCGGTAGGCATCCTTACGAATTCTTGAGAAAGTGTTTTCCAGCCTGCTTTATTGTTGCATAACCTAGCAACTGAAGGTGTTTACAGATCTGTTGCCTGTCAATGCGTTGATCAAATCCGTTGCAATATGAATGTATAGACTGTATTTGTCTGGTTCAGGACAGAATCCATAGACTGACTCCTGTGTCCACGGAAAGAACATTCGGGTTCAATAAAAGCTGGAGGAGTTCTTGACTAAATGAACTATTATTTGATCCTCAAAGACAACTCTGATCCATGTAATTATATTGTGAGTAAATATTATCGTGAATGACCTTCTGGAATGGAAAATATGTAGCTTGTTGCATAGTCAGAGCCATAAGAACCTCAAATTTCATCATGGAAGATGAACTGATTATTTATATTGTAACGTGGATACCCATTGCTAGGCAACAACTTGGTGAAAACCTTCTAGCTTAAGCGCGCGACAACATACATCCAGTGCTATGCAACGGCAACGTAAACACACCGCTATAACAATAGAGGAATTGCTAGGGTGTTCCCAGTGTGTTTTCTGTGCGTGATCCGTGCTGAGGTTTATAGGGGACAACGAAAGTCGCTGTCAACTAGCAATAATTGCACCTCGGATAAACCTCATTGGTTATGATACTGCCACAGAGTTTGCTTGAATAGAAGCCACAGGGGTTTGCGTACCGATTGGAAATAGCGGAGTGCTACTTGCAGTATCTGTAAGTCCCCAGGCCACGCCTGGAGTGATGCTGATATCACTGGGCTCTTAAGCTTTAGACATAAGTCGATATTGGCAAGAGATCTGAATGCTAAACACCCATTTTGGAATAGAGTAGTTTCCAAATTTTCAAGCCTGTAACCGCTGAATTTACTGCATAATGAGTTTGAAATTTCAGCACCAAAATGTCCCACTCATTACTCTTCTACGGGAAATGGTGACGTGCTCTATATTGTTGTGCACAAGAATGTCAGGCTGTCAGAAATCATTGTCTCTGATATTCTGGACTCAGACCACCTACCAAACGTTTTACGCTTGCTAGATCATGTTAGAACTAGGAACCTTTCGGAGCCGGTTGACAATTTCACAGATTGGAAACGGTTTCAAAGCTTGGCCTCTGAATTAATTTCACCCAGAATCCAAATTAACTCTGAGGAAGAAGCCGATAAAGCGGCCCGCTACTTTACTGCAAGCTTCTGCGTATAGGCCACCGACCAGTTACACTCTCGGACCTTAATAAGGACATACCTGGTCTGGAAAGTTTCTTGGAACATAAGCGGAGGTTCAGGAAACTGTGGCAAGTAACTCGAGATTCTGCATATAAAACGGCACTCAATTGGGTCGCCAAAACCATCAAACGAATGACTCGTAGAGAGGCTCTAGAACGGTGAGAGACAAAAGTAGGGAAGTGTGAGCGTTTAAGTGCAAACATTAACCTAACCCTCTACGAGGCACTGATCAAATCAGTAGACTTACGCTTGTCCCGCCTGGAAATTAGAGGCAGACACCTACCTCTTAAAATTGCAGTGCATGCAAAACAACGTTTTGCGCACCATTGGAAATTTTCCAAGGCGCACGCCGGTCCGCGACTTGCACACAGCTTTCAGCCTACCGTATCTATATGATTATATAACAAAATTGTGCAGGCGACAAGCAGAAGTCATATAAAATCCTGAAAATGAACATGTTCGGGGTATAGGACAAGGTGAAGCCACACACAGAAAATATAAGATGCTTAAATTTGGCGGTGGTCAAGCTTAAGACCGTTGAAATGACTAAGTTGTCATTGCAGCATAAGATATGTAAGTTAGGCATGATCTGATCTGTAAAGCCTGTACTGACAGAGGACTTGTGTTTAGTGCAAAAGAAAGAATTTTCAATAACATGTTATATGTGAGAAATATACACTTGACAAAAGGCAAAGCGTATTCATAAGAGACAAACCCATCTTCTCGTCAGAGAGGATGTTACGTATGGACTATTACCGCAAGAGTTCAGTTAAAAAAAAAAAACTCTGGGCGTGGGTCTCAAGGGGTCTGGCACCAAGAAGAACTGACTGGCGGTAATTCGTCAGTCGTAAAGTAACCCTGACTTTTACCGGTTCTCACGGTCTCTTCGCTTTGCAGATTTCTATATTTTTTTCTTCTACCCTGAAGATGGAGGCGATACGTTCCTCCGAAACGTCGGTTAACACCACATATACACGGTGCCAAATCCCAGAAGACTGCTTTCTTCAACCCTGACTTTGATGTTTGCAGCCAATCATAGAACGAGAAACAGAGTAAAGAGAGGCTTCGGTGATAAAGATTGATTTTGAGCAGTAATAATTGACTGCAATTGTAAAGAAGTGCCAATAAGTCCAATCATCATGTCCAGAATCCATTATTATTAGTCACGCCAACCCCTTACACGTGACAGTATGTATGTGTGAACAATAGTGTACTGTAAAAGCAGGCAGTCATGTTACCTAGTCATTTGGCCGCGCCATAGCTCAAGCGGTTAGTCGCTGGCTTCCCGATCCCGCGTCTGGTCAAGTGGGATTTGTGGTGGACAAAGTGGCGCTGGGGCAGGTTTTCTCCGAGTACTTCGGTTTCCCCTGCCAATCTCCATTCCAACAACTGCTCCACAATCACCCTCACCTATCATCTGGGGCTGGTACAATAGGCCAGAAGTGGCCGCAGTACAAGGGACTTAGTCCCACCCCACTAGCAATAAAAAAAATACCTGGTCAGTTATGGAGAAAATTAACACAGATTTACTATTATTGTATGTTGCGAAACATAAGAAATTAGGTGAACACACAGTGTTCTCTCCTAACATATTATATGTGAACACACAAATAAATAAATCATATTATTGAACTCCAGTACATACTCTGCTCACCCCTTGCTGATGTGCTTCACATTTTGTGCTCTGTATGTAACACCTTAGCACACTCCCTTGGTAATGGTGCTGAATTTCTCGCACCCCCATTGTCACTTGTATCGAGTCAAATGGTGCAAAATTTGCGTCGTCATGATTCTGAATCAGCGTGTCACCGTGCTGACTAAGAAGTTTCGATTCACTTTCCGTTCTTAGAGACACGCCCACTTCCAAAAACAAGGAACGTAAATCAGAATTACAGAGTGTGTTGTTGGGTCCATCAAGACGATTGGAAACCAAAAACCAATATTCAAATCTTCCATTAAAAATTTCTGAAAATACCTCATACGCCTCTTGTTGATAAGATGCTCACTTGTCGAAAGAATATGTTCCCCCAAAACAGTTTAATCTTTAACTACTGGCATTCATCTTTCAAATTCGTTATTTAATTTATATATTGTGACGTGCTGCCTAAAAGCCGGATTATGGACCATATTTCAGCGTTGGAATTCTAACAGTTAGTTTCCATGGTTACAACGACTTGTTCGAACCGTTGTATGACAACGGAAAAACCAAACTGTTGAGAAATGTGTTCCATAAGCGATCCGCAAAAGGCCTATTTAAGGGGGCTGAATGGACCAGACACCCGTGTGGAGGCAGGGTCGAATACCTCCACCGTGACCCTGCGAATCGTAGGAGACGATGAAAAGGGAAGTCTCAAATCTGAGATAGTAAAATATGGTCGCGAGTCCCAAGGGACTCGAACCCGAGAAAGACAGCGCTGGCAAGTGCCAGCAGCATATACAAAAGACAGACCCGTCCTCTCGTTAGAGAGGGCGCTCCACAAGAACAAGACCCTAACTGTCAAACAATAATAAATATCTGGTCATGAACCCCAGATGGGGTTCGACACCAAGACTTACTGACTGACTGGCCGTCAGTCGCAATGTGACTTTGACTTTGACAGACAGACAGTTGAGTTATGGAAGTTGCCGAGAACAGTTGAGTTTCCATTTGACCGTAGTAGTCAGCTTCGACCATAGCAGAAGCAGTAATTGTAACACTAAAATTGTGAATAATTGCACTTGTAAGTGCAGAGGAGGTTGGCTAATAAACACATTCGCCAAATCCGAGAGCCGCGTGAATATATTTGTCGCGTTACATAGGCAACACGCGACAATATTAATAATTTATACATTTTCCTGCTAGGTTGTGACGCCGTAATCTTGTGAGTGGTTGCCAAAGCGTCAGAGGGACTAGCTCATAGTTGCTAACCCACCTACTAGACTAGACGGTGTCATATCCCAGTATAATGCCGAACCATGCCGTGAAGGCCGATAGGGTTGTGAGACGTTGAGGCTCCCACATTATCTAGGCAGTCGGCTCAAAGATGGCGGTAAGATTGTCAGCCTTACGCGCCGGCCGCGCTTTACTCCCCAAGAAAATTATTTAATTAATTCCTGGAACTCATTTTTGTTAGAGGCTGAGTAAACCCCAGGACCTAGTGCGGCTGGAAGGATTAGGTCAACTGAAAAAAAAAAATCCAATGACCTCATCGGGACTTGAACCAGCGACTTTCCGGCTTCCACTATGCTACCGCGTGCCCCAGTACGTAAATAAACTTTAACGTCTTAATGCGAATTTTGCTTATTCTTTAAAGATTTACTTGCTGAATAATGTAGTATTGAAAATGAAAGACATTATTTCTGGGGAAGAATGGTAATTCTCTCTTTTTGCATCGAAACATTCTTCTGATATACAAACTAATGTATATTTTGTTGATATGATCTACTTAAGTTGGCAGTAAAATACAATTTAATTTCCTTGGGGCTTACATTTCCTTATTTTTGTTCTTTCTTTCTGGGCGCCTGTAAATGTGTTTGCTTAGAACTTGGTTTCACGTCCTTTAATGTGAAACGGATACAGCAAAACTCGAGTATAAACTTTCCACGTCGAATAGCAGCTCCTGCTGAACACATAAGTCTACTATATTCTGTCCAAATTACCTTTTTTATCCAAGATTTCTCAAAGGGATAATGATACAGGTTTAAGTTGATGATCGGACAGAATTATCTTCACTCCAGGTGGTAACAGAAGTAGCTTTGAAATAAAAAAACACTGAAGAGTAAATGTAATGTTTTGAACCATTTAAACAGCATTGACTATAGTTCTAAGTAACCTAACTTTAAAGTCTTATTGATAGACATTTAAAGTCACAAAATAAAGAAGCAGGACATGCGTTATGCAGATAACGAACATGAAACACAATGTTCATGTGGACTCTCAACCACTCAGTCCTCTCTAATCCTGAGAGTGCCAGCCAGTCAACGTGACAAGCACAAAATGGCGTGTCTGAATGAGACCTCTTAAAATTTCAGGTCAATATTAATAGGGTTTAATCAGATGTGACTTGTCACTGCGGTATATCATGCCCTGGAATGTGACACAGTGCGATCTGGTACGTAGACAACATTTCTGAAGGTTCAGGCAGTAGATTACTTGAAGTTTGCTACCAAATTAGAAGCTGTAGTAGGAGGAGACGAAAAGGGAAGTCTCAAATCTGAGACAGTAAAATACTGTCAGAGTTCCACGGGACTCGGACCCGAGAATCACTGCACTGGCGAGGGCCAGCAGTAATTGTAAAAGACAGACCAGTCCTCTCGTCAGAGAGTGCACCACATCAACAAACCCGCAACTGTCTGACAGTAATAGAAATCTAGTCATAAGCCCCAGATGGGTGCTTTAATCCCAGACAGACTGGCCGAGTGACCGTCGGTCGTAACATAAGTCTCACACTCAGACTCAGACAAGGAAGTAAGTCTGAGAGAGACTACAGACTCTACAAGATTCACCGTGTCACCAAGCGAGCAGACGCTGAAGACTTTGCTTTGTCTGTTACGGTTACAGTAACCTTCAGAGTGTGATAATCGTTCGCAGTTTATGTGCTATAGTTACAGTAATCTTGAGATTGTAACAACTATCTGTAGTTACGACCGTTAAATATACAATAAATCCGTTCTTCAATCCAAACAACGTCCTTTGTCACTAATACACGTGACAATATTAGTATCACTATCAGCATTGCTACTATTAGTTAGTTAGTTATTGGAGAGGGTGGGTTTCCCCATGCACTTAGACTGGTATTGGTCCACTGTGCTTCCCTCTATGATATTCTACCAGTCTCTATACCCTACCGATACTGGTGCGTACCATCAGTCCCGCCCAGGCAGCGAGACCGGCTCTACTAGCTGAGAGGTATCTATAATGCTTCCCCCATCTACCAGAGGTATTAGAGACTGCTGTTGGGCGGGAAACGTCCGTAAATTTGGCTCAGTGACCTCCTCTGGAGACATGAGCCTTTCCAGTTGATCTTTTAATTATGAAACAGTGTATCTTCTGAGATGTCATAAATGCATTTCTAAACATTATTTTTATATAAAGTTTACGCTTCAAAATCTTAAGGATTTGAGACCTGTCTGATGTCAAAAGTGAAAGATCCTGATATTTTAAATCTTTTCTCCCATTTGAGTTTTAGAAAATGAGTTTATCGGAATTTTCTTAGCCACAGCACTTTCTTACATTATACACAGGAACGAAATGAGGAACCGCAAAACTCCTCCATTAGCCGCCACCTCTGAGTGTCTTACGGGGTTTGTTAGATAGCCTTGGGGACCTTTAAGAATTCCCAGTAATGATCTGTGGCTGTCACTGTACAGAACGCAGTGTGACGGACGGCATGATGACCGATAGAAGGCGATCTGAAAGGAATTAGGAAGGAGTCCGTCATGGCCAGATCGGAGTAAGGTAAAAAAAAAGGTAAAGTTGTCCCTGTACTTAACTAATTAAGCACTATGTCACGAAGACGTGGACGTATAGATAAACGTTTTCTTGACCTCGGTACTAGTTGAAGGTGAGTGGTCAGCCTCACGCTCTGGCCGCTTTACCCCCAGAGAAATAGACCCCGGTACCCGTTGGATAGGAGGTTTGGTGAACCCCAGAGCCGATCTGGACGATTTGGAGAAAATTCTTGACCCAACCGGGACTCGAACTCCGACCCCTCAGTCATCCAGTCTGTAGCCAGTAGCTATACCGACTACGCCACCGCGGCTGCCAGATCGGAATACTATCCAGTATTTGCCTGGAGAGACTGAGGTAAATCACTAAAACTCTTTGATAGGACATTCAGTATCCTGGCCGAGTATCAAACCAAACAACACCCGACTATAAGTCTAGAGTATTTTCTGCTCAGTCCGGTTCCAAAGAACCCTTAACGCAGCATTGTTTCACATCTCTTGTAGGAACCAAAAAAGAATCACAGCACTAGATGCAGTGAGTAGTGCATTTTTGTTGCTTCAAGTTAGACGCCCATGGATTATAGACACAAATGTTGCCACTTAGACTAAGTGTACGTCGCTATCTGAGTTTCTGCATCTGGTTTATAGGACCATATGCACACAATACAGAACAAGTCCTCCCCCTAACTCGTCTGGCAGTCTGCGTGTTGTTATGTTGCTGGCTGGGGGGGGGGGGAGAAGTCTGCCCCATAATGTCTTCTACCACGCCTCCACTTCTTTTTTAACGTCATCTCTTGTAATTCGTGTCTCTTAAACAACAGTGGCTACTGTTTGTATCACATGGTTCTACACTAAATTATTCCTCATCTTGTATTTCGTGATTAACGGAACAAACGTCGATTATTTCTCTAATAGCATCAAAGGAAAAATTCCGTGATTTTAGTCCGCAAGCGAACTATACCGACCGAGCGACTGCAGCTTGTCGGAGAAGTTTAGTGCCAACTTTTGCGGATAGAGGGTGTCGCGTGGTCAGCGCAACAATGTGATGTGGGTGGCAAATAGAAGTATTTTCGAGTCTGTTATGGATACAAAAGTGAAAGAACTTGAAATTTTCGGGGAAACTCATAAAGTTTACCCAGACACATGCGCTATGTGCTCCGTTAGTTACTCTGTTAACGTCAACATAAAATTTGAGTTCTCCCAAGGCACCCCTCAACTATGATTCATCGGCGCTGCCTATGTCAAGTGAAAATCGCTCTCAAGGCTCTGGAAGGGACTGTGGCACCGGGGGTTGATATACGGAGTGTCCGGATGAAAGGTATCCAAAATAAAATAATTATATCTCAGAAAGCTTTTATTATACACATTTATGGGTTAAACCACTACAAAGGAAAACTATCTAAGTTTTTTTTTTTCTGAGTATATAACTTTCTCAGTAAATTTAAATGTGGGCTCCCTTGGTGGCACGACAAATATCCAAACTTGAAGCATGTTTGGTGTTACCGTATCCATAGCGTCCCTTATGCGGGCTTTCAGGTGTTGAAGCTCGTCGATCTTAACCGGTTAGACAATGTTCTTCACATAACCTCAAAAGAAAAATCCTCTGGGGTTAAATCTGGCGACCTAGGAGGCCAAGCGATTGGTCCACCTCTGCCGATCTATCTCCCAGCCATCTCTCTATCCAAGTGATTCCTAACATGGTGGCAGAAATGTGGCGGCGCAAATGCGGAAGCCGGGCATGATAACATAAACCGGATACGTGTATGACAATTAGTTTCCGAGATATACTTTTTTTATTTTGGATACCTTTCATCCGGACATCCGATATTTGAATTTCTCATGTTCTCACAGGAAGAAGTCGCATGGAGTAAGGGCAGGGGTTCTAGGAAGTCTCTCTGAATTATTTTCGTAGGTCTTGTCTCATGAAACCACAAGCAACATTGTGCTTTCTGCACGTGAGACGCCATTTTCCTTTCATGGCGCTCGGAGCGCCACTCGCGGCTGATATGTTAGTCAGTGCTTCCAACTGAAACATAAGGACTTTCAGCTTTTCAACCAAATCATCTATAAAAGTCCCGTATGATAGGCCAAGCACCTCACGAAGAGCTCAACTCTCAAGGAGTTAATTTTATATACGCTCAAGTAATTGGAAACTATAAGTAAAAGCAAGGTGTATGCGGTTACCGGTTCTCGCAGCGGCGATTATAAGGATTCTTCTCTGAACCTCTTGTTTCTCTTTTTGGAATAGAAACCGGCAAAAAGATAAATGACAGGAGAAGGAGTTTGGGTTTGTGAGAGGACCGTTGGGATCCAGTGGCCCTCAAAAAGTTTTACTTTAGGACCCCGGTCCGGTTCTCTTACCCTATATCGCTTACTAACTTTCCCCGCTCGGCTCACACTATTACCCTGAAGATAGCGGCAGAATATTCCTTCGAAACACTGGTACCAGATTACTGAAGCACACGGTTTCATACCTCAGAAGGTAGTAATCTTAAAAGTAAGGCACTTAAAATTATCTGAAATTGAGGACGGTTGTCTTGTTTCTAAAGTGGGTCACTCGGCTAAACATGGCGTCTTCTCATTCTGTACTTTGGTGCACCCTGGGGCAGTGAGATAGGAATCTTTGTATTTAGGAGCTGTGTTAATCAAATCAGAGGCGCAATCCAAACGAGTCAGTAGTCTGTATTTGGCTGAACACATTCCCAAAGAAAGCAATTTGTTACGCGAATGATTTATGATCTCTGCCTCGCTCCGAGCAGTGCTGCCATTATCAGCGACACGTTTCGCAAATGCTGCGTGTATGCAATCTGTAATGCGATGCTCTCACGGTGTCTACAATATGACCACTGAGGTAGACTTTGTGCCAAATTTGTGAGTTCAGATTGCATGTTAAACCTGATGAAAAGGGTAAATTATTTAGAAATTTTGCATGAAATTTGTGGTATTCGACGTTGTATTGATCAGATCTATTCATGTGTCATTTCCTCTCCTTTCATTCATTTAGATATATTGTTAACGAATTTGATCAGCGCGTTGCCAGGCAACAGCTTTCTAAACTCGAATGCAGGTAACAATAGAAGGGAAACTGTGATTTCCATGCGGTCTGCGACGCAGTGATGAATGCAGCTGTAGGGAGTCTATTACCAGGCACAGCAACATGCATCTACAACAATGGGAGACTATGTTTTCTGTGGGGTCCGTGCAAAGGAGTTACTTTAAGACGAACGGCGCCGCGAGTCAGTTCTGAGTTCTCGGTGGAAGAGAGCCAAGGAACTTTCGTCGTAGAAGAAGAAGAAGAAGTCGGCCTGTGAAGCCTCTGTGTGTGATTAGAAGATGTAGTGATATTGAGATTGTTTAAATTCCGTTACCGGGTAACGACTAGTGAAGGCTGAGGATCCTAGTGGGTGTGTAACGGTGCTCTGTAAATTGTGGAAATCAACAATGGCGCTGTATTGACATGTGGTCAAGCTGTTAAGCCAAATCATCGGAAGTAGAACCCGTTATATTCGTCACGCGTACCATCATACACGTGACAATATGCTGTTGTTTTGCCAGTTCATACCTCCCGAAAAAATGCGTGCGTAATAAAACAGGAAATCAGATACGAGTTATGTATAATAATAATAATAATAATAATGTATATTTGTTATTTGTCATAGAATATTTTAGGTTAAAAGAGACTGTTTGAGACTTAAATTTCCGTTAGCCGTGAGTGCTAAGATTTTGGTTTTCTGGGATGTAATGACGTGAAGCCATTTACACATGTACCAACGTTTCTACACTGAAGATGGAGGCAGCATATTACTCCGAAACGTTGATAACTATTATCCTACTCGGTGTTACATTGCCGAGATCTCTAACTTTAAGAAGATAGCTATCACTAACGAACTCTACTGCTGATACGGTTCTCTTATGTACGAAAAAACCTGTACCTAATTCATGATTCTCGCTCCCTTTTCCGTAGGAAAATGTACATATATTCGCTTGCTGGTTCGGTGCCACCTGCGCCCCACCTGACCTCCTGTACTCCCGCTAAATCTAACTTAAACTGTGAGATTTGTTCCGTCACTGCCCTGAGCGGACCTGCCCTAAACATACTTCTAACATTCAAAGTGCCATATCTCATATATATATTTTCTTTCTCTCAGGCCGTGTATCGAAGCAACCCGTCCAGGTCCGGGGCTTCTTGCTAATTTTCGTAACACGCCCAAACCCCAATTTAGAGGACCATCCCTTGTCGACTGTCTGTGACTGCTTATTCAATATATTCGTAGCTACCCTCCATAACTGTAGGGCGTCTCCTCCATCCGCAACCTGAGGACGGGCCATGCCGTGGTGACAAGGGACCCACCTAACATGGATTTAAATGCAATTAATTATTTCTTCGAACACTACATCACGTCTCTCTCTCTCTCTCTCTAAAGACGACCACACAATCAGTGCAAGTTACATTCACAACGAAACGTATAACTTGCCCGCAGGTTACCGTCAATAATTTGCAAATACCGGTCAAAACCGAAGTAAAATACTTGGGATGGAAACCTCGACCAAAAACTGACATGGCAGAAACACGTCAAAACAAAGCGTCAGGAATTAAATTTAAAACGGCTTTTGGGCCGTAAATCCAAGCTATCGATATAAAACAAACTTCAACTATATAAGTGCACAATAAAACCCATATGGACATACGGTATACAGCTATGGGGCTGTACAAAACCATCAAACACGAAAATAATTTAAAGACTTCAATCCAAATTCTTGTGCTCAGTAACTAAAGCACCTCGGTATGTCACAAAATTTTCTACCCACAATGATCTGCAAATCTCATTTGTCATAGAAGAAATACACAGATTATCAACACTCTACCATCACAGCATACTCGGACACAACAACAGACCAGCTGTACAAATTAGCAACCCACTAAATGTAAAAAGAAGCCTGAGGAGGCAGTGGCCGTCTGACCTACCATAACCCGCAGATGACGAAGATTAAAACCATCACCAATCCTCTACAGGGCCTGTCAGAGCATCATCAGAGGATGCCTTCTCTACTCAAGACCCCTACTTAGAACAAATATTCGAAATATGCTACTAAATAAATAAATAAATAAACAAACAAATAAATAAATTACTACACTTTAAATTTACCTTAATTATAACATACAAAGCCTTCAATGTCTGCTTACACTAGTCGTTACTAGGTAACAGATCTCAACAATGTCTTCACTATCCGTTGCCTGTCAACGGATTTTAACATAAGAGCGATCACTTCAAATTACTATGACGTCTCTTCGACACAATTCTCCAATTCGCTGTAGGACTGGAATCTCCTTGTCCCAATTCCAAACTCTTCGGCACGGACCACGTACAGAAAACATACATAAGAAAATACGAGCATTTAAACCTAACCGAAGGTGCATTATCGTGTTCAAGAGTATCCGCCACTGGTTTCTATCTTGATCCAGATGAATCCAGCCCACACCCATCCATCTCATGACTCGTGTATTAAATTGCTATCTCCAGCAGACTTTAATACTATTTTCCTTCCCCGCCCCCCCCTTTACGTTTCCATGCAACCGCTGGAGTCATAATTGTCTGACTTCAACAGCTACTGAAATTTCTGCACGCAACTTTCTATTCTTGTGTTTTTATTTGTAATGGAAATAATGGCTTAAATTTTAGTTGTTCGTGAAAGCAGGTGGTGTAACATGAAGGATAGCAATGGACAAAACAGCAGAAAGAATGACATGTAATGGACGCCACGGTGGCTTGAAGAATGCAGGGGGGTGGGTGCACTATGAGAAAGAGCCAGGTGCTGTGGAAACAAGGTAGGGATTAATAGCTGTTTTCCCCTGACTGCCTAATCATTGGGAGGAAATTATTTTTTTTTTCAAATACTGTGCTACAGGGCATGATTGATAGACTAATTGAAATTGGAAGGTGCTATGGCATGGAAATGAATGTGGAGAAAACAAAAGTAATGAAAATTTCGAGACAACCAACCCCAGTCACAATAAAGATAGACCAAAAACAAGTGGAGAATGTGAAATGTTTTAAATATTTGGGTAGCTTGTTAACAGATGATGGAAGGTGTACTTGTGAAATTAAATCCAGGATTGCCATGGCAAAAGCTGCATTTAGCAAGAAGAAGAATCTTTTTACCAGCAAATTGGACTTAAATTTGAGGAAGAAACTAGTGAAATGCTACATTTGGAGCATAGCTCTGTATGGGGCTGAAACATGGACACTTAGGGCAGTAGATCAGAAACATCTGGAAAGTTTCGAAATGTGGTGTTGGAGAAGAATGGAGAAGATCAGTTGGACCGATTATGTGAGAAATGAAGAAGTGTTAATTAGAGTCAGTGAGCAGAGGAATATCCTACATGAAATAAGAAAACGGAAGGCTAATTGGATTGGTCATGTTTTACGCAGAAACTGCCTTCTAAAAGAAGCTATCGAAGGAAAGATAGATGGGCGGATAGAAGTGACAAGAAGACGAGGAAGAAGACGTAAGAAGATGCTGGATGACCTTGGGGACAGAAGAGGATACTGTCATTTGAAGGAGAAAGCTCTAGATCGCATTAAGTGGAGGAATTGTTTTGAAAGAGACTGTGGACCTGTCGTCTTGACAGATTACTGATGATGATGATTATATGATTCTCTAGTTTTCATACTTTTCTCGTATGAGAAAATCTGGGTGATATTCCCATAATGTAACCTGTTTAGTAAGACCTGTTGTCACGTGTGTGCCTTCAATTGTTGAATAAATCATCTATATTTCAGTGCATATTTCCGCGAATATGAATAAAATATCAGCCTGTCGCAAGGCCGCTACCTAAAACAAACACAGAATAAACACGAATAGACATTCATGCCTTTAGTGAGATTCTAACCCACGATCCCAGCGTTCGAGCGAGCGAAGACAATTCAAGCCTTAGACCGCGAAGCCATTGTCATTGGCTATTTAATACAGTAAATTACAAAGATTAATATATTGTCGCGTATATTATTGATTATAGATGGGGTCTGGATTGGTGAATAAGTTTATTGTCCACTTTGGGACATGGGGCAGTTTGGGCGCCAATAATAATAGTTACAGGGTAGGTACTTTACGTTAATTAGCTAGTCAGTCACATAGAACACGATTCTCCTTTCAGGGCGTTTACAGGCCTCGTTTCGGAAAGCTTGGAAAGTATCAATATGAATCACTCAACAATTCACAAATGAACTTCCAACGTTTATTGAGTCCAAACACTATGCACTGTATATACAAGATATTACACACACAATCAGTCCCTGTTCAAGATGATACAAATTAATTTTCCTTTGTCCACAAATGTAGGAAAGCGCTAATCTAATACACGTCCAGTCAGTTGAAGGTTAGAGACAGGCTGCTTCTTGTGGGAAAGAGAGCTATGTGGCACACCGCTACAATCGTACCATGGCGCAATTAACAGCATGCCTTCATTCTGATTGGCTGTTACTCCATGGTGAATCCCCAGGTTAAAATCCTCAGCCAATCACACCACCAATGCTGCTGCATTGCATTATAAGATCCTTCTAGAATATTCTTTATTACGCATCAAATTCTAGACAATGAAATCCTCGATGGTCGCAAACTTCTCAGACACATCGCCCCAGACGACTTCCTCTACACCATCTTGTCCAGCCGGCTACCCTCCAACATTCCGGTCATTCTCGTTGGCCAGAGAAGGGCAGCTTGGACGCCGCAGCCCGTGCTAGCGAGTGTTGGTCCACCCCCCCCTCTCCCCCAAGAGAACGGAACATCTGAAAGCGCTTTTCTTGATTAGCTTTAGTTTCTGATTGGTTGGTGTCAATTTTGGTCAACATTCCTTGCATTGCTTTCAGTTAGAAATACGAGGAGCAAAGCCGATAAATCACTATAGAAAGAAATATCAAGCGGATCCATACTCACTCATCCATTTCTCAAATTCAACGAGGTCTTCTTCCGATACGCGTTTCTTGCATTTGGCAAGGGATTCTTTAAAGTCTTGCGCCGTTATGGGCAGATCCAGCTCCTCACTCTGCAACTGTCTGATCTGGTCAAAACGAAGATCAGCAATCTTACGTCTCATTGACATCAGCGCTGCATCCCTGCAGATATTGGTGATGTCACATCCTGAGTAACCCTCCAGTTGCTCTGCAATATCCTTTAAATCCACATCCGAATCCAATTTTGTTTCTCGAAGATTAATTCTTAATAGCGCCTCCCTTGCGCCCATATTTGGAAGAGGAATATATATCCGTTTCTCAAATCTTCTCCGTAATGCTGTATCAATGTTCCACGGAAAATTTGTTGCTGCTAAAACCATGACTATCTTACCATGATCATCACTGTTGGAAGGAACTCCATCCATCTGAGTTAGAAGCTCCGACTGCATTCTTTTTGATGCTTCATGTTCCAACGTTGATCCCCTTTTGGAGCAGAGAGAGTCAATCTCATCTACAAATATCATACTGGGGGCATAGAAACGGGCCATCTCGAAAAGCAGTCTGGCTAGTTTCTCTGACTCGGTACTTGGAAGTGAGCGTGGAAGAAGAAACATTGAAAAATTTTGTGCAACATTCTGTGGCCACAGCCTTGGCTAACATGGTCTTCCTTGTTCCTGGCGGACGGCCGTCGAATGCCCTTGAAGTAATCTGGGAACCACATAGGAAGGACAATTGCCTCTGCAAGTAACCTCTTAGCATCCTGCAAGTCTGCTATATCATCCCAATGGATGTTAGGTTTCTCCTCGACTATATCTCTCTCCAACATATCTATCAGATCACGGACACCCCCTGACCCTTCGAACCTCTTCTCCTCTTTTTCATCACTTCCTCCCTTACTGTACTCTTTCTTCATTAATCTGCATTTCTCGTGGTTCTTCCTGGCCTTTGGATCAGTTCCTCTCGCCGTGCTGGCTGTTCTCTGAGGTATATCATCCTTACGTGCCTGTGTACTTTGCAGAGTGTTGATCTTGGGTACTGATTTACAAGAGGACGAGTCACAGTATTTTGGTTATTTCCGCATGAAGCAAGATACATTTGAATACACATTAAGCAAAGTATATCAGTTGAAGAAGTACAGTAACTTCCGAGAAACTATTTCACCTGAAGAACGTGACGTTAAATTAAGGATTTGATAAGAGTTTGAGAAAACAAAATATTACATCGATGTTATATTATTCTTGCTTCTTATTGACTACATACAAACCGTTCTTTCTACAAAGGATCGAAATTACTATACTACACAGCGGCATTGTTCTCGTCTGTTACTAATTCATTGCTGTGGGAACTATTATGGGAAATGCGAGTCGATTCAAAGGATAGAGGAGAAACATTTGACGTGGACATCACACTGCTGTTTCGATCTTCCTGTTCCTGCAGTAAAACATCCATCAATTTCATGCGTAATCGCAGCTGTCTTTCTTCAGGCAAGCTCATCAGAAATTGATAGTCACTATCCTGCTTCATTTGAGAGCTCTTTTCGAAGTAACTCAACTTTTTAGATTCTATTTCGAAGAATTTGTCATCGTAATTAATTCTTTTCTTTCCTCTTTTTAGCGGACTTTTGAAATGCTCTTTTTGTGCCGGAGACGTATTTACAGGTGCATCATTCTCCATATCTGATTGAAAATCTGGAGTAGAAAATGCATCATTATATTCACTTTGTGTTGTAATATTATCAGTGCCTGTCTCAATACAGGCGTCCGCAATGTCAGGAACACTACTCGACAGATTTCTCGGTTGAACAGTATCAGTTCGTAGGTGGTGAACGCAGCTCTTCGTCCGAAAAATCCAAACCAATCTGGATATTTCGCAGTTCGCAAGTATACGCGCGTTCACTGACGAACAGTGCTGCTACCAATGGACGCACTCTAACCTGATGCAAGCTGTTAGGATCGTTCGGCCGTTTCCGTGCATGTTCGGACGAAATCCTCATCGCAACTTTCCGCAGCTTTCCGCTTCCAATGGACGAGAGGCCTTATACTTCATATTCTGGAAGTCCTGGTTCAAAATCTTTGTCTGGAGAAAGGCTAACCAGTCTGAGGATTTTTGTGGGGTTTCCTCGGTTTCTCCAAGCAAATGTAGGGATAGTACCTGAGAAAAATCCATGACTGCTTCATTCGATGTCTTATCCAATGCACTTACGCAGTATAATTCTAACACTTAGCTGTACATGTCCTAAGCCACTGACAACTTTGTTAAATAAACTGTAATCCAATAAGTTTAGTACAAAAACGCCGTTCTTTGTGTCTGGTCTGGCAATTTCGAGAGTTTTATTTCCTTGCAAGTAGCAACTTGACAGCAGGGTTATCCTGCGCAGTCTAAATTTATGACGACACATTTAAGAGTACATGAGATGAAAATTATAAAGAGAAAATCGGTATTAAGTCAAATTGTATAATTAATTACAAAATCAGTTGTTGTCCTGACGGGCCTACGTCTCCAAAATCTCCCCTCCCCCACCATGTTAAGCTTCTACAAACAGCAATTTGTTATGGCTTATTATATTCTGGCGTCAGTACCTCAAAGTATAACGCCGAATGGTAGGCGGTCCGTGGCGGACCGGGTTCGATCCCGAGTCTGGTCAAGTGTGATTTGTGGTGGACAAATTGGCGCTATGGGAGGTTTTCTCCGACTACTTCGGCTTCCCCTGCCAATCTTCATTCCACCAATTGCTCCACAATCACCCTCACCTATCATCTGGGGCTGGTACAATAGGCCAGAAGTGGCCGCAGTACAAGGGACTTAGTCCCACCCCACTAGCAATAAAAAAAAGTGAAACTGAATTGTGAAGGATTCAGTTGCACACGATCATAGCCCAGTCGAGGAACTCTTCTGGTGTTTACCTGCAGGAACTGCAGAAAGTCACAACAATTTTCAGTTAGTACAGACGGTGTCCCGGCCGAAATTTGAATTGCGAACTTGCAGAATACAAATCTCTGTATGGAGATACAGTGATTCATTACATTGGCAGATTATTCTACTGAAATCAGAAGTTGTTAGTTCTAACCAGAATGTATTTACTTTTCAGGGAATACTTTTAGCATGACGAAATAAAGGAGAATGACTAGGTAAAGGTATGCAGAATGCATGGAATATGCTTAAAAAGCATAGAAGAAAGTGCCTATGTACAGATTAGAAGATAATATTAAAGTTGTATCATAAGTAAGAGGGGTGAAAGGACATGGACTTGATTCGCGAAGCTCAGGATAGGACCAGCAGTGAACTTTCCTGAAATGGTATTGAGTCTCTGAGTTCCATAACATTCGAGCAATTTCTTGAGTATATGAGCTACTATTGGCTTCTAAAAAAAGGCTTTGTCTCATGGAATGAATTAGTTAGAAGTCGGAATCACTGAATGAATGAATGAATGAACGGATAAGTGAATTAATACTCAGATTCTCATCAAAGAAAGGTCTGTGAGGTGTCACGAATCTTGTGTGACGCGGAAATGTACCATAAGTTCCGATCATTTTTGCAATTTGACAATCTTAATCATTGTTAATTTTAATAGCGCATTAAATTTTCCTATAAAGGTATGTGAAATCATATATTTCGTAATTTCTCGCATTTGGTATTATAAGCTGTAAGCTCACAAACAGAGAAGGTCAATTAAAGAAAACGAAGGCGCTGAAAACGTCAAAGAGGAAGAAATCTCGTAATTTAAATTCTGAGTCAAGACAGCTGTGCTCATAACTGAAGGTAATGTATCTGTGAAAATTGAAAAATCTACAGTTTCCATTGGATTTGGATTGAAAATTATACCAGTTGTTTAGCATGCAAATATAACATATAATACCAATTTTCAGACTTCTAGCTTTAATAGTTTCCAAAATATTTTTTTTTATATATTATATTAATGCCCAACTAAAATGCCCCATATGATGCAATTTTTAAAACTGAGTCATGAAATTTGGATCTTTGTGCTTACTGTAAACAAATTAAAACTTCTATCCTACAATACTTTATTCTTTCTTAACTACTGAGGAAAAAAAATTAACTTCTATAGTAGTCAGATTTCATTATTTTGTTCTTTTGTTTTTAATTTTATTTTTCAGATCATTGAACTGCAACAAAAGAAATGTAATATGGTCATTTTATTCATAAGCAAACAGGAAGCCTGTGTGTAAAATTTTATACATATTGGTAAAAACTGCTTCATGTGGAACCTTTTGAAGTTATGAAAATGTTGGAAAAATTTAAAGCGACAAATCAATTTTAAAATTTTGTTGGAGAATATCTTTGTTTTCTGATCTGAGATCCAACTAAAATTGACCAGATCCATATGTGGGACCCACTGTCAGCTTCTTCTTGTCCTCTGCAGCTATTTTGGACAACCTCAGCTTCTTTCTGGCATATTCGGAGTCCAGTTGACTGCAATGTGGGCTCCACTTGAGGCGGCCATCTCTTGCTCTGCCTATTTTCTCAGCTGCTGGGCTAAACTTCAATTTTATTGCTTCCTCTGTCAGTTTCTGACTTGCTATGCAGCCCATATTGAACTCACTCGCTGCATTAGTGACCCAAATGTCTATTAATTCTTTAGAAATAAATGTGTCTTTTGGGCACTTAGTCCAAATAATGCCTCACTGACATTTTGAGTCTTCCCACGTATGCATTTTTTTTTTCAGGAATTCCTCATTAGTCAATCTGGTGTATAATGGAATCAGTTTCTTTACCACTTCAACATTTAGTGGAGTTTTTCATAGTAGAACTGTCGTGAGAAGGAACTGGCTTCCCTTTCGCAACAGTTCTATTATAAAAACACCAGCTCTCACCACCTGGGCACTTATGATGTTGAGGATTTTGGACAGTAGACGTGCAGTTGTAGAGAGTAGCATATACTGCAGCCTTAATTTTCTTTAACATTAGGAATATTACACTTTATGGCTTTACAGTAATATTCAGTGAGATTCAATATCGTACTTTCTTTCAAACTCCCATGTTTCTTCCCACCAAGTGCAACACCCATTTTGCTATTCTCTTTTACTAAATTTCTTATTTATGTACCCAACCTCTTGGCCACATGGTTCAGACACTCAACTTTCTGTCTTTACTTCCATAGACAGCCAAATCCTGGAGATTTTTGTTTGTTTTGGCATCACCATCTGATACCACAGTGGTGTAGCATGTAGCATAGCTTGCATGTGGCTACTGACCGTTTCCACAATATCTCTGCTGCAACCATTTCAATGGCACTTGATGATCCACTAAAATTAATTTCACATTTCTCACTTTATTTATGTGCTTTATGCCAACTTGCATATTCTACTGAATTCAGTGTCTTCTGTTGTCAAACACAAATGCCACAGCACTTAGACATTACTTCAAAGTTTATGACTAGCCCTGTCAGCACATCTATTGCTGCCCCTATACCTTATAGGGAGGAAAAGTCCCTTTTTGCGAAGTGCCATCACAGGAGACTGTAATGTCAATAAAGTTATCCTCATTCACGCTTGGATCGGTGGCAATATAAGACTGGCGAATAACATTCTGAGCCTCCTACAACACATTGTGATGTATTCCTGTATTTTCTCTTGCTGTTTGCAGCAAATGGGCATTGATGAACTGATTAGTGGCATGCCCATGCCCATGCAGAATTATTTCCATTCCAGCATGACCCTTACCTAATGATAACAAAGTGTTTATCATTTTGTGGTTCAATTAAAATGGAGGTAGACTTGATTCGGTGCATTCAACCCTGGGACTGGTAAAATTTTCACTGCAGGTAATGTAGAAAGCTGTACATTTTACAGCTACTTTAGCTGCAAAGCCCATGAATTGAGAAAATTCTATTTTCAAATCACTTCCTCCACAAATGCCACATTTTACTCCTTTACATATATTCTGCCAGAAGCTGGAATTGACTAATACATAATCAGAATTAAGCATATCATTCAGGTACTCACTGTCTTGGGCAGCATCAATTCCTTTGTCAGAGAAAAAAAGATAGCTTTCTCTGAGATGCACATGCCTGGAAAGATGATGCTGTCTGGGATGCACTGCTTGGGAAGATGATGCTGAAGAGACATTCTCTATAGAAGCACTTTCATTTCTTTCACATACTTGTTGTTCCTTCCAACTCTTGGCTACTAAAATTTTAGCCAACAGACTTCTTTTGGTTGGTCTCTTTCCTTTTAGCCTTTTACCTGGCAACCTATTAATGCTGTATATACTATGTACACTTGAAAATAAACACTGACCTAACCTACACTAAATTATAGAAAAACTCTGCCTAACTTATTTTAAATAATACTATTAACCTAAATAACTAAATAAGCACGAATGAACTATTAAAAAGAATATAACAAACAAAAACACACAGCACGCTTATCCAGAACAACAAAACCACGATTCTCAGCAACTAAAACACAACGAAAATAGCAGTATAAATGCGCAACTGACGCTCAAATGTTTCCCTCTTAAAATTTACAGGTTAGCCATGACACTAAAGTTCCCTATGGTACAAAAAGGCGCAAAATTCAAATTGATAAAAGTGTGTTGTACTACTGAAATATGTACAGGCAAACCATGGGGGCGTGGCAGGCGAAATACGTGGACTGGGACATTTAAATGGTCACCTATGGTCCATTTAAATGACTCGAGGCCAAAATAGCTTACATTTAACTAAATATGAACTATTTTATTACACAAAAATAAAAATTTGAGGTTTTTCATAACTTTCCCCCAACTTTCATAGATGCATTACCTGACGATGAATTGGTCACAGGTTTTCCAAAGACGATAAACAATTATCAGTTAGATGCAAAATACTGCAGGTTATTTTACAAGCCCAATTCACAGATCGCTGATTGATTTGCAGGAATGTTGTAGAAGTAACATTAATTCAACGTGTCAACACAAATCTTCCATCGAATTTTATACGAGAAATTCATCTAAATAATAATTAGAAATGTAATTCTTACTTCATAAAAACATACTTTTTCCATTAGAGCGAGCAGCCAGCTAGTGCAGTATAGGGAATGAGCAACTGTTTGTTCTCATAATCCTACGAGGCACATAACTGCACTGTGTGGGTAAAAGTCAAAGTCACATTGCGACTGACGGTCAGTCAGTCAGTCAGTGAGTCCTGGTGTCGAATGACCAGATATTAATTATTACCGTCTGACAGTTACGGTCTTGCTTCTGTGGGGCGCCCTCTCTGACGAGAGGACGGGTCTGTCTTTTGTATATGCTGCTGACCCTTGCCAGTGAAGTCTTTCTTGGGTCCGAGTCCCTTGGGACTCTAAAATAGGGCTTACTTTGATGATAAGGCGAGTAGTCGAACAGCTACGGTTATTTACGTATATACTGCAACGTGTTTGGAGCAGATATTTCCATGGTAACGCAATAACAGTGGGCTGTTGCGTAGGAATTGCAGAATCAATATACGCGTTTCCCCAGAGATGGAAGGTTCGTTGCGTAGCAACGGATTGTTGAACCAGCAGAAATAATGCACGTCCGCGGTAACGAGTCAGTCTTAAGAGAGTCGCCGTCGAAGGCAGTCTAGTATTTGCCGAGATATAGTGGAAGCAGTAATTGTGATAGTAACTGTATTCCTGACTATAAGTAAGCGTTTGTTAATGAGTTCAATAAAAAATCGTTGAATCCGGAGACCCACGTGAAGTTATTTGTCACGTGACATACCCAACATGTGACAATATACATATAGTGGCGTATTTGCTCTATGTTGCACGCGCGCAACTGGAAAGTTTCGGATTGTATCGGAGCGTTGCTAGGCGACAGCTCTGTGAATGGTTGGATTGTGCAACAGTAAGTAGGGGCCACTTGACCTCTGCGATTCCGCGAGTGGCGTCACATACCCCAACCCAGCTCGCTGGAGACTCGTCCTTTCCTCAGAGACCGAAAATGTCAAACGGTAATAAATATCTGGTCATAAGCCCCAGATTGGGCTCGACACCAAGACTGTCTGATTGACTGACTGACCGACCGTCAATTGCAATGTGACTTTGACTTCTGTCTCTATTCAGGGAGGCGAGTACTGGTTCTTTTGGTCTGCTGAAATTTTTTGCAACTCGATTTATTTTCTACTACTGCAAATTTACGGAGACGCTTCACTTCAGCGCCATGTTTGGTATCCCATTGAACTGTAAACTTGGGCAACATTTGCTAAAGCCGCCAGAGGGTACAGAATGAAACGCGACTGGAAATAAGAACAGCTACGTTGGGGCATAAAGAAACTCTCCTCCCAGGGGGTTAATAACTAAGGAGTGTTTCCTTTTTAGCCTGATCTTCTGCCCTATAGGAAGGTAAGGTCATTCTACCACAAATTTTGTGTTGTGTGTGTGTGTGTGTTCCGATCACAGTGGCTGTGTGATCTAAAGCATGAATCGTCTTCAATCGCTCAAACACTAGGATCTTGGGTTCGAATACCACTCGAAGCATGGATATCTCTGTGCATTTATTTTGTGTTGTTCCGTGTAGGTAGCGGCCTTGTGACGGACTCATCCCCGGTCCAAGGAGTCCTACCAACTGTGTATAGATCACGAAACTGAAAAATGCAGCCAAGGTCCACAAGGGCTGCAGAGCCATAGATAGGCAGATGGCCGATTTTCAAAAAATACAGCTCGAAGGTTATGACATAGGAAACCCCCTAACTCTGTACTTCATAGCCTCCTGCACGACGGACGGGTGAGCTTGCACACTTGCAGCGTTGCACAATTTATGAACCTGAATTTGGGTATTGTATTAAATCTCCCCAAAATATGATAATTGTTTCATATTAAACACTTTATACAAATTGTAAAGAAGTGACGTGGCAGCAGTGAGAAAGTTTTCTTTAACTTTCGGTTTGATTCGGGTAAAAATAAAGGCCAGGTATGTCAAAATTTGGAATGGGGAAGGAGCGAAATGTTTGGGGCGGCACTAATAAACCAAATTTGATTCAGGAGGAAATAAAGAGAAGATTGAATTCGGGTAATGCTTTCTACCATTCAGTCCAGGGACCTTCTGTCTTCTCGTCTGTTGTCATAAATATAAAAATCTGAACGCACAGGTCTACAATTTTGCCTGCGGTTCTGTATGGGTGTAAACTTGGTCTCTGACATTAAGGGGGGACATAGACTGAGGCTGTTTGAAAACAGGGTGTTGAGGAGAATATTTGGAGCGAAGAGAGATGAAGTGACAGGAGGTTGGAGAAAACTGCATAATGAGGAGCTTCATAACTTGTACTTTTCGCCAAATATAACTCAAGTGCCGGAATTGAGGAAAAGGAGATGGGACATACATGTAGCACGAATGGTGAGACGAGAAATGCGTATAGAATTTTTGTAGGAAACACAGAATTAAAGAGACTCCTAGAAAGACCGAAACCTAGGTAGGTGGATAATATTAAAATGATTCTTAGAGAGGTAGAACGGGGTGGAGCGGAGTGGAGTGATCTGGCTCAGGGTAGGGACGATGGAGAACACTTATGAACACGATTACGAAACTTCGCTTTCCATACAATTTTGGGAAATACTTGAGTAGCTGTACAATTAGCAGCTTCTCAAGGACTCAGCTCCATGTAGTTAGTTAGTTAGTTGGTTAGTTAGTTAGGAGCGAAATGTTGCTTGTAACCAAACAGTTATTTCTATGACAGTGGCGCGAATTCTTAACATAAGCAGAATATGCAGTTATGTACGTAGTACATTCTTCAGAGAAATGAAATAAAATGAAAGAAAATAAAAAATAAGCAAAGTAAAGTAAAGTAAAGCTATCCTTGTAACAGGCCGTGGAGGCCCATAGGGTTGTGAGATGTTGAGGCTCCCACATTTTCTAGACAATCGGCTCACAGATGGCGGTAAGGTTGTCAGCCTTACGCGCCGGCCGCCCTTTACCCCCAAGAATATTCCTGGTACTCATTTCTGACAGAGGCTGAGTCGACCCCAGGGGCATAGTGCGGCAGGAAGGATTAGGTCAATTGAAAGAAATCCAATGACCACATCGGTACTTGAACCCGCGACCTTCCGGCTTGTAGCATAGTGCCTCATAGTGCTCCGAAAGAAATAAAGAGTCTTATTTACAGTAACACTTAAGGAAGGCTAGAAGTCCAGGCGATTGGAAAGCAGGCTTTATGATTTCTGTTCGGAAGACCGACTTAGCAATTCAGAGCTCGCTCGTCCGTTCACGGTTCCGCGTACGTTCCTAAGTCTATCCCGGGTAACGCCATCTCATGGGTGTCGGTACAGGCTCCCGACCTATCTTGTCACGCCGCGTAAATTTCTCCTTCTCCTGTATAAAGAAAACGTTGGGGGAATTGCTTCTTTTCTAGTCATAAGTTGTAAAATTTAACGCGACTTTTATCGATGTTTTTGAAGCTGTAAAAAGCAGAGAGCATGAAGAGGAGAACCGAACATCATGTTACAGAGGTTAGCTGTCCTGCTGGATATCTTCTGGGGTTCTACGTTCGAATTAATAAGTGATCTTTTCATTCATTCACACGCCGGCATTTTTACCTCGAAGTTTGTCACGATCATTTCCGTCCATACGCCTTCTAATTACGTATCTTTTAGTGTATAAACCTCTTTTAATAAGGAGGTGGGATAGCTCAGTCGGTATAGCGACTAGGGGCTGGACGACCGAGAGGTAGGAGTTCGAGTCACGGTAATGTCAATAATTTTCTCCTATCCACGTCGTCTGGGGTGCACCCAACCTCCCATCCAATGGCTACCAGGGGCTCTTTCCCCGAGGATAAAGCGGCCGGAGCGTGAGACTGACCACTCACCTCCAGCTAGTGCCGAGGTAAAGAAAATATGGATCTATACATGCATTCCCCCATACGCCTTCACGGCGTAGTGTTTAATTAGTTAAGCAACTTTACCTCTTTTAACAATTGTTCTTGCAGAATAATCAAGAAAATATGCTGAGACAGCGCATATGTCCCTTGGATAAAGCGGATAACTGCAACCGATCCTTCCAACCCTCTGCCTGATGTTGTTTGGAGCTTACCCCCTGATAATTAGGGTTGCTTGTAGTGGACTGTATTATTTTACACTTACTTTACTCAACTAGAATCATGAACTTTCACAGATTGTACTTGCTGGAATATTACACAACTAATGACTGCAAGACGGAAGTCACAGAGAGAGAGGACAGACAGGAGGTACAAACAGTCCTTTTAACATATACCCAGTTGTCATTGTTAAAGAAGTTTTAAATCTGAACTTAACTTCATTTCCTGTACTTCACTTGAAATCAGTGATAATACTTCACTATCGAGATTAAGGAACGCTGTGTTTCCTCCGAAACGTTGATACACACACCAAAATTGCACGGCGTCACATCAAGAGAGAACTTAATGTCGATACTTGTCACCATGACAATCGTAAATCTCACAATTATCATCATGTTTCACTCTTGCATTACACGCTACTATCTGACGTCGCGTATCTTAATGTGGCACGCTGCTCCTTCATGTTGTCCTTTTGTGGCATGACCATTTGTAAGGACGGAAATCCCTCTCTAAACCTGATCTGTAGCACAATACTTGACAGGCTGCCATCTATATGTAGGAACACGAACTACTAGCATCAGGGAGTGTCAGGTGTAGTTAGAAATCATGTAGGTGGATATAAATGAGAGAGATTTATGCCTGATCAGGATTTCTATTTGAGTGGGAGTTGCCTATGGGCAAAGAAAAGCGTGACAATGTCTGTTGAATAAAATCTGACGTGTAATATTAAGTGGCTTTCCCATTCCAATTAACGATTCCCTCACAATGCAGGGATTGTATTTTGTTCACTCTGAAATGTATTCAAAGAGGGATAGCGCTTGATCTAGTTATGAACATGTGGCGTTCCGATTAAAAATCTCGTTACTTTGGACTATGCATGAGGACATATAGTCTGGATTAACTGGTAATCCGGATTAGGCAATTGATAATCGAAAAATCGTAACATATGTTTGAAACCTTTGCATTGAAACAGTTAACTGGCGTTTTGGACGGTTACTCGTGATTTTCGACTAGAAGAAATTTTGCTTGTAGTGACTTGCCAACAATTTTCACTTCATCCTCTTCATCACTCCGCTTGTAATACCATTATTCATACTTGAAAAAGTTTTAGAGTATAAATATTTCATTCCTGGGCGAGAAGCGAAATGTCAAGAAATACTCTAGTGATCGTGACCGAGGAATTGCGACAGATAAATAACTGGCTGTATTATGTGATGTGTGGATTAACGGTGCCTGAATTACTAACGAGCCCCTGCATGCTCGATGGCATATTTCCGTTTAATGTTTTTGTGTTTTATTTCACAGCGCTGTCAGTATTACAGTATAAGGATTCACCGGAATATAGGGACTCCGTGATATATGGAGAATTGGTAATTTAAAACAACGAATTCAAGCAGAAATTACCTCTGTCAGCCCAGAAATTGTATAGATCAATAGCGTTTACAAAAGTGTTCCGACTTTCACAGATAATATTCCGAAGATATTAATTATCTTCGCTTAGTGGGGGGTGGAGTCCAACTGGGTCCACTCGGCACGGCGACCACTGATTGGTCTATTGTACCTGCCCCGGGTGATTATGATGAAGGAAAATTTGGTGGAATGAAGATTGGCAAGGGAAAACCGAAGTACTCAGAGAAAACCTGCACCAGCGCCACTTTGTCCACCACAAATCCCATTTGACCAGACCTGGGATCGAACCCGGGCCGCCGCGGTGGGAAGCCAGCAAACTAACCGCTTGAGGCATGGCGCGGCCTATCGGTTTACTTACTATTACACAAAATAGAAGCGTAGTAGGTACTGTACCGTATAATACTTAATGTAAGTATGTCATATAGCCTTTGAATGTACTCTTCAAAATTTTGTGGGATTAAAAAGCGGTTGTTGTAGATGTTATTAAAGAAAAAGAAAATATAGGTTTTACCACTCACCTGCATGATCTGTCACTCATCACGAACCAGGAGGGTTGTGGGTTTGTAGAGGTTATGTCAGTGTCTGCTCGAAATCGTCGCTGCACAGTCACAACGGACGAGGTTCTTGCGCATTCCAAAACACAAAATGGCTGCTTACGTTTACTGAACGCCATATTTGCTACTACTGCTTTCTAGCGGCAAACCACGGCAACTATACGCGCGGGCTTTAAAAAAATTTGGAGAGATTCATTCTCTATCGGCGTAAGAATTACCACGATCCGATGCATAGTTTTTTTTTAATCTCTAAAATGTTTCGCGGACTTATGAATAATCCCGTATAAGAAACCCAATGAACATTTGAAATCAGAATTATATTTTAAGGTACCTCTATCTCCGGACGGACACCGCTGCATTTATGTTCTTTCGCCGTTGATTATTTAATATTGATATAGCTCTGAAATAGCACAAAGCATTTAATCGCCATTTTCATATATTTTTCACCAAATTTTGAACATCCATTCTGTGCTTTTGTGAAAGTTATCGTTTATAAAGCAACAGACCGTGTAATTACAATTAGGTTTCATGTTCAGTTAGGCTGACATGTCTTTATTGGTAGAATAATTGATGGTGTCATTGAAAGAATGGAAAGCGACACGAAACCTTTTATATTCACAAATATATATATGCCATTCTTATTAATTAAGATATACGCTGGCACGTTGTTCATGTCATCAATAAAAAAAGTCGTTATTAGTTTCCTTTTGTGTTACTGTCTCGTGTTTGATCGTGACATGTTCAGATTAATTAGTGAAAGTGAAGCTGCCTCGTCTAAGCGAGAAAACTTTTGTGTCACGCTATGCTGGTTAGTTTGTGGGGGAAAAACGTCAATGTAAGACTGAAAATTAGGGTTTTCTCGAAACTGTGACGAGCTGTGACAATATAGCAACCAACACAGGGGTTTCTACGATAAAGTGAAGAAGGGAGGGTACCTCAAATCAAGTAACGACGGTTACCTTCCACGACATTTCGAAGTCTTGATTATTATTCGATGTTATATAGTCTGAACTACTGTTAGCTCTCCTAAATATACAAAAATAAAGACTATTGTCACGTACCGTGTAGTACAGTGGAAGCACAACAATGTTTCGTAGTAACGTACTACCTCCATCTTCAGAGTCAATGTGCAAAGCAAGCAACAATCCAACAAGATTGCTGTTGCTGCTGTCAACTTCTTGATGGCTTCTTGCTTTGCTTTCTGTTTGGACCTTTGAAACGTAGGTGGCCACGGGACTGCACGGCGCTACATACCAGAAGATGGTTAGCTTCAAAGTCACCGCTGTGTGAACCTCAAACCCAGTAAGTAAACAACATGCGTTACCATTTTGTACCAAGAAATAAATCCGCTTCACCGAACATGAAAATTGGAGGGTTTGAGTAAAAGAAACTTGAGATGCTGCGGCGCATTCATACCAAATTTCTTGTAAGTGATTCACTCAGATCTTGAGTTCAATGAAAATTTTAATGATGATATTTCTTGCAAATAATAGCTAATTAGAATCCTGCTTAGGGAAATAATCAGTTTATGCGGTAGCGTAATTGGGTGAGGCATTATGCTACAAGCCGGAAGGTAGCGGGTTCTAGTCCCGATTAGGTTTTTTCTTCTAAATTTACCTAATCCTTCCAGCTGCACTAAGGCCCTGGGGTCTACCCAGCCTCTAACAGAAATGAGTACCAGGATTCTTTCTGGGAGAAAACTTCTAGTGTTTCCTTCTGTATAGTCTGGCAATGTTGGAACCCATTTATGAAAAGAAACTGCGTCGTTTCCCAAAAGAACCTAATCTTACAACTCATCTCCACACGTCATTAGCGCAGGCGCAGTAATGTTGTTGATAAGTTATCAGATAATTCGAATATCGTCTGGCAGTTGGCCTAGGCGTGCTGTAGCATGTCCCCTCTCAGTTTGTCAGAGAGTGAATGTTCACAGAACGTGACTCCTTTGACTCCGTGACGTAGTTCAGGTGCTGGCTCGGTGATGCTGGCACGCAACAAGCCTCGGTTTGTCGCCTGTTTCCGCCTGGTAAGTCTGAGTGTGTTGCGGGGTATCATAAAGTCATCTTAACAAGAAAACTTCTTCGAAAGTTATTTTGAAAGTTTTATTTTTCATTTATATTTCAGATAAATTAAGTGATTAGAACTTCTGTATTCTTCTATTTATTTAAACAGTACAAAGTTTGATGGATGTAATGGAGAAAATTACGCGAAACAACAAAGACTTTCCCTGTCAGTGTATGAACCGCTGTAGGAAACTTCTTCTGGGATTTATATCTTTATGAATTTGCTGCTTCAGTTTCCACATTTCCCTGTTCTTACCATTCTTCTCTTGCAATCACCGATCTTTGATAACAGACTTAAGTGTCCCCCAATCTTATGCAGGTTTTCCTCTTCTCTTCTTCCTGGCGGCAATCAGTGATACACAGTTTTCGGCGACCATTTTTACTTTTCTTCATCTTTTATAAATACATCATTTTAGCGCCATTTTTCTAGGCTTCTTATAAGAGAGAGAATCCCATTCCCCCTTTCGGCTGCTCTTTCATTCCACACTATTTTTCCTCTTCTTCTGAAGATATCTTCTTAAATAGAATTCAGCCATCTTTATTGTAGACCTCAAATTTCTTTGGCAATGACGATTTACCTCCACATAACAGATTATTTTGAGTGATACTGCTAATTAAATTTTGAGTTCATTCCCTTTCATATATACTTTGACTCCATGATATTCCTTCCAAATTCTTCCACAGTAACTCAATTAAATTTTGTAAAATTGTGACTTGACGCCTGAAAGCTGCAATCTGTCCATCTGATCGCGAGGCTTCGCTAAGCACGTTCCCGCGGCAACACGGAGGGCGCCGCTGCTGGACGGCGAACTGTTGGAACACGTTTCCATGGCAACGAATACGACTGAAGAAGCAATGCAGTGCACACAGAGTCACGTCGATTCATAGGCAAAGCATACAGAAACGTTTCCGTTCTCGCGGCAACGAACCCTCAAAGCGCAGCAACAGCAAAGATGGCGTAAGTCTACTGTTGATATAGGTGATCTCCATTCGGTTCAACTAAAGCCTTCCTCAGGGAGAGAACTGACCGATAAAGGACAGAATACGTCAGAAGTCTAACACTAAGCTAATAATAAGCTGATACTAATGATAAGTCTGAAAGACGGTGTTGATATCATGCTCCTCGTAAGAATTGCCCGAAACTGACTACAAATTGTTTATAACATTTCAGAAATAGCATCACAGTAAACATTTGCATATTTTATCTGAGGATTTTATTAAACATAATTTGTTTCTTGCTGCAAAGTATCAGACGTAGAAACATAATTATAGATTTCTGATTTTGTATGCCCAGACCTGAAAGAACGGCTCATAATGTTGTCTGGGTCCGGTGGCAGTATAAAGACATGACACGCGTGTTACTGCAAAACCACAAACCACCATCATGCGGTGGAACATTACTTTGCTGCTAAATGGAGCAAGGTTTCACAGGACAGGTGGTCTAGGCGGGAGGCACAGGTGGTGTGCGCCGGGCTTATGGGGCAAATTATGTTGCTGTAAAACCTTTTTTTTTTTTTTATTCTTTAGGTCCACTCACAGAGTCGTTTCTGTGCAAGCGTCGAATGAAGCGATGAGTATCATGAAAATATTTCCTTCTGCCCACAAATGTTAACAATTCAGATTAATTTCCACTATAATCACAGCTAAAATTAGATCACAAGCAATTATCATTCCACACAAAAATCAAGTTTGGATTACTATAATGTAAGTTTGCTTAATAAGTAAGTGCGACGTAAAATCAATTACGTGTTATACATTGAACCTGTATGAAGAATGTAAAGTTGTCTCTGTACTAATTAATTAAGCACAACGCCATGAGGACGAATGGAGATATACCTCCACCATTTTCTTACCTCGATACTAAATGGATGTGAGTAGTTAGTTTCATGCCCCGGCCGCTTTACCCCCCCGGGAAAAAAACCCAATTTACCCATTTGATAGGATGCTCGGTGGGCCCCAGAACCGGCGTGGATGACGTGGACGAAAGAAAAGTTTTCTCCCGACAAGGACACGAACAGAGGACTTCGTGAGTACAAGCCTAGAGCCTTACCGCTAGATGAACCTGTCCTGTGAGAATTTTTGGTTAAGTGTAAAATTGTAAATTGCGCCTGTGTTTAATTAATTAAGCACAACGCCAAGAAGACGTATGCGGTAATGGAGGTATAGCGCCAGCATTCATGATTTCGGTATTAGATGGAGGTGAGCGGTCAGTATCACGCCCCACCCGCTTTAACCCCGGGGATAGAGAGCCCTCTGTACCCATTGAGTAGGAGTTCAGGTGGGCTCCAGGACCTATCTGGAAGCTGTGATAAAGAGAAATATATTTTCTTCCACTGCCCGGAATCAAACTCCGGTCGTTCGGGCCATAGCTCGCCGCCATACCGACTGAGCTATCCCGGCCCATAACGAGAATGTATTTACTTACATTTGTATCTAATTGTAATCAGAAGTGTTGATAAGAAGAGACCATGTTGCCCAAGGAATTAAGCACTACACCATGAAGAAATATGGGGGGGGGGTATGTATAGATCCCGATCTCGGAACTAGCTGGAAGTGAATGGTGAGCTTCACGCCCCGGCTACTTTACCCCCGGGGAAAAGTTCCCTATACCCATTGGACAGGAATTTGGGTGAAACCCAGAACTTGTCTGGACGATCTGGAGCGTAGAAAATTCTTGACCCTACCGAGACTCGAGCTCCGACCCCTTAGCCGTCCAGCCCTTAACCAGTCGCTATACCGACTCCTGCCACAGATAGACAATATATACAAGAATTTAAGAAAGTCCTATGTAAATTGGAGCAGGCTATTATCTGAACGCTCCATTTATAACGTACATCACGCTATATAATTTTATTTAATTCGTTAGCGCAGCTGTAACGCTGTTGACTCTAATTCGGGAGGTGGTGAGTTCGAAACCAGCCGTCACGTGGTCTGTCTTGCTTGTGGATGTTCGTTCCTCTCCTCAGTCCCCCGTATAGAATCTGGATTAATCCACGACCACTTCCCTTCAATGCTTTCCAATTAAATGTTCATCTATCATCACAGCCTTCGAAGCTATTGAGCACAGCCAGTGATAAAAGTTGTAAAATAACCCCCTAAAATAAATATTAGTTAATTCCTGGACATGCATTTCAATTCAAATATATATTCGTTGGTGTGCAGTAGCTTGTAATGAAGCGAGAGTACAATTTTTTTCCATCCAACTCCCCCCCCCCCATGCAACCCGATTAAAGTTAAGCTACTGCACGTAATCCCTATTACTGGGCAGACCCAACGGGATCGCTACATATAAAAAAGGGGGACAGGTGGCGTGGGTTGTCTAACTGAGCGGAACAATATTCCGAGATTTGCGTTTTGCTGATTTCAGCACATAAATCTCTAAACGTACGTGAAATTTTGTTTCTTACTTACTTCTAAGGAAGAAGAGTGACTGATGATCCATAATGAGGCCTTCTATTCTTGGTTACTAACGTCTTGTAGGAACACATTCGCTCCTTCAAGGTTCCCTGAAAATGGAAGCAGTATATTGCTACGAAATGTCCGTTCCAACCTACGAGACTTCATAGTGTAAAACCACAGAAGATCAGGAAGTGAATCTTTACTTCCACAAAGAAATTCAGACCTCAGAGCTGGATTGATGATGTTGAAAGAAAGAAAGAAAAAAGAAATACATTTGGACTTAAGGAGCATGGAAGAGAAGAGGTATAAACTGGCTACAGACGGAGCGGACTTCACGGCAGATGTGGACGTCGGGCTGATCAGGGAAGCTCTTGTCAACGTAGGGAATCGGCCCTGAGTCTTTCAGCAATAGTGAGTAAATATTATGAACAATCCTTGTTAATAATAATAATAATAATAATAATTCAATTCTTTATTATTTATGTGCCAAGTCAACAGCCGTAAGGCCAATTACAGACTTAGCACAGTGAAGATGAAAGTAATTAAGTGTAACATTATACAAACATTAGACAAACACATTATAAGTCAAAAATAAATTACAGGAAATTTCTTGGGAAAACACAGTAATGAAGAAAAGTAAACAAACAAGCAAATAAATGATAATAATAACAATAATAATAATTTCATTATCATAAAACTAAGTGTTATTTAGAAGTGAAAAGAAACATAAATATTTAACTAATTAATAATAATAATAATAATAATAATAATTTAATTCTATTTACGTTTATTTACGTGCAAACTTAACAGCACAGAGGCCAATTACAAAGTTAGCACGAGTACATAGAAATACACAAAATAATTAAAGAGCAAAATACAGAATAAGACAGTCTGTGTAAATGAAATAAATTAATATCGATACCAAGAAAAATTTAAGTTTGCAATAACAGGCTAATAATAATAATAATAATAAATATAAAACAGTTGAACTTTTTTATATCAAATGCTTACTTAGCAACCCAGAAGTCAGTTATACAGTTAGTATATGAAAAAGGATATAAGACATATGTACACACAAACAAAGACAAAACAACGCAAATTGCATCCTTTAGACAACAATATAAGTAAATTCATCAAATGCAATCACGTCAGTCACTATGCAAGAAAAAAAAATATTACGTGTATACCCATTACTAGGCATCGGGTCGGTAAAAATAGATTGACTTCCATTACTAAGTAACGGAGCAGTAAACAATTATTCTGGACAATAGAAGACGGTGTATTCCGCGAGGTCCGTGCAAAGAGGTTATAAGAAATGTTCGGCAGGGCGGGAGTATAAGAAGCAGAGGAGTAGGAAAACAGAGCAGGAGTCGAGAGTAGTCGTATCCAGTCAAGTCGAGCCTTCGGAATTGGCAGCTGCAGAAATGGTAAGAGGAAAAGTAGACTGTGACAACAAGTTATAGTGAGACTGTGTTGAGATCCGTTGCCAGGATACGACTAGTGAAGACTCAGGATTCTAGTGTGGTGTCGGTGTGCAACGGTGAACTGGATAGTGTGCAGAATAGCGATAGTGCTCTATTATCTGTAGTTCAGAGATGTGAATGTATAAGGTACAGTAAATCCAATCATCCACTCCAAAACCCATCATATAAGTGACTTACGTCATTTATATACACATATATTCATATTGAATAAAATTTATATTCTATTGATTAATAAACTACCTATAACAATATTTTTATTATTACTTCATCGTTTTAAATTATAACGCGTTTTACAAAATAAATATACAAATGAACCTGGACAGTGTCCAAGGAACCTGAATGGACTACGTCAGAATACAGGGGCTGTGCAAATAAATTTGTTGGTTTGAGTCGGGAGATATAAGTGTAATTGAAACAGCTGCTAAATGAGTGAGGAAGCTGTTGGTTGTTCACAAGAGGATAATCCTGTAGCCACTTACATGACGGAAGCTTCCAGCAGAGCGGCTTGCAAAAAGAGGGGAAATTATCACTCGTCGTCTGTTGCAAACCGTTGAGTGGGTCAACATTTGTGTTTTCATTCCTGTGAAACTCAGCTTTAATTTTAGGCCAAATCCCGAAAGTAAACAGTAAAAGTTGAATGGACATTCGAACTTCCTTTCAACATCCCCAGCATGGAAATACTCGTACGTGCAGTATTATTTTAAATAACGCGAAAAGACAACATTGTTTTCTTTTAAAATAGTTAACTAGGCCGCGACATAGCTCAAGCGGTTAGTCACTGGCTTCCTACCGCGGCGGCCCGTGTTCGATCCCGGGTCTAGTCAAGTGGGATTTGTGGTGGACAAAGTGATGTTGTGGCAGGTTTTCTCTGAGTACTTCGGTTTCCCCTGCCAATCTTCATTCCACCAATTGCTCCATAATCACCCTCACCTATCATCTGGGGCTGGTACAAGAGGCCAGAAGTGGCGCAGTACAAGGGACTTAGTCCCACCCCACTAGGTATAAAAAAATATTGTTAAATGGGAGAATGCGTAGGTTAATATTAGCTCTTGGAAAGGGCTGTGATGTGGATTTGATAATTCATTCTTCCACCCAAATAATTTATGCAAGAAACAGAACGGGAAGACGTTCAAATATAACAGCAGCACATTGAACTATTCATGGCTAAACAAATTCAGGGTTCCTTACAGATCTTCTGGTAATTAAAATGGATGAGTCACACTTAAAACTATTTCCTTACTCTACTGAAATATTTCAGCCATGGCGGCCATTATCAACTTCCCTTAAAGTCCTCCATAGACAAATTCTCTCGATCGGTGTGTATGATGTTACTGTCCCGTGAACAGTAATTGTGGGTCTTAGATTTGATGAACGCTTCTTCGCAATTACAATCAATTATAGCGCTATCACTAATCTTCACAATTCACTAGGATAAGCCCAATTCTTGTCCTTGTACTCTCAGCTACCCTTAACTTCAAGTCAAGGTCACATTACGACTGACAGTCAGTCAGTCTTGGTGTGGAGCCCAATCTTGGGATCATGACCAGATATTTATTACTGTTTGACAGTTCCGGTCTTGTTATTGTGGGGCGCCCTCTCTGACGAGAGGACGGGTTTGTCTTTTGTTAGAGTCACTGTCTGTAGTAGTAAGTCATTTGTCATAATGTAAAGGATATTTACATTTTACATGTTAATAAATGTATATAAAATATATACAGGGCCTCTGCCAGTCCAGACTCAGTACAACAGATTATGCCCTATTTCTAGTAGCTTCCGCTACAACGGCAGTCTATTCACTCGAACGGTCCTATGTTTAACCGCCGCTAAGTTTAAGCCTCTTATACATTCTATGTCTGGCTTCGCCTTGTCCTATATTGCGAACATTTTCATTATCATGCTTTTGTATGACTTCTGCTTGTTGCCTGCATAATTTTGTTATATAATCATATATCCTCCCCATAGCTTTTGAATTCATTTCCTTTATAACTACTTTGCACAGACCAAACGGAAAACAGAGTCTGTGTTGTTGATGAAGCTTGTTTACTTCGCCGTTGCTTAACAATGGATTCCATATTGTTGTCAAGCGCTGAAGCAAAAATATTTTGCTAATCTGTTGCCTAGCAATGATCATTTCCCTCTATTGTTATAGAAACTGCAATTCTTCTATTTTTGTCTTTGTTATGTATATATTTACCTAGCAATTGGTTTTTGTCTGGCTCCACAGCTTAATATTTTGAGTAAATGAATCACAATACCATTTTTTTTTTCAGAATACTGGAGACCTTAGTAATAAATGGCTTATATTACAACAATTCATAAACAGATACTGTTAATGTTTACTTTACACTTTATTTTCACTATAATTGGATGTTAACGAGAAGAGGTAAAGTTCGAAGCAATTTTTCATAGGGTTTTCATTACGGAGCTCTGCAAACTCTCATAGATGTGCTGTATTTTCCGCAGCCAACTTCAGCCTGTATAATAAATCACGTGAAGACATAACCTACCTCCGTCCTAACGATATTTATTAGTGACTGCGACACTAACTGTGAGGAAGCAGATGATCATTGTGGCGTATGGAAGCCATCTGCTGCACTAACCCAGAACTACAGAATGTAACGTGTTCTAGTGTGATATGTCTCGGAAACACGATCTTATTGCTTTAAAGTCACGATTTCATTGCAGTGTAAGATCATTTAAATGTCCTTTTTGAATTCACAGCATTTTCCTAACACTCTGAAGCCTAAAACTCTACTAATTATTGTTTAAAATTTATTTCATATATCTCAGAAAGAAGTAGCCCTAATTACGAACACTGACTGGGTCATACTGTTCAGGGAAATAATCGTTGTTTATTATTAGAACCGTACGAATACGTAAATAAATTGTGAAGAAATCAAGAATTTTTAATATTAAAGAAGATGTATATAATAAATGCTATGTTTTCAGGGTTTAATTCAGTAATAAATTGTGTTTGAAATTAGGGATGAATATAAACTAATAATCACAGAAATCGGTTCCTTTTCCTGAAATTTCCTGCATGCATTGAAGGAAACATATTCAATTTGGACAACTCAGATATTTAATCCAATAATAATAATAATCCACTCATCCAATCCAAAATGCTGCTTCTGGAGAAACCGCAAATTCTGCAGCTACTGAAGAATTTCCCAGCATTTTATGTAACCCGAAGGTTCATCACCGTGTTCACAAGAGCCCTCCAATGGTCCCTATGCTGAGCCAGATCAACCCAATCCATACCATCCCATTCTATCTCTCGAAGATCTATTTTAATATTGTCCACACACCTACGCCTTGGTCTTCCCAGTGGTCTCTTTCCTTCTGGCTTTTCCACCAATATCCTATATGCATTCCTTTTCTCCTCCATTCGTGCTACATGCCCTGCCCACCTCATCCTCCTTGACTTGATCATTCTAATTATACTTGGAGAAGAGTACAAGTTATGAAGCTCCTCATTATGCAGTTTTCCCCAACCTCCTGTCACTTCATCCCTCTTCGGTCCAAATATTCTCCTCAACACCCTGTTCTCAAACACCCTCAGTCTATGTTCCTCCCTTAATGTCAGAGACCAAGTTTCACACTCATACAGAACCATACCTACCCATTTCTACTAACTAATATTATTCATGTGTTTCTTAAAAAATTTTACTCACTTGCTATGCAACGCAGAAGTTCATTATGGAATTTTACAAGACTCCACCTCTCGGCCATTTCATAGGCAAACTAAATGCGATTCGACCCTTATTTCCAATTCTTTAAGATTCGTTTTAGTATTATCCTCCCATCAAGGACACGGTCTGCCTGGTACTCTCCTTACTACAATTTTGTATACACTTCACATCTTGTGATTTGTGTAACTGAAAGTTCAGATTTAACTGTACATTTCCGCCCCTGTTCCAGGCGAGTGTCACGTGTCTTTCTTCCCGTATCCCCTTCACTTCTTCATAGATGCTAATGACTACTGCACTCTATCCAGCGATGTTAAATAGCTTACGTATAACTGCATAAGAAAGGAAACTGACTTCGTGAAATGTTGTGTACTTTGGCCGGTGCCGGGGGCACGCGGTAGCGTAGTTTGTTGAGGCACTATGCTACAAGCAGGATGGTCGCGGTTTCAAATCCCGATGAGGTCATTAAATTTATTTCAATTTACCTAATCTTTCCAGCCGCACTATGCCCCTAGGGTCGACTCAGCCTCTAACAGAAATGACTACCATTAATATTCTTGGGTGTAAAGGGCGGCCGGCGCGTAAGGCTGACAACCTTATCGCCATCTATGAGCCGATTGCCTAGAAAATGTGGGAGCCTCAACATATCACAACCCTAGGGGCCTCCACGGTCTGTTACAGGGATATTTTTACTTACTTTAGTTTGGCCGGTGTTAATTTATTAAACTGATCTTACATTGCGTCATATTCTACGGTACCAAATTACACGATGTCACATATCACAAGACCCTGAACTTAATATTCCTGCCTTAATGACCTCAGTTCTCATATGAAGAAAGCTCTGTTGATCATAACTTTCAAATTACATAAGAAGCCCCAATTCCACACGTTTCTTCTTCCATGTTTTATTGAACAGTTTATGTAAACGCAGACTCATGACGTGCAGATTGCGGTGGGAACAGGCAGCGGGTCTGTTTCAAGATGTCTGCGGTCTTGGGAGCCATTTGCAGGGTTGGGTAACAGTCTGAGATTGCCTCTTTACGAGGAGTCTAGACCTCTGGGAAATATTGTTAAGGGGCTAAAGCTCACCCAGTGCTTTGTAGCCAATGTACCAGAACTTCTAATAATTTACTCTGGTGTAAACGACTCTTTCTAATAGCGCAGTAATAACTATCCGCCCTCTCCCACTCGCCAGCAAAAAGAGAACGTGTCTTGTGGCTTGTGTTAATAGTAGTGACTTCAAACTAACCCTTAGGTTTCTTCGCTGTTGCCATAGCAACGTCATCTCCAATCGTATGGCAGTTTCTACAATTTCTCTCGCTCCTTCACGAGAGCAGATAAAATTCGAAGAAATGCGAACATGAAGAAGCAGAGGCAATTAAAAAATCTTTATTTCGAAGCGAAAATAAATTCTCTGCTCTAAACAAGAATGCATAATAACTACAGAACGAAATATTTTGTGCAATAACTTGGAATATGTGGATGTTCAAAAACGTACTAATAAAACCGAAGATGTACCTTCATTCTGCAATGAAAACAAACTCCGTGACCTGGCGTCAGCAAGCGAACTATACCAACCGAGCGACCGCCGCTTGTCGGTGAAGTTAGTGCCAACTTTAACGGATAGAGGGTGTCGCGTGGTCAGCGCAACGAATCCCCACGGCCGTTAATTTCGGTTTTATAGACCGGAGCCCCTATTTCCTTGAAATAGCTCCTCAATTATCCTCATGAAGCTGAGTGGACCACGTTCCAGACCCACTACTTCTCAGAAAATTTGGTAGCGCCGGGAATGGAACCCAGACCTCTGGATGTGTAGCCAGGAACTCTGACCACTAGACCACAGAGGCGGTCCTATTCAATGTAATCAGTACTTATATTTCCATGTACTTATGCCAGTGCGCTGAAGTAGCAGGCGCTATTCTTGGTACTCACTCCTGTTAGAGGCTGAGTCGACCACAGGGCCCATAGTGCGGCTGGAAGGATTAGGTCAATTTAAAGAAAATCCAATGACCTCATCGGGATTCGATCCCGCGACCTTCAGATTTGTAGCATAGTGCCTCAACCAACAATAATATTCTTGGGAAGAACATCCTTCTAACTTAATGGGAATGCACGGCTGTCGAGGAGGTTAAAAGTCTGACCAGCAGGAGAAATGTGAAGTGAGCGAGGAATTTTAGAACGTTAAAGAACTGCTTGTTACGAGCGATGAATTTTTAAATTCAAAGAACGTAGAAATATGAGACATATTTATATGGAGACGGACATCAATGTGAAATACTTTATCTATAATCTGAGCATCACAGAGCATAACATGCCAAACGGAACAGCACTACATGCTGCTTCATAAACAATGCATAAAGTTCCTTGCGCAGTAGAAACATAGACGTTCCTTATTTACAATTTATGAATGTTGCCTTATATTCTGAACTCATTAGAGAGCGCTTCCGGGGCCTCGCTCTTTGCTCTTGCAAATGAAGTTGTTTTTTTTTTTCAGCGCAACAAAACATTATTATTTTCTGAAGATAAATAAGAAAAGTTCTCTAGTGTTTTACATAAATAAATACTCATACATATATACATATTAATATAGCCATTCGGATATAACTTGAATTATTTTAGAGAGATAAAATTAATATCATATAATTTAATTTTACCTATAATTTCGTATGGGCGTGAAACCTGGCCTTTCACACCAATCTCAGATGGTGAACAATTATCATTAATTTTGATTTGGACTGGCACCGATGATTACAGATTTCATCAGTATTAACTTCTGGAACTTTTAGTGCCAACTTTAGCTGATAGAGGGTGTCGCTTGGTCAGGGCAACGAATCCCCACGGCCGTTAATTTTGGTTTTTTAGACCGCAGCCGCTATTTCCTTGAAATAACTCCTCAATTATCTTCACGAGGCTGAGTGGACCCCGTTCCAGACCCACTACTTTATCAGAAAATGTGGTAGCGCCGTAAATCGAACCTGGGATCTCTGGATCTGTAGCCAGGAACTGTGACCACTAGACCACAGACACTAACTTCGCCGACAAGCCGCGGTCACTCGGTCGGTATAGTTCGCTTGCGGACTAAAACCACGGAGTTTTGTTTGTTTGTTTATTAACTTCTGGAACCACTGATAATTCATTAGCACACGAACCCATATTTGTCACTCCGTAGGTACATTTTGTTTTGTTTCTCTTGGAGTAAAATCATGAACCATTTGTTCTTATTGCCAATAGCTAATGATCAAAACTACAAACCCCCCATCACGGTATTCCTTAGTAAGAACTACAGAACTATAAGTTAACTACTACAGACAGTAAAAACCTTAATCGAAGATTTAACAATTAATCATTTTAAATTGTTCCAAATTTGTGGGGTGAAAGTGAGTCCACTTGGTACGCCGAATTAATGTGGCATACAATAAGAACCGGCCAATAATTTTGTTTAAAGTCTGCAATGTTGGGTTTTTGAAAACGAAATAACCCCAGCAACAGTTTATATTGTTACCCTCGGCCACAGGCTGGCTCCATAGCCTCGACATCAGCGGTTCTGTTTTACTTTAATCTCAAAACGCGAGACATTGGTGTCCTATAACTGAAGGAGGGCCAACGAGAGCGACTTTTAAACTAATAAAAATTTGGTGGTAACTAGTTTATTACTGATAGGGGTAGTAAATACTGTGCCTTGAACTTCTGTTCATGTTTTTACCAACAGAGGCGATCGTTTATATTGCTCACCATGAAATATTAATTTTATAGGATTTGAGGTTCACAAACTAGCAGTTACGAAAATTTCTATATTCTGGAATATACCGCCTTGTAGTCCGTTGAAAGTCAACGGACTTTTGGCCTCCATCTTCAGAGTTGAAAAACTTCTTGCTAACTGCGTTATGTTGGTATCTTCGCTTATTCCTCGAACTAGAAAATTGAGGCGACATATTCTTCCGAAACGTCGGTTATCTTTCAAAGGACTACGCGACATTATGTCCCAGAAGACAGAACTTTTCATATACTGGTTCTGTCCACTGCGCTTAGCTATTTCTTTTCTAATAAGAATTGACTGTAATATGTCAAGTCTGTGCGCTGGGAATGCTGGTTATCAAAACGAAGACACCTACGAGAAAACACGGCGCTATATTGTTTTATCGATTATTTTAGCATGTGAAATGTATAGGAGGCCGGTCACGGTAGCCGAGCGGTCTAAGGCATGTACTGTCTTCGCTCGCTTGGAAACCGGGATCGTGGGTTCGGATCTGTTTCCTGTGAGGTACGAACTGAATTCTTATATATTATTCTTATACACTGCCGGTCACAGTAGCTGATCGGTCTAAGGTATGTACTTTCTTCGCTCGCTTGGAAACCGGGATCGTGGGTTCGAATCCCACTCAGGGCATGGATGTTTGTGTGCGTTTTTCTGTGTTTGTGTACAGGTAGAGGCCTTGCGTCGAGCTGATCACCCGCCCAAGGAGAGCTACCAAATGTGTAAGATCTAGAAAAACCGAAGTAAACGGAGAAGTTCATGGAGGTAGCCCTAGGCCCACTGGGGCTGTAGTGCCAGGGGAAAAAGAAAAATATATAGGGTAAAGTTTAAGAATCTGTCTCCTTACGAAATATGTGTAGCCTGTTTCTAGAAACCAAATGGAAGCTAAGAACTGTAGACCTCTCTAATTGTGCACAGCAGTAAATATCTCATTAAGACCACCGGCGGCAGTGGATCAATTAGGAAGGCGAGAACAATTTATTTTTGGTAAGGAACTTTTGACGTAAACGTGGCACCAGACAGCGAGTCAGCTCTGCGTAACTGCGCTGAAAGAAGGACTAAGGACGTCTTAAAGAGGATACTGGGGATCAGGTTTGTAAGTAAAGGAAAAAAGTGACAAAGGCTAGAGAAAATTACATAATGATGAGTCCGTAATTCTTATCCTACACCAAATGTCATCAGGACAATCATTTTAAGAAGAATCACTCGAGGGAGACATAAGACATACGGGAAATATGAAATGCATAGAAAATTTTGGTCGAGAAACCTGGATTAAACAAACCAATTGTGAGTCCAAGGCGTATATTGAAGTTAATGTTAAACTGGATATATTATAATCCGGACTGGATTCGTTTGTCTGAGGACAGGCTCAAATGGTAAGCTTTTGTGAACAATGTTATGAATATTCAGGATGAAAAAAGGCGAGGTATTTCTTGCTCAATTGAGGTGATAGAGAACAGCGACAAGCCCTCAACAAAATTTCTTAGGGTTACAACGCACTCATTCTTGCTGATAGGTACCGAAGTTTCTGGAAAGAATTCTGCCACCGTGTTCAGGATTACCCAGAAAAAAACAATGTAATATGAATCTTCATGAAAATGTCAGGCATTTTATACGTTGCATTAATTTTGTATGTGTTGAATGAACACTTGAGTTAAGCTTCTTGGGAGACATGGAGTTCCAAGTACTGTCGTGTTGAGTATCCATGTCTCATACCTGGCTGTTTGAGCTGTCAATTTCATAGGATTTTTAGTTCGGGGTCGTTATTTCCATTAATGGGTTGTCATGTTGTCGAATGGCCGTTGGAATGCTTGCATCTCGCTGTCGCAGTAGATGGGAACTCCAGACAAGGCTGCAGAGAGAAGCAGTAGCCCTCGATATTGCTTTCAACAACGCGTCTTGGAAAAGCTATTAGCCTGCTACTGCTGAATTATGAGGGGCTATTTCTGTTCCACTCTGTCTCACATCTCCCCCAAATGTGTTTTACGTTCTGGTCTCTGTGCTGATAATTTCTTCTTCTTCTTCTTCTTCTGCGGGTGCTGCAGTCCATGATGAACCGTGGCCTCTTTCATGATTGCTCGCCATTGGTCTCGGTCCTGTGACTTTCGTCTGCAGTTTCTAACGCGTATTATTTTCAAGTTTTCTTCAACTGTATCCAGCCACCTGATGGCAGGTCTGCTTACTCGTGTGCCCTCTGGAAGTGCCCCACTTCTATATAGGGACAGCGTATTCCGTAAGTCCTTGATTTTGCTCGATGTTTCCGTCCGGCTGCACTCGTTAGAAGTTTCTCAGCAGTTAAGGCTTTGTATGGGGTGGTGTGTCAATCCCACGCCCAACCCCCAACGTTTACTTCCAGGGTGTCTCTTTTTGTCTGGATCATCACCTTTGTCTCTTCCGGTATGGGCGAACCTACCAGTAGCTGAGCTCCCGCCAGCATAGTTCTCAGGATCATATCGGTCGGTATAGTTCGCTTGCGGACTACAGGTCACGGAGTTTAGTTTCTTTAGGTACATGCAGTAACGACTGCGATGTAAATGAATAGAGTGAATTATGTGATAGCTTAGGAAAAAGTCAGGACTTGTGTTTATGACATAAGACTGTTCCACAATAGACCGTTCTTCGACAAAATCAATCTTGTATAATCTTGTATAATCTGACTAGAAATCATCGTAACAAAATGCGAGAATTGAAAGAAATTGAAAAAAAGAGCAGAAATATTTTGATTTCTTTCCACAAAAAGCTATATTTCTCCTCCCATTTCCAAATTCGAGGGAGTTAAAAGCAGGCCGTATTTCTAGATCTAGCCTCTGGTTAAAGCATGAGAAATGTGTCAATAAATAGAGGTTTAGTGGTTGCAGCTGCACTGTGGAAATGAAGGAGAATGACGCTTTTAAACTGCCACTCTTATCTAAGTCAGTGGGCTCGAACAAATCCACTGTGCACTCTCTTCAGTACGGCCTCGTCTGAAAACACGGACAGCGCACTGCTTGATCCTGTTTAGGGCGGCTGGTTATTTTAATGGAAGGTATAGTGGGTTTTGACATGACTGAAGGAAAAATATGGTCTCACATTTTGACTGTCGGAAGGTGGCACAATATATAAGCGGGAAGGGGTGTGTGTGTGTGTGTGTGCAGGATTTATAGTAATGATTTCCTGCAGAGCGCGCGAGAGAAGCCACCAAACAAATTCCTGGCTTGGCAAAGCCAGTGCAACCGCATAGCCGGCTCGAAACAAGTCAATGGATCAGAGAAAGGGGAAGAACATTCCTGATTGAGGGGTGGTTAGAGAACTTGGATTACGCAGTAACAGATTTCTGGGTTTCTCCAAAGACGAGGAATTTTGTGAATATCTGAGTGACCTCTGCGTACGGCGAGACCTAAGATAAGGCTTAAGCAGTATCGATAGTGTGTCTAAAATATTATTTAGAGAGCAGAATGTGGGGTTCGATAAAAGGAGGGGCATTTGTTGGGAAACTTTGCTAGAATTTCACAATCTGCGTCTCATTTTTACTGCTCCAAATTAGATAAGTGTTATGGTTATGAAAACTTTAATATCCTGGGCAAATGAGACCTGTTGTCACACCCCAGCTTCAGACTTTTTGTCTTAGATATGGAAGATGCTCCTTCAAGGATACGAGTTTTAAGACTTAGCGTGTGTCGATTTTGGCAAAGTGTTACGTGGCATCTTGCCAGATTTTCATGGGTTCAAATGTGCAGAGACAAAGGATTTAAGGAAGAGTCTGCCAGTTCTCTGCACCAATGCGGCCTGCTATGACATCAGAAGACGGTAGCGAATTCTGGTATAGAAATGAGGTCGCAAGGAAATGCAACCTCAAGTTTGGAACCTAATTCTATGTTTCTACCTCGTTTTCACGACGACTTCTGCACGGAAGCACAGTTTTTTAGCTTCTATTTGAGCAGTGGATCTACTCCTTGCCTAGTCATGCCCATCCAAAGCTGAGAAATTATATGACGTAAAGCTATGTACTGCATATGGCCCGTTTCAAGGAGAAGATTTTTTTTTCATTTCTCCGGTTTTATTGGCCTGGCTGCTTACTATTAAAGAGACCGGAGACTTCGTCAGCGATAAATGTTAAGATTTCCTTTCTTGACGCTCTAATGGTATTGCTTATCTCTCTGTCTCCTTTCTTACACCGCGTCTTCCTTCGGTGATGTCGATCAAAATTGATGGGGTTCGTGACAAAGCCAATTTCAACAGAAATGTGTGCGTGACATAGTTCCCTCTGTAAGTTACCGAGATAGAGTCTCTACAATCCAGTCACTGTAAGCCCATTCACTGTTCTGTGTGGGGGTCCGAATATTAGTTCAAATTGCGGTCCCTCGATACTCAAAATAATTATTGGGATGTGTTCATATTTCAGTAGAGACATGAAACGTGAAGAACTGAATTTATAAGTTAGAAGCTTGGCTGGCACGCGGACTCATGTGAGAAGCTACGAAGGTTTCACGCGATTAACCAGTTATCTCCACAAATCAGAGTGCTTCTCGAGAAGAAATTCTATAATTCTTCCGCCTTTTATGCATATCAAAATCCCATTATCATAACCACAAGTCATTAGCCTCTACTCATAGCCTAACGGATCGAATACACAGATACCTTATTTATTTAAGACTCATTTCATTAATGTAAAGTATATATACATTGCTAGGCAACGGGTCGCTAAATGCATTCCAGCAACACACGTGCAAGCAACAATAAATTTTCTATTGTTAGGCAACGGAGCTGTAAATATGCCTTCGTAACAATAGAGGAAGCGGTGTTTGCTATGTGGTCCTTGCCACGCATTGTCACGCGTTTTCTGTAGGTACGTGCCGAGTATATATAATGAGAGTCTATAGCTAGGAGTAGATTAGAATCAGTTCCACCGTGTGGAGGCGGGTTCGAATACCTCCACCGTGACCCTGCGAGTCGTAGGAAGCGAAGAAAAAGGAAGTCTCAAATCTGAGACAGTAAAATATGGTCACGAGTCCCAAGGGACTCGGACCCGAGAAAGGCTGCGCTGGCAAGGGCCAGCAGCATGTGCAGAAGACAGATCCGTCCTCTCGTCAGAGAAGACGCCCCACAGAAACAAGACCGTAACGGTCAAACGGTAATAATTAATATCTGGTCATGAGCCCCAAAAGGGGCTCGACATCAAGACTTACTGACTGACTAACTGTCAGTCGCAATGTGACTTTGACTTTGACTTGAGGAGTAGATTAGAGTTAGCTTTGGCGAACTGGGTCGAGTTCTGGAGGGTCGGCATTCCGAGGTGACTGAACAAGGAATGGCAAGAAGACTTCATAGTGATTTGAAGTGATATTTCATGTGATAAATACGTTGCCAGAATGCGACTAGTGGAAGCGGAGAATCATTTCGCGTGTGTAACGGTGAGCTTGAAAGTGTATAGAATAGCGATAGAGCTGCAATACTTCTATTCTCGAGTTGTGAATATATAAGGTGCAATTAATCCAATCATCCAATTCAGAAACCCTTGTTATTAGTCAATGAAACCCGGACACGTGACCATATTGATCACTGATCTCGGCTTACGTGGTAGAAGCGTTGTGTTCTCTTCAATAATTTCGGCCAAATTGATGTATACAAGGTGTGTCCCAAAAGTCATGAAATATATGTATATATTTTTTAAAATTTATTGATGATATCGGTACAAAGTGTTAATATTCTTCAAAGCACTGTCCATGAGCATCTTGTAAATTTCTCGTCTGGCCAATACATACTACATTTTCCAGCAATCGTATCCCCTCTATATGTTCATCCCAACACAATGTATTGAAAAACATATATCATTAAACTCCAAATTCCGCAATGCATTTCTCATTTCTTCCTATTTGCATGTTATTTACAGTACCAAAAGAATTCGAGCGATTATGTGCTGCAAGCAAAGCGATGTATACTCCGATACGTCATAGCAGTTTCGGTAGTCGTACTAAGTTCCGAAATTCCAAGTTGCTCTTCATTCTCTGGGTTGAATCTCAATATATTTAGAAGAAACCTGTCTATTACTGTATTTATAGTGAAAGAATAATGATTTGTCGTCGATATTTCTTGTCTACACAGCACCAGAATTATGATTTTTTGTTATTTTTCAAGATTTCCTGAAATTTTTAATTTTTTTAAATTTTATTTAATATCGTGGGATATTAAACAACCCTCATCGACAATAGACGACAGCGAGGGCTAAAGATTACAGAAGTTCCGTGTTCTCACTAATGATATTGTTTAAAAAAATATTTGGGAAATGAAACTTACAGATCTGAATTTAAGGTCATGAAATTAATGCCATAATTAAAAAAAAGAGAGAGAGAACTGGAAAGCGTGAAAGAGACCAGGCCCTACTATAGGTCAAAATATTAATATTTTTTTTTGTCGAAATATATATAGCAATTGCACCTTTAATTACATGGATCTGCACTGAAACCTTGAATGTACAGTACGACGGAAGTATCAAATTTCACCGCTGTTAATTCAATATTTACGAAGAACCTGTCTTTCATAAACCGTGGTACTGCATACTCATGAGTGTTAGCATATATGCTGTACATTTGAGGTCATGGTCTTCTGGGAGGAGTCGCGATATAGCACAGAAATACTTGCCAACTTTTCGGGAACCTGGTACCTCCATCCGCAGGGAGGAAGAAGAAGAAGAGAAGGTAACTGTGACGACACATTGAAATGAAGAAAGAAACCGGAAATGTGACAGGAGAGACGGGAAAAGGCACTCCTAAAACGGGCTGCTTTGTCCGGTATGTTAAGGCAACAAATTTCCCCGAAATGTTTTTACTGCTTCGCGAAACTGCAAGTCATGACATCTCAGAAACCTGTAATTTTAATACAAATGCTATGTTTCTGGAAGTCACACTTATACCTCTATTTTTACCTAAAACACCGTTTTGTTTATACTTCAAAACAACGTTTGGGAGACTGGATTATGTCTTCACGTAAAACCTTCTCAGTTAGGCCCAATCGATAGAGCTGTTCCCTAACTCCGGACACCCGTACCAGCACACAGACAGGGTACACAAGCCGAGGACCGAACAAACCATCTGCGACAAGACGAAATATTACAATAGTGTGATATGACGCCTGAAAGCAGGAAGTGCGCAGACAACCGTCAGGTAAACATTGTTCCCTTAGCAACACGTTTTCATGGCATCAGGGAAATCAACTGTTCCACTCTGTGTCCTATATTCGGTTCGCATACGCTGGTGCAGACAGAAGAATAAATGAATAAACGAGTGAAGAACTAGCAGCTGAGAAGCCATGAGTCGTACTGAGTAGCAGAACACTAGAGACTAGAGACAAGTTCAAAACCCGGGAGAAACTCAGTGAGAGATTCGTTATCAAAAAGGAGTTGAGTGAGGTTTAATTAACTGTAATTGCAATCGTGGCGTTCAATTAATCCAATGGTCAACTTTAGAACCCACACAACCTCTCATACGTGATATTATTTAAAAAAAAAACTCTACACGTATGAGGTCTTGCATCCGAAAACCATCAAGATAGAAATCATCGATGGAGAGACGAAACACTCCCTATGGTACCAACATAAGAAAAACAAATGTTCCCACTGAATCTGCATTTGGCGTAGTTGTATTTTTTTTTTTGACAGGACGGTGGATAATGTCCGGAAACAGAATTTGTACTAATGAAAATCATCACAAATTTTAGATCTTATTGAAATTTTAATATTCACCGCTGTGAATTAGCATATTCAAAAGTATAATTTTGCCTGTGGTTCTGTATGAGTGTGAAACTTGGTCTCTGATATTAAGGGAAGAACATAGACTGAGGGTGTTTGAGAAGAGGGTGTTAGGAAAATATTTCGAAAGAAGAGAGATGAAGTGACGGGAGGTTGGAGAAAACTGCATAATGAGGAGCTTCATAACCTGTACTCTTCTCCAAGTGTAATTAGAATGATCAAGTCAAGGAGGATGAGGTGGTCAGGGCATGTAGCACGAATAGGGGAGATGAGGAATACGTATAGGATATTGGTGGGAAAACTAGAAGGAAAGAGAGCACTGGGAAGACCAAGGAGTGGGTGGGTGGACAATATTAAAATGGAACTTAGAGAGATAGCATGGAATTGTATTGATTGGATTGATCTGCCTGAGGATAGGGACCAGTGGTGGGCTCTTGTGAACACGGTAATGAACCTTCGGGTTCCATAAAATGCTGGGAAATTCTTGAGTAGCTGCAGAATTGGCGGCTCCTCCAGAAGGGCTCAGCTCCATGAGTAAGTAAGTAAGTAAGTAAGTAAGTGAACATGTAGACTATGTATGTCTGTGTTGCAACCTGATAGAATATAAATATTTCAGAAACATTTTATTTGGAGTGAGGAAGGCGAAATCCACATGAAGAAGCATAGAAGTACTCTCTTGAATAAATAGATTTTGGTGCAAAACCTTAAAGTCTGTGCCAAAGAAGAGTTTTTCATTTAGACTGTGACGTAAGCGTGCGGAATCGCTGGGTAGCTGAATTGTGGATGGGGTGGCAACCCAGAGTCCAACAAGCATTCCCTGGAGCGTGCGACTCGGATGATTAATGACTTCACCAGCGTCAGTGAGGTGCTGAGTGCTTTCTGCCGGCTCACTCCTCCCTTATATCGTATCCTTCCGCATTTTCTCTGCAATGCAAGTGTATTTAGTGCATTTGAAATCGTTTGATTCGTCATTACAGCTGGCCTGGTTAATAAGAGCCTTTAACTAGGAAGTAGTGACGCTGTATACGCGCCACAGGCTGATCCTCCTTACGCTCCTCGCTTGAAAGTGTTTTATGTGTGTCGGAGGTTTGTTATGCCCCAGACGTAGAAATGTTGACAAATTCCAAGGCTGTACCCACAAGAATTTAGGCTGTCTTAACTAAGGTTTTCCTTAATTTTCCTCAAGTAATATTTTAAATGAAATTAAGTGAGGAACATAGACTGAGGGTGTTTGAGAACAGGGTGCTGAGGAGAATATTTGGGCCGAAGAGGGATGAAGTGACAGGAGGTTGGAGAAAACTGCACAATGAGGGGCTTCATAACTTGTACTCTTCTCCAAGTATAATTAGAATGATCAAGTCAAGGAGGATGAGGTGGGCAGGTCATGTAGCACGAATGGGAGAGAGGAGGAATGCGTATAGGATATTGGTGGGAAAGCCAGAAGGAAAGAGACCACTGGGAAGACCAAAGCGTAGGTGGATGGACAATATTATAATGGTTCTTAGAGAGATAGGATGGGATGGTATGGATTGGATAGATCTGGCTCAGGATAGGGACCAGTGGAGGGCTCTTGTGAACACCGTGATGAACTTTCGGGTTCCATAAAATGCTGGGAAATTCTTGAGTAGCTGCAGAATTGGCGGCTCCTCAAGAAGGGCTCAGCTCCATGAGTGAGTAAGTAAGTAAATAATAAATGGCAGAGCCGAATATTCCAGACGAACCATTGTCCTATGAAGATACACAATTGAAGCTATTGAAAGTCTGCCAAATTTTCTCTGGAAATTACAAATTGTTATGTTTGTTGTGATTCTCTCAAATTTGGTCCAACGTAAAAGGTTCGCCCTCCCCTAACCCTTCAATATGGCGCTGTCCAACTGCGTCGACTTCAATCAGCCAATTACATAATAAAACCAACGGCCGTCGTTTTCTCTATTAATCATATGTCTCAAGGATGCAATCTGCTCCGTCTTGCAGACATTTTGTTCAATGGTCTTTGGAAGGTTGCGCTTCTATCATTTTGGAAATACCGGTTCGTGCCTCCATGTTGAGCGGGTTCCTTGACACAGTAAAAAGGTCGCTAATTTAGACCTTACTAATCCGGACATCACATAATCCTCTTTGCTGATATCCGTGCAGTGGAGATATCCCGCACTGTCATCCTAAATTAATTGCTTTCCGTGTCATGAAGTTGTTTTTAGTAGCTGCCATAGCATGACCTCCTACACCTTCCAGCTCTGACATCAACTTGAAAGGACAAGTTCTGCAGGACATTCCCGTAAGCAGAAAGTCTTCTGAAATAAGCTCGGGAATCATGGAAAAGTATTCAACTTTAGTGTAAGCGTCTCAATACTATATTTCTACGTGTTCGACAAATGGTTCGCTATTACGGATTATCCTCCAATTCAGGCTGACCTTCTCTTACTGTCCGAATTAGCGAAGTTTTATATTTTAATGTCCGAAAGGCGTATCACAATGTTTCCCTCGGTTCTGTTTCGGCTAATTATTTACTCATGGAGCTGAGCCCTTCTGGAGGAGCCGCCAATTCTGCAGCTACTCAAGAATTTCCCAGCATTTTATGGAACCCGAAAGTTCATCACGGTGTTCACAAGAGCCCTCCACTGGTCCCTATCCTGAGCCAGATCTATCCAATCCATACCATCCCATCCTATCTCTCTAAGATCCATTTTAATATTGTCCATCCACCTAAGCCTTGGTATTCCCAGTGGTATCTTTCCTTCTGGCTTTCCTACCAATATCCCATATGCATTTCTCCTCTCCCCAATTCGTGCTACATACCCTGCGCACCTCATTATCTTTGAATTGATCATTCTAATTATATTTGGAGAAGAGTACAAGTTATGAAGCTCCTCATTATGCAGTTTTCTCCAACCTCCTGTCACTTCATCTCTCTTCGGTCCACATATTCACCTCAACACCCTGTTCTCAAACATCCTCAGTCTATGTCCCTCCCTTAATGTCAGAGACTAGGTCTCACATCCATACAGAACCACGAAATTAGTTAATTTCTTGGGGTGGGGTGAGACTGAGTCCACTTGGTACGTCGGCCACTAATTGGCTTATTGTACCAATCCCGGATGATAAATGATGAATGTGGAGCAGTCGGTGGAAGGAGAATTGGCAGAGGAAACCGAAGTACTCGAAGATAACCTGCCCCAGTGCCACTTTGTCCACGACCAATCCCACAAGGAATGACTTGGCTTGAACCCAGGCCGCCGCAGTGGGAAGCCAGCTACTAACCGCCTGATATATGGCACGGCCCTAAGGCCAATTGCTATCATAAACGTAAGGCTTCATCTATTTGGTTCCTGTTAATTCATATTCTAACACCAGCTACTTCATGCAGAATGAGGATTCTTTTTATAATTTTCATTTCGTGCATCGTGTTGTGTTTATTATATACAAATCTTTATTGGATTCCGTCATAACACAACATAACGGCCAAGGTCAGCATTACCTTAGCTACATGTTTCGGCCTTTAAAGCCATCATCAGTCAAAAAAGTAAAGGTATCCCTGTACCAGGCCGTGAAGGCCCATAGGGTTGTGAGACGTTGAGGCTCCCACATTATGTAGACAATCGGCTCATAGATGGCGGTAAGGTTGTCAGCCTTACGCGCCGGCCCCGCTTTACTCCCCAGGAAAATTATTTAATTAATTCGTGGTACTCATTTCTGTTAGAGACTGAGTGAACCCCAGGGCCATAGTGGGCCTGGAAGGATTAGGTCAAATGAAAAAATCCAATGACCTCATCGGGACTTGTACCCGCGACCTTCCGGCTTGTAGCATAGTGCCTCAACCCACTACGCTATCGCGCGCCCCCGATCCGTGAAAAGAATTTTGCAAATATCTATCACAACCCAACATGCTCAGAAGTAGATTCTAAAGGGCTCTGGCAATGGTGGATAACACACAAAATTACTGTTTTTTTTTTGGGGACTTTTTCCATCGTCCTGAATTCTAGGAAATAGAAAACGTGACGTTTCGAAAACTCGATCTCTTTCCGTTTTCAGGTGAGGAAAACAGATCCATTTTCCGAAACATCCTTTTTTTTTTATTTCCTAGATTTCCGGACGATGGAAAAGTCCAGAAACCCAGTAAATCTATGCTCAGAAGTCTCTGAAATGTATCGAGACAACAAATTATCTGAACTTTAGGTTGTTCCTCTGTTACTCTTTCCACAACTATTTTGCGTATCCATCCCACAAGAATGAGTATGCTCCAAGCCTTTGTTGTCATGTCTCCAATACAATTACAGTAACCACATGTCGCGGAAATCCCATGCAGTTTCCCTTGATACGCTTTTCTCATTAGGGACACGTTGCTTTTACCCCTCTAGCGTGAGTTGTCATTTATTGTGCTCCTCATCCCTGTTGTCTGACGTGACATGTTGAAGACTTCCAGCCGAACAATAACCAAGGAAATACTTGAAAATTCCTGCTCTCCTCATGTCTCGTGTCCCTTGAGGACGAAAAGATGAGACACAACAGGACGGACAGGATCCTGTGGGAAGGGGGTGCTATTCTAATACAGTCGCGTACAAAATGATAAAACCTGATAACACAGATATCAATTGGTTTCAATTATTATTCAATAAATTTCAATAGGTTTCACTTTCTTAAGGCAGTGAGTATTATATTTAGTCTCTTCTGGGTTGTTACACCATGCAGTTTGGTAGGAATAAACAAAAGACAGACGTAGCGGAATGATCATGAAGTGTTATGGCCGTGCCATAGTTTAGGCGGTTAGTCGCCGGCTTCCCACTGCAGCGGCCCGGGTTCCAGCCCAAGTCAGATCATGTGGGATTTGTGGTCAACAAATTGGCACTGAGGCAGGTTTTGTACGAGTGTTTCGGTTTCCCCTGCCAATTCTCATTCCACCGACTGCTCCACACTCATCATCATCAACCAGGGCTGATGCAATAGACCAATTAGTAACCGACGTTCCAAGTGGACTCAGTCTCACACCACCCCAAGAACACCCCCTCTCCTTCCTTTGAAGTCACACTAAAAGTATTTCCTGCACTGAGAGATGTCCAGACTCTTCCCTTATCTACTTCCGGTGTGCAGAATCAGTTCAGGAATCCTACTGGTTTGCACTTCCGCCATGTAGACCACTCCTGTCACGTTTTCTCCTTTCTTCGTGAGTGGCAGTAGGAACTACTTTACTGGTGCATACAGCCAACAGAATGTGATTGCTATATTCCATCTGATGGTAGTGTATGGGCCGGTGTGGGAGGACAGTCAGGCGATGCGAGCGTACCTCAGAATGCCTCACATATGCCGGCCTCATTAAAGGCATTCGCATTTCTACTGAAATAAAAAAATATTTATTTCTCTCATTACCAGACGAACGAATGTACGGATTTGAATCCGAGAGAAATTCATTGCTTTCTTCATGAGAGTGGCTGGCTTGTTCATGTGTAACGAGATTTTATTGTATCTATGTAGGTCATCTGGACGGCTTCAAATCATGCACCGACGTATATTTCAGCAGACATTGATGCCGGAAACTCAGATTTTACATATTTTTGTAGCACAGTTCATCGACACGCAAACGCAAGATTAGAAGATAATGCAGACCCTTTCGGTTGACGCAGCATCTAGGCGTTGTGATGCTCTCCTCAGAACACCGCGAAAAATTGCTCCTTTTTATGTTATCATTCAACCTAGGAATATTTTCAGTAGCGGAAAATGTGAATATCA
>NW_019726238.1:2141351-2182571 GCF_002891405.2 Cryptotermes secundus
ATAGGATGGGATGGTATAGATTGGACTGATCTGGCTCAGGATAGGGACCAGTGGAGGGCTCTTGTGAACACGGTGATGAACCTTCGGGTTCCATAAAATGCTGGGAAATTCTTGAGTGGCTGCAGAATTGGCGGCTCTTCCACAAGGGCTCAGCTCCATGAGTGAGTGAGTGAGCAGTAGAGATTTTATAGGTTGTCATATCTTTCAGTCCCGTTGTCTTCTTCCTTGTTGCTCCGTCCAGAGCTGTAATCTGAGACAGGAGGGCGATCATTACGTACTGAGGATTTCAATCTGACTCTCAAACTAAGGCGACAAATTGTCTGAAGATGTTACTGAGACTTAGCTTGGCGAATCCTCGTGGAGGGGGGGGAAAGAGCGACAGCTGTTACAAAGTTTTGAACATCTACACGAGGGGGAGGTTCCGTGTTACTTAACCACAAACGGGGCGAATCCAATGCAAGACATTCATTTCAGGCTTCTATAGGCATAATCTAATATTAAAATAACAGTTTCATGTCACACTCGTTGGAATGCTGCCACGAGTGATAGGAATTTTTCCGAGAAACTCCCTACCTGGATTATGATTACGATGCAGTATATTTCAAGGTACTTCAAATATTGGTTAAGAGCAAGGCAATGAGATATTGCCTGCCATAGCTATAACTCTAGACCTTAGTGCGCAGAAGCCTACTTAATTTATTTAATGACTGGAGGGACACCGTTTCTTAACATCCGACTTGGATGGCTAGAATCGGGTCAGCGAAAGAAGGAACACGGATGATGGAGCAGCCACGTTCCCCGCCCTAGGAAATCATTTTTCTTTCTTAGTTTCTTGGGGTGTGGTGAGACTGAGTCCAGTTGGTACGTCGGCCACTAATTGGCCTACTGTACCAGCCCCGGATAGTAGATGGTGAGTGTGGAGTGGTCAGTGGAATGAGAGTTTGCAGGCGAAATTGAAATGCTTGGAGAAAACCTACCCCGTACCACTTTGTCCAGGACAAAACCCACATGAACTGACCTGCGCTCCAAACCATGGCGCCGCGGCCACCCTTACCCCTAGGAAGGTTCGTGGTACTCAGTTTTGTTAGAGATTGAGTCGATCCAGGGCCACAGTGCGGCTAGAAAAATTAGGTCAATTAAAAACATCAAATGACATCTGGAATCGAACCCGCGGCCTTCCGGATAGTAGCACAGTGCCTCAACCAAGTTAGGTACCGCTTGTCCCGCCATCCATAATACAAATAAGAAACTAATAACAAAAAGAAAGAATTGTCTAGGCGGAATGGAAGCATGAACAGAAGTGGAGGGCAGGTTGTTGCAGGACAGATGAAGAGAGTAGAGTGAAAATCCGTGTTCATTCTTTCGCTCACCCGGATTCATTTCGAGATATATAACGAGAGGTTCCTACGAAGTAAGAATTGAAAATTTAAATGCTCTTTAGACGATATTCCGGGCCGCGTCATAGCTCAAGCGGTTAGTCGCTGGCTTCCCACCGCGGCTGCCCGGGTTCGATTCTGGGTCTGGTCAAGTGGGATTTGTGGTTGACAAAGTGGCGCTGGGGCAGATTTTCTCCGAGTACTTCTGTTTCTCCTGCCAATCTTCATTCCACCAATTGCTCATTAATCACCCTCACCTATCATCTGGGGCTGGTACAATAGGCCAGAAGTGGCCGCAGTACAAGGGACTTAGTCCCACCCCACTAGCAATAAAAAATAGACGATATTCAGGTGTCAGACTGTCTTCACTGTTATGTGGCACTACAGAACAATACGTCCCAAGGCCTCCCGGATGGAGAATTGGCTCAGTCCAAAGGCATGTACTAACACAGAACAACGCAAGCAGAAATGAAACATATATACATGTAGCTCCGAGCGCCATTTGATCCCATGATCCCGGTGTTAGTGAAGTGGAAGAGGGTACACGCCTTAGGCCTTGCGGCCACTGCGAATGGCTTTCAAATGTTCAGGTCTGCCAAATCGATCTGACCTTTGAGTTCACTTGAGACTGAGTAGGAACAAAGGCTGTGGGTGTATCTGCAACCCCTAATGAACCCAGTCATGTAATCTGGGAACCAGATTCATGTACACAAGATGTAATTAATTATTTATTCAAAATTTTAATATTCGTTAAAGAATTGAATAGTTACAAATAATAGCTGAAGCCTTCACATATTTTCGTGCTCTGCAATTATGGATTATTTAAACTACCTAAACAGAAATTAAGGCCGGTGACGGTACTGTCTTCGCTCGCTTGGAAACCGGGATCGTGGCTTCGGATCTGCTTCCTGTGAGGTACGAACTTAATTCTTATACACTGCCGGTCTCGGTAGCCGAGCGGTCTAAGGCATGTACTGTCTTCGCTCGCTTGGAAACCGGGATCGTGGCTTCGGATCTGCTTCCTGTGAGGTACGAACTTAATTCTTATACACTGCCGGTCTCGGTAGCCGAGCGGTCTAAGGCATGTACTGTCTTCGCTCGCTTGGAAACCGGGATCGTGGGTTCGGATCTGTTTCCTGTGAGGTACGAACTGAATTCTTATATATTATTCTTATACACTGCCGGTCACAGTAGCCGAGCGGTCTAAGGCATGTATTGTCTTCGCTCGCTTGGAAACCGGGATCGTGGCTTCGAATCCCACTCAGGGCATGGATGTTATTTTATGTGTGTGCGTTTTTCTGTGTTTGTCTACAGGTAGAGGCCTTGCGACGAGCTGATCAACCGCCCAAGGAGTCCTACCGAATGTGTAAGATCTAGAAAACCCGAAGTGAACGGAGAAGTTCATGGAGGTAGGCCTAGGCCCAAATGAGGGCTGTAGTGCCAGAGGAAAGAAAACAGAAATTAAGGCAAAAAATCAATTGTTCCAGTATTAATTAAATCCAAGACCGCGCCATAGCTCAAGTAATTAGTTGCTGGCTAGTGCGTACCTCCGGAGATAGGGATTGTGTCTCCGTCTTCAGGTAAAAGCCTTCGCAGTTGGGCCCAATTGGCAGAGCCAGTACCTACCTCCGGAGACCACTAGACAGGAGAAGGGAAAGAGACAGATGATGATGAAATTAGAGGGGAATTTTGTAGTGCAGTTGCACCCCTTTTATTAGGCGCTCAGATTTAGAGAGAAAGAAATGGATTTCATATGATATCGGATGTTCTCATTCCGCTGAATATTAAGACTGCAGTCTTCCTGGATGTGACGGCGTCTAGTATTGTAGGCGGGTGCCTAACTATGACGTCATATCCCAGAAGATCATAATCTCTAATAAGATGCGATTCCCATCCGCTCCGTTGATCAATATTAATTATTATCATTATTATTTTGTTAAGGTCTATCGTGGTCTTAAATCTTGAATTTCGCTTTTGGAAAATGTTAGCCTTCGTGTTCCTCCTAGCAATCTTAGGGACTTCTCATTGTTTGGTGTTTGTCCCTCTAATAAACACTGTCCTTCTGCTCGGTGCGCCTATGCTGCCAACGCGGTGGGTAAAGATCTCGACATATTTGCAATCGGAACAGTTTCTGTCAATGACACTGTACCTAAAATTGTTAATAATATTTGTTAATGATATTCTTAATGTTCTGTGTATATGTATGTATATTATTTTTCTCGCCACAAAATAGCATAATCATTGGAAATTTATGTATTTTATTTTCCTCGCCTGTCAGTGCTAACTTTATTTCTTTTTCGTATTAATATTAATTTATTGTCCTTATACAGACTGTCGTTTTTGTTCTTTAATTATTTTTGTGTATTTCTATGTACTCTTGCTAACTTTGTGATTGGCTTCTGTGCTCTTAAGTTTGCACGTAAATAAACATAAATTGAATTGAATTATTACCATCATCAGCAGCAGCATCAGCATCATTACGGAACAGGCCTAATTCTAGGAAATGAAATGTATTCTTATTATATTTGCATGAAAGTATTCAGATCTCTTTATCCAGTTTGGTATGTGTAGTGTCTGTATGGCCCGCGGGTGTTCCAAACGAATAATTTTGCTCACAAGGACATTTTGGAAATTACCATAAGACGACCCACACATCTGTCAAACTTCTTTGTCAAAAGCTGAATATATACACGCGGCTTAGAATTGCTAGTTCTTGTAAAAGTTTCGAGGGTACTCATTATGGAAATGTTATCTTCAATGCGACGTTAGTAATTTAAAGGAATACAATGAGTACCTACAGGGGCTCGAGAGATTATTCACGCCTTCCGGTGTGAAGCAGTGCTTCCCTCACGAATGAGTGTGTTACTATTCATAAAACAAATGATTCTTTTCCTTACTGTAGAAGAATCATTCTCCTGCCTCCAGGGATGAGATGTCATGTATTCTGAAGGAACTTTGCTGACGTTTCGGAGGAATATTCTGCAGTGTGTTTCCCAATTTCCCGCAGGGCTCTCTCTTTGATCCAGAAATTGGAGTCGGTATGATTTTCCAAATATATGAAACTATAATTTTGCTTCTAGTTCTGTATGGTTGTGAAACTTGGTCTCTGACATTAAGGGACGAACATAGACTGAGGGTGTTGAGGAGAATATTTGGACCAAAAAGAGATGAAGTGACAGGAGTTTGGAGAAAACTGCATAATGAGGAGATTTGTGGTGGACAAAGTGGCGCTGGGGCAGGTTTTCTCCGAGTACTTCGGTTTCCCCTGCCAATCTTTATTCCACCAATTGCTCCACAATCACCCTCACCTATCATCTGGGGCTGGTACAATAGGCCAGAAGTGGCCGCAGTACAAGGGACTTAGTCCCACCCTACTAGCAGTAAAAAAACAAACAAAGAAACAGGACAAATAGTGGAATACGAACCCACGATCCCAGTCGTCAAGCGAATAGGCCATTGCTGACACTACAGACTTAAGTAAATTTGAATTCATCTTGTTGAGTTTACTGGATAGTCACCGAATTTTGGGCATAATGTTTAGAATTCGGAAAGGGGTGATTTGATTCTCGGCGCAGAGAACGGGTTGTCGTAACTGAGGCCGTTCGCAGTTTCCTGAATTCCTCAAGATAAATGCAGCACTATTCCAAATGCGACACAGCGATGGTAACCGCTCAACTTCGTAGATAAATCTTATTATATTATTTCCATAAAGTTTATGTTAAATTTAGAATAACAAATTTTACCACTTTTTATAGGGGGCACGCTGTAGCGTAGTTGGTTGAGGCACTGTGCTACAAACCGCGGGTTCGAGTCCCTATTAGGTTAATTTTTCTTTCAGTTTACCTAATCCTTCCAGCCGCACTATGGCCCTCGGGTCGACTCAGTCTCTAACATAAATGAGTACCAGGAATATTCCTGGTGGTAAAGGGCGGCCGGCGCGTAAGGCTGACAACCTTACCGCCATCTATGAGCCGATTGTCTAGAAAATGTGGGAACCTCAAAGTCTCATAACCCTATGGGCCTCCACGGTCTGTTACTGGGATACCTTTACTTTTTTTGGAACTTTTTTAAATTTCTGAACCCACTCCTTTAATTTGAATAAGGTCTATGTGCGTACCATTTACATGCGCCTGAAGGAAACAGCGTGAACTGCATTTTTACACTGATCCAATAAAATCGATCTACTGGGGATGGTGAGGGAGATTTCCAGCTGTCTCTCCTGTCCGCCTCTGGCTCTGTTACCGCGGATTCATAATTATTCTATGGCCGGGACAGTAAGCCATAGCACTCCGGCTATTGGCTCTATAGAGATATTCTATATGTTGGGGGATTGGACCGAATTGAAAACTCCCCGTCGGATTAATTTTCATGTCTAGACTTGAATTAGCGCTTACACGAGTTTTCTTATTAAAGGGATTAAAATGCGTTGTTCCAAAACTGCACAAATTAAAGCCAAATAATAACAGTATTATAAGAACTCTTCTTGCACGGTAGAGCAAGCGGTTAGCTGTTGGCTTCCCATAACGGCGGCCCAGGTTCGATCCCGGGTCTGGTCAAGTGGGATTTGTGGTGGACAAAGTGGCGCTGGGGAGGGTTTTCTCCGAGTACTTCGGTTTCCCCTGTCAATCTTCATTCCACCAAATTCTCCATCTTCATAATGACCCGGGGCAGGCTACAATAGGCCAATCAGTTGCCGCCGTGCCGAGCGGACCCAGTTGGACTACACCCCCAACTAAGCGAATTAATTAATTAGAAGAGAGTATATATTTTATAAAAACATATCCTTTTGCTTTAATTTCTTAAAATGACGTTTGTAACGAAACCACCAAATTTATATTTTACAATAATTTTATGATGTCATGCAATAAATTGTATTATTTAAAAATGTTACTAGTTTCATCCTCTATTTTAACTCAACCGCGACAAGAAATACGACAAGCGACCCGCCAGTACCAACAGGCTGAGGGCCGCTGCGCTAGTCCTTACTGCCCGCGGATTGGACCCTCCGCCACTCCGAATGACGTCAAACCGCAACGGGCAGTCTGTGTGGGCAATTGCACCTCTGAAGTCAGCTGAGTAGCTGTGACTCCCAAATGTGGCCGGTCTAACTGGTGGTGGAGGAGAAGTCTCAGACCTTCATGGTCTTCTCTTGTCGAGTCACACCGCCCCTTTGTCTTGCTGTCGGGTTGGGGTGCTCCAGATATCGGAGGCATATTCAGGAGACTAACGAACTACAAAATGATATTTATTTGTAGGTTCCTCTGAAATATTTTTAGCCACGAGTTAGCGTAGTTGATCGAGGCACTATGTTAAAAGCCGGAAGGTCGCGGTTTCGAATCCCCACGAGGTAATTGGATTTTTAAATTAACCTAATCCTTCCAGCCGCATTGTGGCCCTGGGTTCGATTCAGCCTCCAATAGAAATGAGTATCAGGAATATCTCTGAAGGTAAAGGGACGCCGGCGCGTATGGCTGACAACCTCACTGCCATCTATGAGACTACTGTCCAGAAAATGTGGGGGGCCTCGACGTCTCACAACCCTATGGGCTTTCATGGCCTATTGAAATGGTGGCTTTAACTTTCTATGCAATATTTATGTGGTCATCACCCATATTAAAACCAATATGATTTATGGGTGTCTATTTCTAAAAGATTGCAAATTTCTTCATGTAGCTGTACGCTGCAATGTCCAAAATGGGCGCAAGTTATAGTCAATAACAGTCACTTTTCTGTTGACCCAGCATAAAACGCATGACGATGTTGACTTTGATTCTTACTCATTCTACAGGCGCTGTAAAGTCAGTGCGCAGGTGTTGTAGTAGTTTCTGTATGTGATTTTCTTCCTCATTAAAAATATTTTAATTACATGAGAGAAATCGGCCTTACCACTAAAAATTATTAACTACTATACAACTTTGCCGCGACAAATAAAGCAACAATGCTCCAGGAGTAGAGCAGATATCGCTGGCTGTTAATTTGGCAGCTAGACCTTGATTTGACGTTAAACTTCATACGAGAAATATTTCCCCTGGTCAAATTTAAGTCTCGTTTTAATAACAATTCAACATGAGTCACATTTTCGTTACTCCAACAATTGTCTTCCTCTGCAGTGGGGCGTTCAATTTCGCGTTAGTCATACAATGCTGTTTCTTTACTTCATATGGAATATCATGAAGCTATATGACGACAAGACGGCGGAAATATCACACTGAATCACATTTTTCATAGCGTGGAATGAAAGAGATTGTAGAGTTGTGAATGAAAACACTTCTGGCTCCAAATATTGTATGTAGCCTGCCAAACTAATCTTTTTGTGCCCTCTAAGAAGCCAACATCAAATTGTTGTGAAATTCTTTGTCAGTATATGTGAAAATTTCTATTCCATCCGTCATTGCGTTAGTGTAACCGAATGCTAGGAGCTAGAGACAGAACGTCTCTCCTTTTCCTCTCTCGCTGTTGGTCATATCTTGGTTTCCGTCTCCTTAACATCCCCTTTCACACCACAATGACTCAATTTTTTAAAGCGAGTTGGGGGTCTGCTTTCGCCCTCCCAATTCGATAGGGTGGTCCCTTCAAAACTCCCCTACAGCCGTAATGCGTGAAAATGGGGACGATTCGACCTACCCTTGGTCTGTGGTAGGTTTGAAGAAGGTCGAGGAAGCGGGCAGCTGCCTTGTTATGATCGCTGCTTGGTTCCATTATTCCTATGCGTCTTTTGAACTTCGCTGGAGGAAAGAAAGAATATATATATATAACTCTGTGGAAATTCAACGTAGCGTGCATGAAAACTTTACAGTCGATATACTTTAGAACGGTACAGGAACAGACCAGAGGCCAACCCCCTGAATAGGGGAAGTAAAGCATCATAAATCGAAGACAACTGCCTCTTCTTCATTTCGATTGTTGAGCAAGTGAGGGGGTAATATCTATTATAGAAATATTTACTCCTGCCGCCTGGCTGGCCTTTCGCCGATCTTTACCTGATCTCCGTGGCGGAATATGGTTCCATGGTAGAGCCACTGTAGCTGTGCCATCAACTGCGGTATTCTCAAGTTGTGTCTTCCTCATGTTTTGGGCACTTGGAGACAAAATAATTGTCTATTTTTTTGGTTTCACGTAATTCTTTTTTTTTTTCTCATGAGCTAATAGTAGTTCATTTAGCACACACCAAGATGGCAGTGACTGCAATGACCTGTGAATTGTTTCACGGCGCTGTATTAGATACTGTATTGTTCGTTTTTTAATGGAAGATTTTTAACTAACTTTTCGGGAACAGAGCACTTCTTGAGAAGCTAATAGTCGATAATGTTAACAGGAAAGTCTCAACCTTCTATGAAACTCAAACGTTCATTAGAATATTCACCAGGAAATGCCACTGGAGTCTCTGTCTAGTTCAGACGTGTCAAACATGCGGCCCCCATAGCCACAAAGTGCGGCCCCTCAACTTTTAGAGTTAATTGATATTAAAATCAATATTAAAATTTTAGTAGAAATATTTTTTGTAAAGATAATTTTCCAACAGACCAGAAGACAGGAAGTCTCACGCAGACATAAATTAGCAGGCTGCAGGAAATTCAATGTTTTGCTATTTCTAACATAATTTCTTGTGTAATCTCTCTTTTTACATATTGAAAAGCTGTTTGATACTTGTCAAAAATGGCATTCTCTTGCTTTTTAAAACTGTAAGATATGTGACTTTAGGTAATTATATTGAAATTATTCCTAAATAATAAATAGAATTAAATTTCCTTCTATCAAAATCTGATGTTTATTTCTATTTTGAAGTGCGACCCTGGACTATTATTTATAGGGCTGAGGTGGCCCTTTGTATAAGTTGAGTTTTACATGCCTGATCTAGTTGAAACCAACACATATTCTTATAATTAATAATTTATGATAACCATTTTAATATTATTTTTCCATCCACGCATAATTTGTCAAGCTGCCTCTTCCATTCATGGAGCTGAGCCCTTTTTGAGAACCTGTCAATTCTGCAGCTACTCAAGAACTTCCCAGCATTTTATGGAACCCGAAGGTTCATTACCGTGTCCACAAGAGCCCTCCACTGGTCCCTACCCTGAGCCAGATCCATCCAATCCATACCATCCCATCTTATCTCTCTAAGATCCATTCCAATATTGTCCACCCACCTACGTCTTGGTCTTCCCAGTGGTCTCTTTCCTTCTGGCTTTCCCACCAATATCCTATATACAATCGTCTCCTCCCCCATTCGTGCTACATGCCCTGTCCACCTCATCCTCCTTCAGTTGATCATTCTAATTATGCTTGGAGAAGAGTACAAGTTATGAAGCTCCTCATTATGCAGTTCTGTTTCCGACCGAGGCTGTGGCTGGATATTTCGGTTCTCAGTGTTGAGCTGTAGCCGCTCAAAGCTGTAAAGGTACAGGAAGGAACAGGGAGACATGACTCAGATTATATCTAAACGTATTTATTCTGGAATTAGAGCAGCTTCCTGTGTGACGGTTCAAACGATTCTGTGCCCAGTATAATCGCTCATTACGGTAAGAGAGAAAACAGGGGGAAACCAACCGTGCAGTTTTAATCGATGTTTTTTGGTTACAGCTGCAGATAAGCGGACAGGCCGTGGTTTGTTCCAAGTTTAGTATTAATATTGTAAAGAAAGAAAGGGACAGGAAAGAGAGACAGTGCGCAGAAAAAGAAGGAAAATACAAAGCATGGAAAGAAGTGAGAAGGAAAAAAGAAAAGACAGAGGGAACGGAAGAAACAGGCATAGAGACAGGGAGGAAAATACAATGATATCCTGTTAAGTGTCTTTGTAACACCCATGAAGGTTTTGCTCTTTAGTCGCTGTGCTGCAGAACGAGCGAGGGCTCTGGTATTAGAATTTGTGTTTCAAACAAAATCCCTTATTTCACTTCAGTGTACACAGCGCTAGCAGAATATGGAACAAAAAAAATGAAGTACTACAGCCAGGTAGAGATCTAGTGATTCCTGGTAAGGCCTGCGTGTGATGAAGTAACCCCCAAATCAGGCGTTGTTGTCAGATTTTCGCTTCGGTCCAGTCTCCCGTGTGTCAAAATTGCGGCCAAGAACACTGTGGTCAGAGAGCAGCAGTGTCGCTTGCGCCTGCGCCTGGGCCACAAGATCAAAACACAAATCTTTACCATTCCTGTAACAACGATGGAAACACACTCCTCTTTACCTCTTGTACCATCCCCCGTGTCATTCCGTCAATGTTAATAGAACACAACATTACACAGCTGCAGTCTCTGTCTGGTGTAGAGCAGAAATCGATACATTTTCAAATCCTGCTCCTGATATAAGTATCTTCCGTGTTCAGTACATCTTAATATGGGTACCGTTAGTAGGACTGCCTCTGTGGTCTAGTAGTCAGAGCTCCTGGTTACAGATCCAGAGGTCCGGGTTCGATTCCTGGTGCTACTAGATTTTCTGAGAGTAGTGGGTCTCGAACGGGAATCGCTCAGCCTCGAGAAAATAATTGAGGAGCTATTTGAATGGGAAAGTAGCGGATCCGGTCTAGAAAACCGAAATTAACGGCCGTGGGATTCTGTTGCGCTCACCACGCGACACCCTCTATCCGTTAAAATTGGCACTAACTTCACTGACAAGCTGCGGTAGCTCGGTCGGTATAGTTCTCTTGAGGAATCAAGCCACGGAATTTTGTTTGTTTTTGTGAATGGTATTATAAATTCAGCAGCATCGATGCTTCCTTTTGTAAGTAAAACGTACCTAGCAAATGGATTAAAGTTGTACCTCTTTTAACTGCAATTCCTGAGACTCCCGTTTCCCATTTCAGCCAAGTCAAGGACTTTCCTGACTGGGAATTTTCTTAGTTTTCTTTAGGCTATGCCAGCACAGGACACTACTGCTTTGTTCCGTGCCATTCCCAAATTCAGCACCAAGTCTTATTCACTCATTTAACCCTGCAAGTTTAGCTTATAGAGAGCATTGTTAAGTAGACTGTTCTAGGTACATGTAAAATTGTCCTTGTGTTTAATTAACTACGCACCACACCATGGAAATTTCTGGGTGAGTGGAGAGGGATCTCCATCACTCTTGACCTTGACACTAGATGGGGCTGAGTGGTGATCTTCACTCCCTTGCAGATTTAACCCTGCGGATTAAGTCCGCGGTTCCCATTGAAAAGGAGGCTGGGTGGACCCCAGGGGACTGTGGATCGGAGAAAAGTATCTTGCCCTTACCGGAAAAAGAACCCCAACCATCCAGCTACAGAAGACTATTGTAAAGTAAAAAAAAAGTAAAGGTATCCTTGTAACAGGCCGTGGAGGCCCATAGGTTTGTGGGATGTTGAGGTTCCCACATTATCTAGACAATCGGCTCATAGATGGCGGTAAGGTTGTCAACGTTAAGCGCCTGTCGCCCTTTACCCCCAGGAATATTCCTGGTATTCATTTCTGTTAGAGGCTGAGTCGACCCCAGGGCCATAGTGCGGCTGGAAGGATTAGGCCAATTGAAAAAATCCAATGACCTCATCGGGATTCGATCACACGATCTTCCGGCTTGTAGCATAATGCCTCAACCAACTACGCTACCGCGTGTGAAAAGATACATCGAACGTAAACGATAAGTCTGTGTATTCCTTTCTTTTCCAAGCCCGCTGCTTAGAGTGGGTTTCTGTGAACTTGACGCCGGAGCAACTTATGATTAATTCAATATTCCACTTTCCTCCCTGCGCCTCCCGGAGCAGACGGGTATAAGTAAACAGTTCTTCCCTTCCCTTCTTTATAAGGGTGAGAAGATCTTTAATTTCGTTTCATTTTAATGCAACGTTAAAGTAAAAATGAATTTCTTTTTCCTTTTCTCCCCCCCCCCTTTAGCGGGACGAAGAGGATGTCTCCTGTGAATCTGTTATAATGCATTTCGCTTTTAATTTAATGCGCCTCAGTAATTGCTTTACCTGTCGTGGGCCAATAGGTGAGAAGCAACGCAGCTACGTAGTTATAGTTTAGTCGAATTGTCCTTCAACCCTGAGGATGGAGGCAGTAAATTACTCCGAAAGGTAGATAAACTACCAGATTATTCCGAAATAAAAACAAATAATTGTGTTGACGGAAACTAATAAATTTTTGTTTTGTAATTGTTGTCTTCATTTTGCCAGGAAACGTAAAAGAGCGTCCGTAATACGGCCCGTGTATATTAAAAAAGATAAAAGTTCTCCCTGTGCTCAACTAATGAAGCACTACGCCATAAAGGCGTATGGGGGGAGTGGATATATAGATGCACATTTTCTTGACCTCGACACTAGTTGAAGGAGAGTGATAAGATTCACTCCCGGGCCGCTTTACCCCTGGGGAAAGAGTCCCGGATACCAATTGGATTTTTGCTGACCCCAGAACCAATCTGGACAGCATGGAGAAGAGAAAAATTCTTGATACTACCGGGTTTCGAACTCCGAACCCTCTATCGTCCAGCCCGAAGTCGGTCGCTATACTGACTGCGCTGTCCCAGCTCCTGGCCTGTGTATATTGACGCATTCAAATCTCCTGTAGTTTCACCTTATCTTGTACGTGTGTGTATATGCTGAACTTGATCTTGGCTTGAGAACTGCCTAATAGCCAAGGGGAAACTCGTGAATTACTGTAACCAGGAGTTACAGATTCACTGGAACTAGACAAAAGTCTTCCTTGCTTTCAATGTATTAGGCCTATGTTAAGGACACATCTCCGGCCTAGAAAACCGAAATTAACGGCCGTGGGGATTCTTTGCGCTGACTACGCGACATCCTCTATCCGCTAAAGTTGGCACTAACTTCGCCGACAAGCGGCGGTCGCTCGGTCGGTATAGTTCGCTTGTGGACTCAAGCCACGGAGTTTTTTTTTAAATGATAGTGAATTATAACAGTTCAAACATTGAACTGCCTTGAATTGCCGAACGAACTCAAATTTCAACTGCGACGCGGCCCTTGTCGAAAAATCAATTGTTCTCTGTTATTCTGTCTGTTGTCGCGGGAATCTTGTGTTTAGGAACTTGTTACCTGGCAATGACTCCTTCGTTACTATTTGTTGCAGCGGGAACGTGATTTTTGAGCCATTGCTCAGCAATGGATTATTCTGTCACAATATATATCGTGGCGTATTTTCTCAAAGCAAGAGTTATGGAGTAACAGCCGGTCGTTACTAACCAGCGGCTCATAAACAAGACCAGAGAAATTGTGTCCTCTGTGCGGTCCGTGCTGATGGCTGCTCACGCAACAGTGAAATGCGTCATGCCACCGCTAAGCAACAATTGTATTGCAACAGAGGAACGTGGTTTTCTATGCTGTCCGTGCCGATATATAAGCAAGGCAGGCAGTCAGTGGAGTTGTGTCGGTTGGTGAATAACTGAGTAAGTTGGTTGAGGAGTTAAGAGGGCTGCTGGGGTTCTGTTGCTGTGAGAAGCTGGCAGCTGAGGCCGGGGACAGCTCACGAAACCAGAGGAAGTGGAACGTCAGCCGTTGGAAGCCGTTAACAGACAACGACTGGTGAAGACACAGCAGGCTTAGAAACTTAGGTGTGTGCTCAGTGAACTGTAAATAGTGTGAGTTAGTGAAACGGTTATGATTACTTGTAGTCACAGATCTGTAAGCGTTCAGTAAATTCAATTACCAATCCAAACCCTCTATAGTCATAGTGAAACTTGGTCTCTGACATTAAGGGACGAACATAGATTGAGGGTATCTGAGAACAGGGTGTTGAGGAGATTATTTGGACTGAAGAGAGATGAAGTGACAGGAGGTTGGAGAAAACTGCATAATGAGAAGCTTCATAACTTGTTCTCTTCTCCAAGTATAATTAGAATTATCAAATCAAGGAGGATGAGGTGGGCAGGACATGTAGCATGGGTAAGGGAGACGAGGAATGTATATAGGATGGATATTGGTGGGAAAGCCAGAAGGAAAGAGACCACTACAAAGACCAAAGCGTAGGTGGGTGGACAATATTAAAATGAATCTAAGAGATATAGCATGGCGTGGTATGGATTGGGTTGATCTATCTCAGGATAGGGACCAGTGGAGGGCTCTTATGAACATGGTAATGAACCTTAGGTACTGGAAAATTTTTTAGTAGCTGCAGAATTGGTGTCTTCTTTAGAAGGGCTCAGCTCCATGAGTAAGTAAGTAAGACCGGAGCCGCTATTTCCTTGAAGTAGCTCCTTCATAATCATCACGAGGCTGAGTGGACCCAGTTCCAGAACCACTATTTCTCAGAAAATATGGTAGCGCCGGGAATCGAACCCGAACCTCTGGATGTGTAGCCAGGAATGCTGACCACTAGACCACAGAGGCGGTCCTATTCAATGTAATCAGTACTTATATTTCCATTGAAATTTCCATGTACTTATGCTAGTGCGCTGAAGTAGCAGGTGCATGAGGAACAATTTTAAGCGAATTCCAAGATTCAGCTCTGGCCAATATGGGAACTTGGAGTGCTGGTAAACGCCATGGCTGAGAGCGGGCGAGACCACAACCAGACGGCAGCTGCTGCATGTGGAGTCGGCCGGGCAGACTGACATCGACAGAAATTACAGAGTCCACTGGATGATGAAGGTGTCTGCTCCAGGGAGGGAGGTCTCATCTGCCTAAGCTTTTACCTCAAAGTATCTGACTCACGGATAAGATAAACCCTAATGACTCCCTAATTAGTGGTGGCCGTTACACTTCTCACTTAAAATGTCTTCTTATCGAATTCGTAAACTTTCACGTTTCTCTGGCTTCAACCGTGGCGTTGCAATGAGTTCCCCTACAACGGCGCTACTGTACTGTCTGCTATCCTTTCGAAGCACGAACTTTAAATAATAATTAATTAATTCCATAGAAGTGAGTTGTTCTTGAGAAGCCAGCAGTTGCTCAGCTACTCTAGAAGTTCACAGAACTACTGGGTTTTTGGAATTATTTCAATCGTCCGGAATTCTAGGTAATAGAGGAAACTGGATGGTCCAGTGATTGAGATTAGCTCTTTCTAAAGAGCCAAACTGAGTAGGTGTCTTCCTTTCTCACCTGAAGACGGAAACAGATCCAGTTTCCGAAACGTCGTGTCCTCTATTACCTACAATTCCGGACGATGGAAAAAGTTCGAAACCCCAGTAATTCTGTGTGTCATCCACCATCGTCAGAACCCTTTAGAATCTACACACTTAAAGTCTTCCCTGCCTGCCGTGTCTTCTGCAGTCTTCTGGCAACGGCTCCCAACGGCGGTCGTTCCCCTTCCTGTGGGTTCCCGAACTATCTCCGTGCCTCAGCTGCCAGCTTCTCACAGCAACAGCTCACAATCTCTGAACCCCTCCAACTAACTAACTCACTCACCAACCTACTACTCTTCACTTCACTAACAACTCAACTGAACTTAATTGTCCTGCTTATAACATCTCGGCGCGTACAACACAGAAAATACCGCAATTCTTTTACAGTTTACTGGCCTCTGCCTGAAACTGCCGTTATCTAGCTGTTTGTTTCGCGAACGTTGCCCAGCAATATTGATATTTTAATTAAAATTATATCAACATGCTTATGAAGAGGGACATAGGGTAGGCTGGGATGAAGCTAGAATTTTGGATATTGAAAGCCACAACAGGTATAGAAAATACAAGGAAGCGGCCCATATGGCATGCTCGGTCAACCCAATCAGCCAACCCATTTTGGACGTTTCTCCCACCTGGATCCACATTATCAGCAGTGAAGTCACCAATTCACAGAGAAGGTCTGTATGACGTGATATATGCTTCATTGATTTCTATTAGGTTCTGAATTAGATAGGCGCGATTTACTCCATAGATGACGCTAATAGTAGACACTATTAGTTTTCACTAGTTATCCTTTCCATTCCATGCTTTGGGGTTCAGGGACTTGGTTATTAGTTTGGTACGTGGCATAAATTTCTAGCTCCCTATCTATCTAAGTTCCACGCATGTGCGTGCTTGGAACAATTTTTAGTGTATATTTTTCCTGTTAGCTCTTATGGACTTAGCCTAGTCTCAGGTTTTTATAGACTTGGTGTTTTGCGTGTATGGTTTGCTAGTCATTGAGGCTAGCCGATTTTTGAAAAACCCGACAAGAGGGGTTTTCCCTCATGTGACATGAGGACGGAAACAAATGCAGTTTCCGAGTCGTGTTTTTGGTTTTGAATCTGAGTGACGGACAAAGTCCGGAAACTCGGTTTCTCCGAATGTTTATTGTGTTTGTTTTAATATTTATTTTCTGAAGGCAGTAGATGTGTTCTCTAAAGAATTGTGTCTGCTTATGCCTGGGTCGAGAGACACGGATGGGTCTGAGGGCATGACACAAAGTATTCTGTTCTATACTTTGCGTCACTTATTTCTGACGATGAGTTCATTCCGAATGTGTTTGCTTCTGATGACATTTCAGAAGGTCAGTTACGTCACTAACTTGTCCGCCTTCGGCTATCTCTTGTTTTCACAGAAGGATTGCGGTGGGGTTAATAATACTGGATCGTGTAGGAACTACCCATAGTCATCTTGAAAATTGTTCACCTCAGTAAACGGTACTCCAGTGCTGAAGAAGTTTCCAGCATTTTATGGAATCGAATGATTTGTCGCTGTTCGGGTCCCTGACATGGGCTAGATGAATACAGTCCATAACCACTTTGTTTCTCTAAGACATGTTTTAATATTATCCTCCCATCTATGTCTAGGTTTTGTTGTGTTTTCTTTCCTTGTGAAAATAAAATTAACTGGGAAAGAGAAACTCGAACGACAAAGAGGAACAATTCTGAAGTCATCCAAGGCCAAATTCTGACTGCGGGGTCCAGGTTCCTGTCCCGTATCAGAACATATAGAACTTGTGTTGGACAAAGTGGCACTGGCGTAAGTTTTAAGGTTCGGCCACACAGAGCGCTACGTACGCTACGTACGCTACGTACGCTATGTTCGCTATACGAACAGAAAAATATCTCCCTTTATTGCCAATGTGACTGCCACACAGACTTCCGTACGCTACGTACGCTATGTTCCCTATGTTACCTGCGTCGCAGAGTGTATGTAGCGAACATAGCGTAGCGCTCTGTGTGGCCGAGCCTTTATCCGAGTACTTTGTTTCTTCAGCCAAGTCTCATTCCATCAAATACTCTATTTCTCAATTTGTAGTCCGGGGCTGGTAAATGGAGCATCTACAGCGGGAGTCTGTGTCGACGAGCCTTAAGAACAAAAAGCTGATAAAGTTTAAGCTAATGCTGTTTCAGTATGAAAATGGAATTTAATCACAGCTTACGTCATAGGGGCATTAAATACATACAATGTACGAATATAACATTGTAGCATCTAGAGCCGTTACTCCGCAACGACCACGAAACAGGAAAATATACCAGACTCGTTTCCAGGCAACGGCTGGGTAAACACATTCCTGTTGCTAGGTAACAGATTCTTAATATTGCAACAGTTGACCTACAACAATAGAAGATCTGTGTTTTCTACGTGGTCCGTGCCGAGAGGTTGTAAGCAAGACGAAGTTTGGAGCTTATTTAGTTGATAGTCTTGTACGGAAGTCTGTGAAGAGTGGAATTTAGTCTGAGGCAGTGGAATAACCAATGTTGAAGCCTTGACCAGGAAACGACTGATACCAGACTGAGAGCACTAGACTCTGTGTTCTAGTGAACTGGAAACTGTTAAAATACCGATAATGTTATACTTATTTGTAGTTACCACGCATTAGTCGCCAATAAATCTATTTACCAAATCAAACCCCGTCTATAGTCACACATACTAGTGGCAAAATAATTATGAGGACATAAGGGAGAAAAGGTAAATGTATTCTTGTAACAGGTCGTGGAGGCCCATATAGTTGTGAGACGTCGAGGCTCCCAGTTGTCAGTCTTACACGGCAACCCTAACCCCAAGTAAGAGTCATGATTCTCGTTTCTGCTAGATATTGGGTTGACATCAGGGATATAACAAAATTGGAAGGATTACGTCAATTGGAAAATCAAATAATCTCATCGGGAATCGAATCCGTGACCATCCAGCTTGTAGCATAGTGTCTCAATCAACTACGCTACTGCGTGCCCCTAGCAAATGCAGTGCATGAAGAAAATGCATAGTGGTATGTGTAGTAAAAACTTGTTTTCGAAGGTTAGCATGATATTATTAAGCTGTCTCATTCAAGCATACGTGTACTTGTCACGTACAGAGCAGACACACAACGCTAACCGATAGAGTCATCGCAGTATAAAACCACTTACTCTCTTCCGACTAAATCTTCATCGGGCTAAATATATTAATTATCATTAAATTAGCATCTACAGAATAAGGTTATGTCCTTCTGGATTCTGATAAGCACAACAGACCACTGTAGGTCGCGGTGTAAGGGCCGAGAAAGCCCACCCCTAACACATTCATTCATTCTGGATTTTGATGGCGTGTAATCTGGTACAGACTACACGGTGTCACTATCCAGAAGACAGTAATTCTGATAGCCAATGTATAAAGGACCTCACACTTACCGCGCAATATCATTTTCACAATAATATTGTCACGTGTTGGGTATGTAACGCGATAGAAACTTCACGCCGTTCGGGGATGTAACGGATATTTTTGTGATCGCTTTTGCACTTACACAATTCACCATATCACAATTAATCTTAATCTTATACAATCCCTTATCTCAATTGCTGTTCAACTATATCTCGGCGAATGCTGGACTTTAACTCTCTGAATATTTAAGAAGTATGTGAATAGATTTGGAATCCACGTCTGCTTACAGTAATGGCTGGAAGTCATGTAGATCACGAGGACCTGAAGGTTAAAGCGCCCGACACGTTCCAAACGAGACGTGTAATCAAATGTAATTGAAACGGCCGCTATAGGAGCCTTGATTGCTGTTGTCCATTTCTAGAAGTTGATACTGGCCCTGCACGCACATTCAAGGTCAGTATGGGGGAGTTGGGAACAGAAACCTGAAATTGTGACCAAAAGGATGTAACCTCGTCAATTCTGATAATTTTCCACCGCGAGCCTTAATGCTTTCCTTCTATCTCCCCTGTGTCATCTGAGAGGCTCCTGCCAGCCATTAGCAGCTCACTCTCAGCATACAACTTTCTGTCCATAGTTCGCAGTAACCGAAGATGAACTCATATAATCTAGGCCGATAGTGTTACAGATACTCATGGTAAGAGGTTAAACACTTAACGTGTTATTTCATATTCATGTCTATTATTGTTCAAATCTTACATTAATTTCGTTTTAAAAATATCCACTCAGCCTCGTGATGATAATTGAGGAGTTATTTCAAGGAAATAGTGGCTCCGGTCTAGAAAACCGAAATTAACGGCCGTGGGGATTCGTTGCGCAGCCAACGCGACACCCTCTATCCGTAGAAGTTGGCACTAACTTCGCCGACAAGCAGCGGTCGCTCGGTTGGTATAGTACGCTTGTGGACTGTAGGCCACGAGGTTTGTTTGTTTATTATTTTCCAGGAAACCATCTAACCGAGAAATGACTGACTGAAACTACGAGTAATATCACTGCGAACATCGGAAATATGGAATAATCTTGAAGCGCTGCAATCCAACCCGAAACTCGCTGATTAATTGAGGCATAATTCCGAATAATTTAGATTATACGAACAGCCGTCTGCTTTATGACGTTGTGTCACGTGGAAAACGTTACCAACATTTGGAACAAATCTCTACCTTCTCATTTCTGCGGAGCAATTAGACACCTACCAGACTGAACAGTGTCAAATGCCAAAAAATCTAAAAATTCTACATTCACCGCCATGAAAACTTCAGATCTCAAAAACTGAAATACATTTTCCAGTATCGTTTAACCACACATTTCAAAATTGTAATAAAGTGCTTTTCGTTAAGTGGAGTTTCCTTTGAACACAATTGTCGATCCAGTACAGTAATTATTCTAATTTTCCAGTTTTTAATTAATATCCACATTCACTATCTGAGTACATAACTACAGGTTTCGTTGACTTTGATCACTAAAGCGTGTATTCGTTGGTGGTTTTCGTTTTGGGATCGTTGGTTCGAAAACCACTAGTGGGACAAATGAGTTTGGTACTTCGAAATTATAATATGTTTGTCATCAAAATCTGTTACGGTGTAAACGGCTTCCTCGTATTTAACCTAAATCTGCATTTACGTGTAATGTAAATATATGTCTGATTCTAATATAACATTATTATATATGTCTTGTTTATATCGTCATGTGGGGCCTCGCCATAGCTGGCTTCCCATCGTGGGGGCCCGGGTTCGATCCCGGGGCTGATGAAGTGGGATTTGTGGTGGATAAAGTGGCGCTGGGGCAGGTTTTCTCCGAGTACTTCGGTTTCCCCTGCCAACCTTCATTCCACCAATTGCTCCAAAATCACCCTCACCTATCATCTGCGGCTGGTACAATAGACCAGAAGTGGCCGCAGTACAAGGGACTCAGTCCCACCCACTAGCAATAAAAAAATTCGTCAGGTAGTAGAGTGACTATAGACGGGGTTTGGATTAATAATCTGATTTGTTGAACTCTTAACTCGTAACTGCACTTTACAAATCACTGTCTCACACACACAGAAGAGTGTTCTCAGTTATAGGCTTCATTGCCGTTGCTTTGTAGTGGCTTCCAAAGGCGGGCTTTCCCCTTCCTCTGGGTTTCCAAATTGTCCCCAGCCTCACCTTCCGGCTTCTCACAACTGCTCACAAAAGCTAACTGGCAACAGTTCTCTTACGAACTAACGAACTCACCAACCAACCTACTATCTCCTACTATCTCACTCACTGACTGTTCACTAACTGACTCCTCAGAGTCAGTCAGAGTCAGCGTTACTTTATGAGTTGCTGTTTCACGCCAATCACTTTGTCTTGGCATCAGGCCCCTTGAGACGCACGGCCAGGATTCTTTTTCTCAACTGAACTTCTGCAAGCATAAGTCATTACATACCTAATCAGTGTTTCATGGAAGGTTACATAATATTGGCTCTAAAACGCTCACTGCTGTAAAGGGAGTAGATTCTAATAAGTGTTCTGAAGGCCTTGGTTTCAATCATTTCTATGTGAAGTCTCCACGTAATCCTCTTATCGAAGATTACATCCAGGCATTCTACGTGATTGAAAAAGGGGGATAATATTGAATTAGACTTTATAAGAAGCAGGATGATTCGGATTGAATTCATCAGGCTCGGGATAAGGAATATTGCTGGATCTTGTAAACACGGTAATGACCCATCGGGTTCCACAAAACTCTGCAAACTTCTTGAGTAGCTGAACTACTGGTGGTATCTCAAGGAGGAGTCGGCTCCCTGAAGTTAGATATAAAACTCTAAAGTATTTAGTTAAAATATTATTTGTAATAAATGAGTTACTTAATTTGATATTAAATTAGCAGTGTCTGGACATAGCCACTGGACGGGACAAAGTCTAAACGATCGTGGGCCGTTTAAACACTGGAGTCCTGGGTTAGAATCTCGAATCAATTCATTTTTGGGACTTTCTCTCTTGTGTGTTCTTACCTAGGCCGATATCTGGAGATGGGCCGATCTTCCTTCAATGGATAGTTGCTAGCAATTATTCGAACATTAGTTGAAATTTCTATGAAAATCATGCGTGGTTGCTAGGTTTTCACAGTCACACTTATATTATATCAACACAGTTTTATGTACTGCGCAGAAGGTTTCAAAATCTTATATCAAGTTGATATCCTTTGAACCAAAATAAGTAACAAATTTCACATTCACGTGGGGAACAGGTACTTTGATATATAAGATGTAGACACATAAACGGGGCCGCCTCTGTGGTCTAGTGGTCAGAGTTCGTTTCCCGGCGCTACCAGATTTTCTGAGAAGTAGTGGGTCTGGAACGGGGTCCACTCAGCCTCGTGATGATAACTGAGGAGCTATTTCAAGGAAATAGAGGCTCCGGTCTAGAAAACCCAAATTAACGGCCTTGGGAATCCGTTGCGCTGACCACGCGACACCCTCTATCCGCAAAAGTTGGCATTAAACTTCGCCCACAAGCAGCGGTCGCTCGGTCGGTATAGTTCGCTTGCGGACTAAAACCACGGAGTGTTTTATACATAAACAAATGCATGTATAAGTATTTAAAGAAAGCTTCTACACCCAACAGTTTGTGTATTCACTTGAACTCGATGTTCATGCACGTATGAATAAGAGACCTGACAGGCGAACCTCACATGACCTCACGCCAACACGTAGTTTCGATCCGGCTGATGGTTGTTGCTGGATAATGCCGTAAAGATAAGGCCGCTCTTCAGTAGATGAAGTATGAAGAGATGAGGTGCATTAACATGCAACAGCGTCAGGCACAGAAACATGAAAAGGCACTGTACGGATATTGAAGCTACGTAGTTACTGATCTGACTCACAGATGACTCTACTGTAGTCAGAATGTAACATATGTGGCCGAATTGTTCCATGATCCGTCGAATACTGATTTTTGTTTCCGTATGTTGGCTTAGGCAATAGCACGGATGTTTTTCGATTATTGGCGATAAACCTGAACAGACATTCAACCCTCTGATTCCATCTAAACTGTATTTAAAAATGTTGTTCTTGTCATGTAGAACAAATTTTCCTTCCAGCAAAAAGTAAAGCTATCCCTGTTATTGGCCGCGGAGGTTCATATGGCTGTGAGACGTCGAGGCTCCCACAGTTTCTCTAGACAATCGGCTCACAGATGGCGGTGAGGTTGTCAGCCGCTCTCTACCCCCAGGAGGATTCCTGGTACTCATTTCTGTTAGAGGCAGAGTCGACTCCAGGGCCATATTGCGGTTGGAAGGATTAGGTCAATTGAAAAATCCAGTGACATCGAGAATCGAACCCGTTTTGTAGCCTGGTGCTTCAACCAATCAAGCAACCGTGTTCTCCTCTTCACACCAATAGAAATACCAATATTTTAAGCTGTTAAGGAAAATATTTTATTTATTCCGAGAACCATAGGGAGCAACTGGTTTTGGGGCTCATTGCTATTCTTGTCATGATAAAGCTACCCAGCTTAATCAACATATTCAGAATTTCGCCAGTAAAATAGACTAGAAACATTCACGTGTCTTTCAACTTCTGGGAGTACCCTAGCATAAAGTCCGTGGCTTTAGTCCACAAGCGAACTATACCTACCGAGCAACCGCCGCCTGTCGGCGAAATTAGTGCTAGCTTTAACGGATAGAGGGAGTCGCGTGGTCAGCGCAACGAATCACAACGGCCGTTAATTTCGGTTTTCTAGACCGGAGCCGCTATTTCCTTGAAATAGCTCCTCAATTATCCTCACGAGGCTGAGTGGACCCCGTTCCAGACCCGGAACTCTGACCACTAGACCACAGGGACGGTCGTAAGTCCATTTAAATGTCGACTGAGAAACGTTAAAAATAACTGACCTCAGTCACTTGATAGCCCTTTCGTAAAGAATTAGTCAGAATAGTAGTAAGTAGGTTAACTCCATTAAATAGAAACATGCACTAAACTGTCTAGCACTAAAGAAGAAATCTTATCGGTAAAGTCTGATACGATAATAACCACTTAAGAATTCCTTCCACTGCTGCAATCTTCTGCTTCTATTCATCACTAATATTCATAACGACATATTAATTACACAGGAATGAACTTATTCCTGTATATGTAAATCAAGACCGCCTCTGTGGTCTAGTGGTTAGGGTGGAGATTGTTTGTTAGGCAACAGCGTGGTAACACACCTCTACAACAACAGAGTAACTGTGTTTTCTGTGCTGCGTTGTCCGTGCAGCAACTTTATAACGGGAGTTAATTTGAAGGAACTCCCGCTGGTTCGCTTGCGGATTTCTACCTTTTTTTTTTGTTTTACCCTGAAGATGGAAGCGATACGTTCCTCCGAAAAGTCGGTTAACACAATATCTACACAGCGCCACATCCCATAAGACTGTTTTCTTCGAGTTAAATTTTGTTCAATTATTGTCTTTCCTGAGTTGATCTTACAATAAATTCCTCCCATTATATATTTTGTGGGCTACTCACACTTCCATTAACTGGCCTTTATAGCGTGCACAGATCACATTATTTACAATAGTTGAACTGGAGCGGATGTTGACGGCAGCAGTCGAGTTAATCCATCTACTATTCTGGCATTTGGCTGGGTGGACTGAGGAGAACCACAAAAACCTTAGTCCCTGTATAGATTCGAACAGAGTTTCTTCAGCATATAAAACTGGAGCATCACTACTACATCAACCTGGGGGCTAGAGATACCGGTGTAGAGGCGGGTTCGAATACCTCCACCGTGACCCTGCGAGTTGTAGGAGGCGACGAAAATGGAAGTCCCAAATCTGAGACAGTAAAATATGGTCGTCAGTCCCAAGGGACTCAGACCCGAGAAAGACTGCGCTGGCAAGGACCAGCAGCATATACAAAAGACAGACCCGTCCTCTCGTCAGAGAGGGCGCCCCACAATAACAAGACTGAAAATGTCAAACAGTAATAAATGTCTGGTAACGAGGCCCCAGATAGGGCTCGACACCAAGACTTACTGACTGACTGACCGTCGTTCGCAATGTGACTTTGACTTTGGCTTGGAGAGTACAGAACGATATTCGGAAGGGAACTGGGTCGAGTTCTGGAGAAGGCAGTAGAAGGTGACTGAGAAGAAATGTTAAGAAATGAATTAAACTGTGACAATAAGCCTGCATATTTGATCTAAAATGGCAGTGATTATGTTATAAATCCGTTGCCTGGATACGACTAGTGAAGGCTGAGAACCCTAGTGTATGTACAACTGTGAACTGAAAGTGTATAATATAATGGTATGGCTGTGTTACTTATAGTCCCGAGTTGTGTGTATAAGGTGTCTATAAATACAATTATCCAATTCAAAACATTGAAATGGAATCATAAAATATTTAGTATAGCGTGTGTTGCTTTTACGTCCAGCAGATGGCTCTGTTTTTCAAAAGAAGCATGTTTTTACCTGTCACAGGTGTGACATCTATATAATAGGTGTATAAAAACACGCGAGTATTCGAATGCAAAGTTGTGTCAAAATTTCAAAGCAATCGGTGAAGAACTTTCGGGGATTCAAGATTTTGAACAAACGAATATTTACATTTTTATTTATATATTGCACTTACATAGAATTAGAATTAGAATTTACATAGAAATTATTCGGGCCTAGTCTGTTCGCGGACCGCGTTTTGATAATCACAGACTTGCACAAGCTGCAAGCTAACGTGACGCTTTTAGTGGTCTTACATTACAAAAGTAGAGAGTGGAATTCACAGGGCTGTAAGCTTTAAAACAAAATGGGTTTGGCTTCCTATGAGATTTCCTCCCTTTCTGTGCATACAGCATCTAATTGAGACGTGGTTTTTGCTATCCTTTGGTAGGTCTAATCCGCTTCTTTACCATTAGAGAATTTGAAACATGCATGTAGTCTCATATTCTCCATTACGCGTACAGCTTCAGAACCAACCTCTGGCCGTAGCCACATGTAAGGTAATCACAGTGGCTTACTGAGAGAAAGTTAAGCTGCGGGCTCCCTTCTGTTCAGTGGGCAAAGAGTCTCTTTTCAGAGCATAAGGGAACATGTTACTATCGTAACCTTCAGATATACAAGGTTAAATTAGGCTGATTTATTCGAAATTTGATCGAGATGCAAACAAACCTAACATTTTACCTCGTTAATGATTCGTTTATCCTTTCATATCTATCTACCGCCTTTTGTTGGGCCTTGGTCGTTTTTAGTTTCTTAATCCTACACACATTCGGTAGCACTCCTTGGACTGGAGATCAGCCCGTCGCAAGGCCTCTACCTGTACACAGAATAAAGGCACGCAGACATCCATGCCTCGAATGGGATTCGAGCCCACGACCCTTGTTTTCTAGTGGACGAAGACTGTTCTTGAACTGAACTGCACGGCCACTGTGATTGGCTTATCCTTTCCTAATGGCTCTAATTAAGAGCCGTAGACTGCTTCTTCAGAAGCTAATAATCACTCATGTAGTTGTGAAAGTTCTCAACATTTATGCAACCAAAATTACCGTGTTCACATGAACCCTACGCTGGGGCCTCTCCCGAGTCAGATGACTGCGTTCCATAAACCAACATTCATTTATTTTTTATAGATTTTAATATTATCATCCCATTAACGGCCATGTGTTCTCTTAAGGTTTTTAGCCAAAATGTATATACACATCTCGTCTTTTTCGTGCGTTCGCTATGCCCCATGTTTCTTGCCCCGCTTCACGTGATACTCCGAATAATTTCTGATGAAGAGTACAAGTTAAAGAAGCTATGTTGAGACACTATGCTGCAAGCCGGAAGGTCTCAGGTTCAAGTCCCGATGAGGTCATTTAATTTTTTTTTCAATTTATCTAATCCTTCCAGCCGCAAATGGCCCTGGGGTCCACTCAGTCTCTAACAGAAATGAGTACCAGCAATGTTCTTGGGGGCAAAGGGCGGCTGACGCGTAGGGCTGACAACCTCACCACAATCTGTGAGCTGATTGTCTAGAAAATGTGTGACCTTCAACGTCTCACAGCCCTATGGGCCTCCAAGACCTGTTACAGGGATACCTTTACTTTACTTTTTTTACTTACTGTTTTTTCCTCGCTTTGAGGTTCAAATATTCTCCTCTCAAAGGTCCTTAATATATTTTGTTTGTTTAATGTGAGAGATGAAAATTCACATCTACATGAAACGACAGTTAAAATCATAATTTCTTGGTGTTTGTTCTGTTATTTACGCTTTCGGGCAAAATTTGGAAGAGAGGGGATATATCCTTCGAAACTAATGCCACTGAATTGTTACGTATATTGCAAATTGTTTCCTGAAAGGGGTGATTAACGTCACTGATTTGATGCAATAGTTGATGGCTCCTATGTAGGCCTTGTACAGGCAATTAATGTGGAATTGCAGCTGGATGTTTTGTTTTCATCTCTCGAATCGAGCGAAATTTACACAGACGTGGGCTCGCACAAAATCACTACAAAAGGATTCGCACAAAGGCAAAAAGGGATGTGTATATAACAGGGCAAAATGAACAACATGAGATAAATAATTATGTATTGCCAGTATACATGATTTTAATAAACAAATGCATTCAAGGAGATGAAGCTGATACACCTTCGCGTTTCTTTTATAGAGACCTAAGATTAAAACATAAAATACTGTTATATTGCTCGCTGCTTTGTCTCAACGTGAAAATTATTTTCTTGGTCTAAGGAAATAACCGGCCGGTCACGGTAGCCCAGCGGTCTAAGGCATGCACTGTCTTCGCTCGCTTGGAAACCGGGATCGTGGGTTCGGATCCGTTTCCTGTGAGGTACGAACTGAATTCTTATATATTATTCTTATACACTGCCGGTCACAGTAGCCGAGCGGTCTTAGGCATATACCGTCTTCGCTCGCTTGGAAACCGGGATCGTGGGTTGGAATCCCACTCAGGGCATGGATGTTCAGTTTGTGTGTGTGCGTTTTTCTGTGTTTGGTTACAGGTAGAGGCCTTGCGACGAGCTGATCACCCGCCCAAGGAGTCCTACCGAATGTGTAAGATCTAGAAAAACCGAAGTGAACGGAGAAGTTCATGGAGGTAGGCCTAGGCCCACTGGGGCTGTAGTGCCAAGGAAAAAAAAAAGAAAGAACCGAGATTGTGGGTGTTTCACAGGATACAACTGGGAACGAAGAGGACGTTAAAGTGTAAGGTCACAGATATTTGCATACCAGGAATTTCATAATTTGTAATTTTCACCTAATATTCTTTTTTCTTATTCTTCCTTTTCCCATTCAGAATTAATTAATTTTGAAAATCGGCAGGACTCCTTGGACGGTGGATCAGACCATCGCAGGACCTGCACACAGAGCAACACAAACAGAATAAAGGCAGACATTAATGTCTCCAGCGGGATTCGAACGCACCACCCGTATTTGGGAGAAGACATACTTAAGACTATTAGGATGCGATGTGTAGAGCAAGTAGCACGCATGGAGAATATGAATAGTTATATGCGCAAAAGCTGAAGGGAAGAAGCTAATTTGGGTGTCTGTGGTTGCGTTTGAAGGTAGTTCAGAACGGACCTGAAGAAACAGCCTGTTGATGTGCAGACTGGATTAAATTGATCCAGGATGTCGTCTGCTGGGGGACTCTCGTAAATATTTGAGCTTCCTTGAACAAATGAAACACTATCAGCTTCTCAAGAAGGACTTTGTTCCATGGAGTTAGTTGATGCAGAAATCACGGGTTCTTGTTTTAATGCTACTAATTTTGTAAACCTAACAACAGAGTTTAAAATATGAGTGGGAAAATTTGAAAACTGATAATAGAATTAAGTTATCAACTACAATTTTCGTCAGGAGTGGCTTAGATAAACCATTATGTAAATAGGGTCATGAATTTGTGGGATCCTCGTCGCCTGAGGCGCATTAATTTCAATTAAATTTTCCTGCAGACAAGGGAACCTGACGGATGACATGATGTCTGGATATTACTTATATTTTAAGATCAGTAATTAGCATACTACAAATTTTTACCCTACCCGATACATGGTGCAGATCACAAGCGGAAACATTTAACCGCCATTTTGACATTCCTTGGATCTCAGTATCTCACGTAGTAAATGCTATATATCAAAATCACAGTGGAATTGAAATGGCAGAGATATCATTTTTCTTTTTGGAATTTTATCAGACTACGCAAAGCAGGACCAAACAAGAAACACTAAAATTGAGGAAGAATTGAAGAATTTTAACCTAGACAATAAAATTCTAAAGCACGGATCGCAGAGGAAATGTCACGTTCTACGAATGGAAGACAGACAAATTCCGAAGACGAATTTAATATACAGGGTGATTCTAAATTATTGTCTGGGTTTTCGTGGCCTATAATTTCCGAATTGGAAATAATGAAATAAAACAATGTCCTTAACGTATCCCAATAGGAAGAACTCAAGCGGCATGATATTGGGTGAGCGGGAAGACCACGGAAACCCCGACAACAATTTAGAATCACTTTGTACAACACAAAAATAGATGACATTGAGAGCCCGCAGACAAGATGAAGGGATGCTGATGATAAAGTTGTTTGTGACGAAGTTTAGCTTGGTAACATTTGCGGAGGAACTTGCTGTCCATAATTTTCACTCTTCTACTCTGAAGTTAGAGGCAACAATTTCTTCCGAAATCTACCAAATTACAAGTGCAATGCCCCAGAAGGCCGTAATCAGAATTGAGTATATAAAATTTCTGGTATAGACTGAGGTAAGGTTTGTATTGTGGTTTTCTGGACCATCACACGGGGTTTCGGAGGAACATAATGATTAAGAAGCGTATTTTTAGACTACAGATTAATATATATTAATATATATTTCCTTGAAATAGCTCCTCAATTATCCTCACGAGGCTGAGTGGACCCCGTTCCAGACCCACTACTTCTCAGGAAATCTGGTAGTGCCGGGAATCGAACCCAGGAAATAGACCACAGAGGCGGTCACTTTCTATAATAGGAAGCGTAATATACAAGTATATTTTAAAATCTAGCGTCCCTATTTTATAACTCGGCTGATTACTTACTAAAATTGTGAGAAAATTCTGATTCTGCCCCTTGTTTACATGTATCTAGGCAACGTCACGTACGTTGGTCAGTAATGTTCGGTTAGATGATTGATTAGGATTGAAATCGCGTGTTCGGAGCGTACACAGCCACGGGGATACGAAGTGAATGAATCATGCGACCGCTTGGTCCATAATTCTATAACGAAGTGCCTTTTCCTTTCGAAGCAAGTCTGCATATCTGACGTTTGATGTGGGTAGGCCCTGTTACACCCCACCTTCTGAGGTAAATATTGGGCAACAGGATAAAATGAGAGAAACAAATTTCACATACCTCTGTGGGCTTCTAATTATAAACCGGTGAAACTTAATGTAGGACTACGGGGCACCATTATGGGGAACTGCAAATACATCCAACATAGAAATGTTGCAGAGATTCCAAAATAAAGCACTTCGCGCCATAGTCAATGCACCGTGGTTCGTCCCAAACAGATTGCTACATAGCGATCTAGGCATACCCACAGTACTAAACCATAGACAAAGGTTATTGTTATTATTATTATTGTTATTATTATTGTTATTATTGTTGTTGTTGTTGTTTCCTTTTATAGTTTTGTAGTTCGGTTTACAGAGGTAGATGTGCAAGGATACTGCTGAAGCAAGATTTTGTATGTATCGGAATTCTTTTAAAAACTGAGCAGAATCGCGAAATTCATCAATCACAATTTTACAGAGGCTTCATAGAACGGACCGCCTCTGTGGTCTAGTGGTTAGAGTACCTGGCTATAGATCAAGAGCTCTCGGGTTCGATTCCCGCCACTACCAGATTTTCTGAGAAGTAGTGGGTCTGGAACGGGGTCCACTCAGCCTCGTGGGGATAATTGAGGAGCTATTTCAAGGAAATAGCGGCTCTGGCCTAGAAAACAGAGATTAACGACGGTGGGGATTCGTTGCGCTGACCACGTGACATACTCTATACGCAAAAGTTGGCACTAATTTTGTCGATATGCGGCGGTCGCTCGGTCGGTATAATTCGCTTGTGAACTGCAGGCTATGGAGTTTGTTTTTTGTATGTTTTCATAGAATGTGTCTAGTGGATTCAATGATCAGCGTAAAGCCAGCTCAATTCACTGAACATGCGCGGTATAAAATCAAAGAAAACATTAAACATAGAGTAAACATAGGCGTAACATAAATTTCACTGTAGAGCAGTGACACTTCTTTTGAGTCAAGATATTCATGAGAAGACCCAGGCTACCTTCAGAAAGTACGTCAGGAGGTAGTGAACAGAAGCTAAGCTCTCTGTTACCAAATGGTTTGGGCCCAGGAAGATGTTTTGATACGAGCAAAAAGAAACCCGTCACCTACACGCACTCATATGGTCTCGAAATTTACTGTAGTATCAAAATACTGCTAGGCATTCAGCTTAGTGAATATATTGATCAGGTTAAGAAGCGAATGACCGGAGGATCTTGGTTCGACTCCGTCGATACAGAACACTTCTCTCTTGGACGCCACATCCAGACCGGATTTGGAACCTATCAAACGAGTAACGGGTCTTTTTCCTTGGTTAAAAGCTGCCGGTGCGTGACACTAACTCCTCACTTGCTACTAATGCCATTTCCATAAGAAGAGCAAGGCTCATACTAGACTTTAATGAAAATATTTTCTTTTACAACAAGTAGACATATTTTATTTCTGGAGACCTTATCTCGACATCTTTGTGTCTACGGTAGGATGATTTCAGGACAAAATATTTGAATCTGTTCTTAAGCTCAAGACTTTCTGTAGTCTGGCTAATAATGCATTTTTAAGTAAAAAAAAAAAGGGACACGTTTTCCACGGAATCTATATTTCCAAACGGGGGCACGCAATAGCGTAGTTGGTGGAGGCACTATGCTACAAGCCGTAAGGTCGCTGGATCGAATCCCGATGAGGTGGATTTTTTAAATTTATCTAATTTTTCCAGCCGCACTATGGCCCTGGGGTCGACTCAGTCTCTAACAGAAATGAGTACCAGGGATGTTCTTGGGGGTAAAGGGCTGCCGGCGCGTAAGGCTGGCAACTTTACCGCTATCTTTGAGACGATTGTCTAGAAAATGTGGGGCCCTCAACGTCTCACAAGCCTATGGGCCTCCACGGCCTGCTACAGGGGATATATTTATTTTTTACTGTACTTCTAAACATTCGGCAATGATTTTGGAGAAGGGAAGCAAAGTGGGAAATGAAAGTTGGAAATAAGGAGAAGGAAATTAAAAATGAAGGACTGAAAAAGAGAGAAGGGATAAGAATGATGAAAGAGAGAGATGATAGGAAGAGAACAGATCAAGATAACAGCAGGCCTGAAGAAACTTGTAACCGGAGCCTCTGAAACGAAAATGGAGGTTCTTATCGCTGCTCTGGTCTGTGTACTGGAAAGGGATAGGTACGTGGAAGGGGGGGTTGAGAGATAAGTTGGTGTTGGTCACAAGTAGGAGAAACTGAAAGAAAAAATCCTTCAAATATTTCTCCAAGTATGTCGGCAGAGAGCGGATGTGCTATTGGCTACAATCGGTACCACATAAATGTTACAGAAACTTCCATTCTGTAATCGACTTAAAATATTTACACGTATTCTACTTTAACTAGTACCTTAATTGGATGACTTCTCTTCCCGTCTGCTGTCCAAAAACAAAATAATTAGAATATACAAAACTATAATTTTGCCTGTGGTTCTGTATGGCTGTGACATTGTAATGTCTGTGTAATGTCTCTGACATTAAGGGAGGAACATAGACTGAGGGTGTTTGAGAACAGGGTGTTGAGGAGAATATTTGGACTGAAGAGAGATGAAGTCACAGGAGGTTGGAGAAAACTGCATAATGAGGAGCTTCATAACTTGTACTCTTCTCCAAGTATAATTAGAATGATTCAGTCAAGGAGGATGAGGTGGGCAGGGTATGTAGCATGAATGGAGGAGACGAGGAATGCATATAGGATATTGGTGGGAAAGCCAGAAGGAAAGAGACCACAAGGAAGACCAAGGCCTATATGGGTGGACAATATTAGAATGGATCTTAGAGAGATAGGATGGGATGGTGTGGACTGGATTGATCTGGCTCAGGATAGAGACCGCTGGATGACTCTTGTGAACACGGTAATGAACCTTTGGGTTCCATAAAATGCTGCGAAGTTCTTGAGTAGCTGTAGAATTGGCGGCTCCTCAAGAAGGGCTCAGCTCCATGAGTAAGTATGTAAGTAAGTAAGTATGTAATTGGATGACTGAAGTTTTGTTTTCAACATACTGATTATCTGCGAAATAAGCAACCTAAAGTAATATGTAAGATTTGAGGTTTTCATGGCGGTGAAGAATTCATGAAGAATGCCGTATACTTGTATGTGGCGCCGTGTAGATCTTGTGTGAACCGACGTTTCGGAGGAACGTATTTGCCTCCATCTTCAGGGCAGAAACATCCGGGACCGAGCAACCAGATGGAACAGGTGGCTGCAGACTGAGTCACCAGTCGAAAGCTGGTTCATCGCTCTCGGATTTTCTGCCTTAAAGATGGAGGCAAATACGTTCCTCCGAAACGTCAGTTCACACAAAATCTGCATGGCGCCACATTCCAGAACACGGCATTCTTTAAAGTAATATGATTTGCCTTTGGTATCACTTCTCTTGGGATTAGAGTATTTTATTAGGAGACTTGTTCAGCTGATTCACGCTTCTCAAACAACTACTATGCAGAACCACTGGAAAGTGTTTTATGTTAAAGTTCAACGGACAGATTTCCAATATCCCACAACAGAAACACAGGACGGAGGAACATCTCTAGGTAGGTTAGACTTTCACTAACAATCTTCGATTTTCATCGAAACTTTGCTAGCTGTATCTTTGTAACACGTATATTGTATTATGGGCTTAATACTTGACTCTCTAATTAACTGTCAAGCGGCTTAATTAATGAAACTAACTGGCTCTTTAATTAGCAAGTAAAAGTGGAATTTACTGCATGAAATAGGAAATCTATTGAAAGTGCTTTTAATCTACTCAAATGAAAAATGTTACATAAAGGACTCTATTCTTGGAACGTGAGGTACTTTCTCATGGAGGGTTTATTGGTCTAAAAACCAAGGCATAATATAATGCATCAGTAGCGCCGGACATACACGTGGTACAGTCATTAAGATCGTGGATTGTGGTTTTATCGCATCATATTACAATGTATTCACATACACTTACGCAGATCCACATCGGCCCTCAAAATTGTTGCCGCTGGCCGCTGTGCAAGTCTGCCAAAGGTGATATAGCTGCCGAAAACATTACCTAAACATATTGGCAGGAAACTGCAGTTCATAATAGAGGTCATAGTTCTGCTTATACTGTTTGCACACAACTGCCTCTTGCTGTGACGAGAGATGAACTGACAGGGCATCATATCGTACCTCAATCTATCCGCTGTAGTGCACTGCAACGACGCTTTGCGGCCGGTCCGCGAACTTATTGACTATGGTAGTGTATGTTCTCATCTGTGGAGGTAGAAAGTGGTGGACGTGAAGTGGAAACACTTCGTCTCGTTATACGCTTCACACGAGTAGCATATAAGTAACTGACTCCTTGCAGCTGAGTCCTTCTTGCCAAGAAAACAGACATTCAGCCTCTCAAGAATTTTCCAACATTTCGTGAAACCCTAAGGTTCATTACCGTGTTCTGAAAAAAAACCCTCGAGTGGCCCATATTCTAAGCCACATGAATCCAGTCCATACCACCTCATCGTATTTCCCTTAGATCCATTTTAATATTATCCTACCATATACGTTTAGGTCTTCCTAGTGGGTTATTTCCTTCTGGTTTCCTCGCCAAATTATGCACGCACTCCTTTCTCCCTATGCGTACTACGCCCTCTGCCAATCTCATCCTACTTAACTGTTCGTACAAATTACATTTGGCGACGAATACAGGTTATGATGCACCTTATTATGAATTTTCCTCCACTTCCTAATGTTTAGTGTGTCTTTGGTACAAATATTCTCCTCAGTGAAACTAGCACAGCCAGTTGAAACTTCAATATGAAATTGTTGCAGTTATCAACATTGCTGTTGAATTTGGAGCCTGATATCAATTATAAAACAATTTCCGTGAATATGCATTATTTTCTTCTGCAAAAACTTACTTACTTACTCATGGAGCTGAGCTCTTCTGGAGGAGCCGCCAATTCTGCAGCTACTCAAGAATTTCCCAGCAGTTTATGGAACCCGAAGGTTCATTATTGTGTTCACAAGAGCCCTCCACTAGTCACTATCCTGAGCCAGATCTATCCAATCCATACCATCCCATCCTATCTCTCTAAGATCCATTATAATATTGTCCACCCACCAACGCCTTGGTCTTCCCTGTGGTCTCTTTCCTTCTGGCTTTCCCACCAATATCCTATACGCATTCCTCGTCTCCCCCCTTCGTGCTACATGACTTGCCCACCTCATCCTCCTTGACTTGATCATTCTAATTATAATTGGAGAAGAGTACAAGTTATAAAGCTCCTCATAAACTTGATAGAATAGCAAATGCACTAAGCGGGGCTGCTATCTAGAGGTAAGCTATGAAATCTTCTCGGCAAAGGTGGACACTGTAATACTGACTCAAGAATAACTTACATTGTCGTATTTCTGTTGCCATCTTCGGTTTCTTTTTGTAACTACTACCAGTTCCAACTGCTAACGTCACATATACGGAGCAAGGTGACTCAGATTGTAAAACTTTATCGATTGCGACTCTCACGACTGGACGAATGAGGGAATCGTACCTTAAAATATGCCTCGACCACTTCCTTCCATGTCGTCTCCAGTTTATAGTTCATTAATGAACCTGCAGTATTAACCTACATACCTGAATCACTCTCGTTGAACAAACTACATTGAGATATAACATCTATAAAACATAATATTAAGCGTTTTGTACATTAGAATTTGTTCACTTAGAGGTCTCCATGTCTATTTTCCTGATTGCTATGCGGCCATGCCCCGAATATTTGGTGTTAAAAGTGATCTATTTTATTCTTAGATATCTTTGTAAGATTTGAGGTTTTCACGACGGTGACTATGAATAATGCCGTCCTCTGGGATATGACGCCGTATAGATATTGTGTTAACCGACGTTTCAGAAGCACTTATCGCCACCATCATCAGGGTGTAAGAAATTCGTTACCGAGGAACCAGCATAAACAAAAGGCTGCATTCAGTCTGCAGCCACCCGCTCATGATGGTTTCTCGGTCGCAGATTTTTCTACCCTGAAGATGGAGGTGATATATTCATCCGAAACGTCGGTTAAGACAATATCTACACGACGCCGTATCCCAGAAAATGGCATTCTTTTCACGCATCTTTCATTGTGGGTTATCTTCTAACAGATACATAACGCCAAAAATATTGTCACGTGTTAGGTATGTCACGCGACAAATAACTTCACGTGGGTTTCGGATTTAGCGGATCTTTACTGGACACTCACTCTCACACGCCTTACAATTATTAACACTTGCAGTGTCACTTGACTTCTGGCCCTATACTCCAATGCACGTCTCAACTATCCTTGGCCGTGCCTGGATCTCAGCTGTCTCTGGCGGCGGCTATCCTAAGATTGTCTCGTTCTCAATACTCCATATTCAATATTCTGTACGAAGTCGAAGTCGAAGTCACATTGCGACTGACGGTCACTAGTCAGTAAGTCTTGGTGTCGAGCCCCATCTTGTTCTCATGACCAGATATTTATAACAGTTTGACATTTACGGTCTTGCTTTTGTGGGGCGCCCTCTCTGACGAGAGGACGGGTCTATCTTCTATATATGCTGCTGGTCCTTGCCAGCGCAGTTTTTCTCGAGTCCGAGTCAGTGGGATACACTGTATTTAAAATAAATACACAATGATATGGACAGAATGATTCACTTAATAACAGAGTTACTGAAATTCGAGGAAAACAACCCAGTAATTCTAGCACGATACTTAATTATTTTAACTTATTAATCATTCCGTCTGTCCATCATTTAAACCCCTCTCTGATAGCCACCTAAAAGTAAGGTCACACAGACAACGAAATCTTGCGATAAAACGTGAGAAAATGGAGGAGCATGTATTTATGAAAACAGTAAATTGCAGAACCCTTCGTGGTAGCTGTCAATCCAATGATTTGTTTTTATATATAAAAGGAACCTTCATTCTTAGCAGATATTTCCCCTCTAGCGACTTTGAAGCCTAAATACGAATGGCTGGGGAATTTCATGGCAAACTGAAACCCAAAGGCATTCGACTTACGAAAGGTTCCAGGAAAGTAACCCATAATTATCTAACTCCAAAACTGTCCATAGCCAACCACAGGATAGGTTATGACTTATGATGTTGTGCACTATAATACTTTAGAAGCCGTTCTTCGCTACTAATTCTACAGGGCACTGATGCCCAAAGTTTTTGAATAGTACCTCATACATATCCAAAATGGTTCTCCTCGCCAAAAATAAATAGAATGATCAAGTCAAGGTAGATGAGATTAGCAGGGCATGTAGCACGAATTGGGGAGAAGAAGAATGCATACTCATGTAGAATATTTGTGGGAAAGTCAGAAGGAAAGAGACCACCAGGAAGACCAAGACGTAGGTGGGTGGGAAATGTTAAAATGTATCTTAGAGAGATAGGATGGAGTAGTATGGATTGGATTGATCTGGCTCAGGAAAGGAACCAGTGGAGGGCTCTTGTGAACACGGTAATGAACCTTCTGGTTCCATAAAATGCTGGGAAGTTCTCGAGTCTCTGCACAAGTGGCGGCTTGTCAAGGAGGGCTCAGCTCCATGAGTAGGTAAGTAAGTATTATTATTTTTTATTGCTAGTGGGGTGAGACTAAGTCCCAATCTAAACCCACGTCTTTAGTCACTGTGACACGTAACAACATGGAAAAGGGCCACATCCTGTGGGCCGGGAATTATACTCGACACTCCACAATACAAATTACAAAAACTAGTCATTCACTGCGGCCATTGACAGGCAGACATTTTCCTGAAAGTTACGAGGAACTTGCGAATGAGGTTTGAAGGATAAATCCACTGAATTCTCAGATGTTGGTGCCTCAGAGAGTTTACCGCTCGCAGGTTCTCGTTTCGGCTCTCTTTAACTCCGTTGGAGGTTGGGTACGATAACCTATAACTCCCGTGTCTAGAAGCGAACTCTACGAACATATTCCGGAAACAAGAAAATGAAGAAGAAAGAAATATAAAAGTGAAATTGATAAAATTATTGAAAGAAAGAAACAAAAATACATCAGTCGCCTTCTACATACGCCTCGGAGCAAAAAAACATGACGAAGAAAAAGTTATAACGTACCTTTATAAGAAAGAAGAAAGCATTTTTTGTTACTGTCAGCAGTGGCAAACGAAATGATGACAAACACACATTCCTTAAACCACAGATAACACATAATAATGATAATAATAATTATATAATTACTGTATTTTATTTCAAGACACTACTTAAGTATTTCCTTATAGTTATTAAGGAATATAATTGTATTGTTGGGAAATTTCCCGGGGGTTCATTATCGAATCTTCCAATTTTTAGACTAACTGTGGGCTGTCACCTTCAGTATTCATATATATCACTGCAAATTCTATATAATTTATTATAGACTGCACTAATTCATAGTGCCACATTCAAACCCAAGAGGAACTTATAATTAAACACTGCAAAATTGCCACAGAAAAGACCGTAGCCTTGGGCAACGATCCATCTCACATCTCAAGGAACACAAAAATACCTGAACGGTCTTTTGTGGCGCAGTGGGGACCTGCGCACCTTGTTACCGCCCACGTGTTTAGACCTGTCTGCTCTCTACGGAATACTCAATGCATTTGATCATGATCACTAGCTGAGATACGGACAGCAGGACGTGTGTTCGTCAGAGAAGGGGCGCCTTAGTTATAGTGCATTGCTCCAATAGTGCAGCTGTAACCACTGCCCCGCAACACTGGCGTCTGGTCTGAAATCACTTCCTGTAGCTGGGTTCGCTTCTAGTATATTAGTTCTATAAATCGTAAAAAATAAAGTAAAGGTATCCTTGTAACAGGCCGTTAAGGCCCATAGGGTTGTGAGACATCGAGGCTCCCAAATTTTCTAGAAAATCGAATCGCAGATGGCGGTGAGTTTGTCAGCGTTACGCTCCGGCCTACCTTNGACGTGTGTTCGTCAGAGAAGGGGCGCCTTAGTTATAGTGCATTGCTCCAATAGTGCAGCTGTAACCACTGCCCCGCAACACTGGCGTCTGGTCTGAAATCACTTCCTGTAGCTGGGTTCGCTTCTAGTATATTAGTTCTATAAATCGTAAAAAATAAAGTAAAGGTATCCTTGTAACAGGCCGTTAAGGCCCATAGGGTTGTGAGACATCGAGGCTCCCAAATTTTCTAGAAAATCGAATCGCAGATGGCGGTGAGTTTGTCAGCGTTACGCTCCGGCCTACCTTTACCCCCAGGAATATTCCTGGTACTCATTTCTGTTAGAGGCTGAGTCGACCCCAGGGCTATAGTGCGGCTGGAAGGATTAGGTAAATTGAAAAAATCCACATCAACGGGATTCGATCCCGCGACCTTCCTGTTTGTTCATAATGCCTCAACCTACTGCGCTACCGTGTGCCCCATCTATAAATTGTACTAAAATCAAAATCATAAAAAGTAATGTTGTTATGAGCACAGATTTCCACGACAGGTCAGCAGGCATATAAAATAACTTTATTTTAATTCACTAACGTCCATATACAAGTTGTTAAATACGGAATTCTGTGAGTATGGAGTACAGGACTACATAAAAATTGGCTATTAGAATGTGATATCAGTGGAGATCACACTGCTGATTTATTTAAGAATTTGATAACACTACAAATCCAGCTGCCATCTTTTCTGCTGATACGTACAAAAATTAATGTAATAAACTTCACATATGTTGAAAAAGGAAACCCATGAAATTGTAACTGTATCAATACATGTACCGGGGCTTTTTGGACTTCTTTATAACAAGATAATTTTAAGGTGAGGTGTTTTAGCCCCACGCCCAATCCCCAAGCTGGAGGACCATCCCATGTCGACTGCCCGAGACTGCTTATTTAATATTAGGATATTACCTAAGGGCTATAACCGCAAGTGTTCAGTTGAAAAATAGCGGCGATGGTCGTGAGTCTCAAGGGGCTTGTCGCTAAGACGAACTGATTGGCGGAAAACCGCCAGTCGTAAAGTAACTCTGCCTCTGACTCTGACCCTGATTCTGACTTAGTTCAGTTGTGGGATATGTGCCAAACGCAAAGGACGTAAGCGGAAAGTGTTAAAATCCGTTGCTAGGAAACGACCAGTGAAGGCTGAGAAGATTTTGAGTGTGAAGTATTTACAGTAATATTTGGAGTGTGTAATACAGTAAGACTGCTGTAGTCTCTTGTATTCACGATCCTCAAATGATCAATAAATCCAATTACCAATCCAAACCCCGTCTATAGTCACTCAAAATCATGACAATATGAAAAACTTTAGTCTCCATTACAAAGAGCAACCGGTTAAATATGCTTAGACAAATAATCGCAGATTATTCTGAGATCATAGGAAAATATATTGAGGCGCATGCGCGTTGGAGAAAACGAATAGAGTTAGACTGTAAAGCAGGTGGATGCATAGAGCAACGGACGTGCTATAAAGGGTTAAAATGGGGCGGGAGCTGATAATATACCCCAACCTCTCGAATTATTTATTTCTCTTTTGTCGGCTGTAACCTTGTTCTTTTCTAACGTTAATTAACATTGTTCACGCAAACCGTATTGTTGTCATTATGCTTCTGGTGTAAGTACTGTATATAGAACCGAGGGGAGGGCTGGGGCGCTCAGCATAGCACAATAGATAGCGAAGGAAGAATGGTTGATTTTATCTTAATTTATGGTTGCACAGGGATAGATATATTTCTAACTTGTACAGAAATATAAATATGATGTGTGAAAATAGCGTAAGGGGGTTTACCTTTTTGTGCACTTCATTTTCCGTGTCAACATAACAGACTAGGGGTAAGACTTATCAGTGGCGTTGTGTGGGAAGAGTTTTCAGGGTGTGATTTAATGTTTGATGTATGCAAAATAAATCTTTTGACAGCATTTTACCATAATAAATTTGTTTTGAGGAAAATAATTTTTTTCCCTTGGCTCTACAGCCCCAGTGGGCCTAGGCCTACCTCCATGAACTTCTCCGTTCACTTCGGTTTTCCTAGATCTTACACATTCGGTAGGACTCCTTGGGCGGGTGATCAGCTCGTCGCAAGGCCTCTACCTGTACACAAACACAGAAAAACGCACACACACAAACTAAACATCCATGCCCTGAGTGGGATT
>NW_019726238.1:2182624-2284155 GCF_002891405.2 Cryptotermes secundus
TCCCGTGCTACTCGTCACTCCGAAGATCAATTACGAAGTACGACGAAAGAGAGAGAACAGAAACGGACAGACACACAACCAGAAGACATATCAAAGCAACACATAACATTTAGAAAACAACAATTTAACTTGTGCATAACATCAACCATTATGCAGTAAATGTATACATTAACAGATCTGATCAACTCGTTGCCAGGCAGCAGCTCTGTAAACACGGTTCAACACCCAACCCCGTCTGTAGTTACATGAAAATGGTGACAATAACAATAATAATAAAATAACTTGTATTGTTATGCACGTAACCAGAAAGGTTCTGCGCGCAAGATAACAGAAACTGGACCGAGATAGGTTCGCTCTGGATTTAAACCAATTAGAGGGCCGCGCCATAACTCAAGCGGTTAGTCTCTCGCTTCCCGATTCCGGGTCTGGTCAAATGGGATTTGTGGTGGACAAAGTGGCGCTAGGGCATGTTTACTCCGAGTACTTCGGTTTCCCCTGCCAATCTTCATCCACCAATTGCTCCACAATCACCTCACCTATCATCTGGGGCAGTACAATAGGCCAGAAGTGGCCGCGGTACAAGGGACTTAGTCCCACCCCACTAGCAATAAAAAAAGTAATAATAAACTAATTACAGCTAATTTGTGAGCCACAGAGGTTCATAAACTTTGCGACAAAAACTGTGGCAGCCAAAATTATTACTACAATTTCAAAAGAGTCCGGTGCCTGCGAGTCGAGTTTGAAAATATGTGACATGAAATTTTATGAAATATAATTCACATTGTAACCCAAAATGTTGTCTCCTCTAATTTTGTATCAGGGACGTAACATGAATATCGCATTTGATTATAACGTGGTAGACCTTCCTATTACAGAGGGATTTCAGATTGGCGGAATGAGTCTAATCTAATGATTGAGACTGTTGATTGATGTGCGGCAACATGGCGCAAGGCCGAATGACAGCAGTTCACAGGACCCCCGTGTCACGTTGGTCATCAGTTATTGGAAAAACATTGGCAGACACAGCAGATGCATCACAAAATTCCTATAGACCTACGAGATTGAAGGCCTTCACGTCAATGGGAGTGAAATGAGTATTAAAATATGTGACGCCTTGTAAATTTGTAGGTGGCAACCAGTGTTTCGGAAGAATTTTCAGCCTCCATCTTCAAAAAGAAATAGACTACATATCTATGAGGGGTGTCTGAGCAGAATAGCAAGAAGCGGACTGCAGAGATGACGCGCAGATCACAGCTTCTGACTAAAATCATTAACATAACGGGGAAGTGCTAATGATGCAGATCACTACTGTCTCTCAAGCCCACTGTGGTGCTCTAGTCATGTTGATCTTACTGTCATCACGTGATAATGTCAATCAGGAATCATTGATTTAGATTAAATTTGATATGGTAGGTTTTTGGAGCGTCACAACTTGTACTCTTCTCCAAGTACAATTAGAATGATCAAGTCAAGGAGGATGAGGTAGGCGGGGCATGTAGCACGAATGGGGAAGACGGGGATTGCATAGAGGTTATTGGTGGGAAAACCAGAAGGAAAGAGACCACTGGGAAGATCAAGGCGTAGGTGTGTCGACGATATTAAAATGGATCTTAGAGAGATAGGATGGGATATGGATTGGATTGATCTGGCTGAGGATAGGGACCAGTGGATGACTCTTGTGAACACGGTAATGGACCTTCGGGTCCCATAAAATGCTGGGAAATTCTTGGGTAGCTGCAGAATTGGCGGCTCTTCAAGAAGGGCTAAGCTCCATGAGTGAGTAAGTAAGTAACTAAGTAAGTAAGTAAGTAAGGTCTTTACTAAAGTTTGTAGTCAAATACAAATTTAGTTCTAACATGACTCCACATACTAATGGTATACACCGAAGACAACAAATACACTTTCACGTATTTTACAATAAAGAAGCACAAGTAAAAGTAAAGATATCCCTGTAACAGGCGAACCAGCGTGAGAAGTTAGTCTGTCTGCAACTACTCACGCTGGTTCGCTCGTGGATTTCTTCTTTTTCTTTTTTCTACCCTGAATATGGAGGCGATGCCTTCCTCCGAAACGTCGGTTAACACAATATCTACACGGCGCCACATCCCAGAAGACTGCTTTCTTCATAGTCACCTCCGTGAAGACCTCAAATCTTAGAGGAGGAGGATATTGCCACTAAGAGTCAAGTGGGTAGCAGTAGCGCTTCGCATTCTGTGGGTCCCAATGCAAACAAAATATCCTGACAGAACTGCACCGCTTTCCTCAATCCCTACATTCAAGTCCTATTGTTGCATGTGCGTATCGCGGGGTGTTTATCAAGCCGTTGCCTAGTAATGCGTTCACATGTCGCAATATTAGTACACAGTCAGTATTTTTACTGAGGTCAGCGAGAATTACATTTTAAGTATTATTGAGAATAATCTCAAGTTTCTCAAAGGCTTGAGATATTTGACTTTTTCTGAGAACATCGAGAATCTTCAGCAAGAGGCAATTCTTTTCTACGCTTATTACAGTACCACCATTCAGAATGTGCCTATAGGAACTAGGGAACTACAACATTAAGTATAAAGTAGAGATTACTCATTGAAGGACATCGCGGCTCTGAATTGTATCCCAATTTTACGTATTCATGCAAGACGCATTTTACAAATAGTGACATTACACACGAAGCAACAATGTTTGTCTTCCGTAAGGACAGTGTTAGGTGTAGGGGAATTTGGTAATTTTGTTTCCAAGGAACGCAAGTGTGTCTCATTCACTGACATCAGCAAAGGAAAATGCTTCTCTGTATAATGACAATGGTTTTGTGTGATGCGTTCCTTCCTTCCAAGCTGCCCGCAGGTTGTCCGTGTTCAAACCAACAATACAATGCCGTGCATATCTATTGCGTGGGCTGAGGCTACCTCTCCTTTCTGATCTCTCCCTCCTCCAAACCTCACCACGCTGAGGCAATCTTAGATAATAACCCAGGGGTGTCCAACAGAAATAAAAAGAATGTGAAGATTGCCCAATTCTGTGATGTGAGAGCGTGTAACTTCGTACATAGCCACAAGCGTTTCGGAGGAGTCTATGTCTCACATTACATGACACCTCACGGAGCAAAAATAGCAGACATTTACTGGCTGTAAGTACCGTCCCTCTTTAGCCATTTCTCGGTAAGATGGCCGTGATGTGACCCTGTTCCTGAAGGTCGTGTTTTCTTGCTTAAGACTCTGCTGAAAGGAGCAATATAAAAACTAAAACAGACTCAGTGGTTTTAGTCCTCAAGCGAACTATACCGACCGAGCGACCGCCGTTTGTCAGCGAAGTTAGTGCCAACTTTTCCGGATAGAGGATGTCGCGTGGTCAGCGCAACGAATCCCAACGGTCGTTACTCTCGGGTTTCTAGACCGGAGGCGCTATTTTCTTGGAATAATTCCTCAATTATCCTCAAGAGGCTGGGTGAACCACGTTCCACACTCACTACTTCTCAGAAAATCTGGTAGCGCCGAGAATCGAATCCGGGACCTCTGGATCTGTAGCCAGGAACTCTGGTCACTAGACCACAGAGGCGGTTCCTGAGAAGGAGCAATACAACTAATTAATTTGGGAGACTGTTTTCTTCTATTATCAGAGTTTAACATGGGCAGTAAACAAGAAATAGAATGTTCTCTACAAGAAGGAATTAGGGATGAAAGGAGTTTAAAAGAAACGGAGAAAACATAAAAATAACAAATGGGAAAACATATGAGTTAAGGAGGAACAATGAAAAAGGAATTGAAAGCAGGGTAAAAGCGGAGAAATGAAGGAAAAAGAGGGAAAAGGAGGAAGAAAAATGCACTTAACTGAAACAAAAAAAGCGGAAATAAGGTGGGTAATACAGAAGACGAGGAATAACATAGGTAGATTTGCTAAAGGTTCGTGACAATGACTGTTTCATTTGTACGAATTTTATGCCGGCCATTTCCCCACTGTCTCTAGTGTATCTGATACAAACGACGTTTCGGAAACTAGATCCATTTCCGTCATCAGGAGTGAAGGGGACAGGGATGCTACTCGGTGCGGCCCTCTGGAAATTGCGCAGTGGCCAGGGCTAATGGACTCCACTGCGCAGGTTTCATCTCCTGCCTTTGAACTTGGCTAGGGAAACCGATCGAATTTCCCACACTGTGTGCATACAGAACATACCCGAGAGAGTGGACAACGTACAACGCAGTCTTTGTAGGCTAGTGCAATTGTGTGTTATCGCTGCGCTGCGGAAATTGAAAAACAAGGAATGAACTTGCTAAAACGTTGTTTCTTTGTATTTCAAATTCTTTTGTAATCAAGTTTTTCAAAATAAAAATACTTTCACGTTTATTAGTGACTTGTAGAAGGTTTCTGGAGGGGATGATTGGATTTACTGACACCTTACACACAACTCGGGACTGTCGGCAATACAGCGCTATTGCAGATCTACACGCTGTACAGTTCACAGTTACACACTCGCTAGGGTTCTCAGTCTTCACTAGCCGTATCCTGGCAACGGATTTATAACAGCCTTACTGTCACTTCAATTCACATATGAAATCTTTTCACACAGCTTGATTTATCTTCGACTGCCATCTTCAGAACTCCATCCAATTCTCGACAAACAATTGAACTCTCTCAACTTCTGAAAATAATTAACTGCTCCCTTGAAACTTCCCGTTTCATAGCCTCGTGGCGGACCTCACAGAAAACAAGGTCTTCTACGTATTTTCTCGGTTGTGGACGTGTTTACTGATCCGTTCGTTAATAATAGACGTCATGTTTTTGAGCGTGTTGGCTTTCGCGGGAATGTGTTTACAGAGTCGTTGCCTAGCAATGAATATATAAGTCACAATAATTTTTTTTTGGTTCAGAAACTTTAATACAAGAGGATTAGAACCTAACCATTCCGTCTTTACAGATACAACTTTCAAGTAGGATAGATATTCGTACAAGATTATAGCACATCCAAATGAACTGGCAACCACACTATTAAACGATGCAGACGAGCGCAGAAGACTTAAAAGGCAAAACCAAACGACCTAGCGACCCGCTTCATATAAATGCAATACACAAAATAACAAAGTCACATTCGAAATAGATGCGTAGAGAATGCTCACTGGAGCATTACTCTCCCCGACATGTTCTGCCTTTGTATTTAAGCTTTAGATTAAGTATTACATAAGATGTACTTATAGCCCATAATGGACTGATTGTAAAATACATGGAGATACAAAGAAAAGTGGGATAGTTAGCCACATATGTCCATTGGTCACAATGTGACTCGGAGCTCTGCTTGCCACCTGTTCTCAAGCTGCTTTCTTGCTCCTCTAATGTTTGACTCTGAAGATGGAGGCAATATATTCCTTCGAAACGTATGTTGACTTTCAACGAATAAATTCCGTGTGAGAACAGCAAATCCTACATAACCATATTCAAATCTTTGAATTCCAGCTGTTACTCTGTGTACCATGGATTCGACATTCGAAAGCTCAGCCTCAGAAGTGAACAGTGGTTACGCCCGTAGTCAGAATCAAAATTAACGGGTTGATCTTTATGACTGGTATGCAGACATTTTTCTCTGAGAAAGGGAGTGAAATTTTAATTACTATTTAGAAACAAACTGTGGTCTAAATGCTTGAAGATAAATTGCAGGAAAGAAAATATAGTTGATAATCAGTCTGAAATGACACTAACCCAATAATTGTTTTATTGCTAGTGGGGTGGGACTAAGTCCCTTGTACTGCGGCCACTTCTGGCCTATTGTACCAGCCACAGATTGTGAAGCAATTGGTGGAATGAAGATTGGCAGGGGAAACCGAAGTACTCGGAGAAAACCTGCCCCAGCGCCACTTTGTCCACTACAAATCCCACTTAACCAGACCCGGGATCGAACCCGGTCCGCTACGGTGGGAAGCCAGCGAACTCAGTTATAATAGCTGATTTATGAGAGATGTTAGTGTTCTGCTTTTAAGGTCGTATGTCAAGTAAAACTATCTATAAGGAAGCGCATTAATTTCACTTTACGATAGTTTGTGGTGATAGATATCTATAAGCCGATGACAGTGGCCACGCGGTCTGAGGCATGAATTGTCTTCGCACACTAGAATCGTGGTTTCGGATCCCACTCGAGGCATGGATATTTGTGTTCGTTTATTCTGAGTTTGTGTTGTTTTGTGTGTAGGTAGCGGCCTTCGGATGGACCGAACACTCGTCCAAGGGGATCTACCGTCTGTGATTAGGATTAATAAACTGTAAAAAGGCCAAGATCCAACAAAAAGAACTGTAGAGTCATAGATGGATAGACATCTATGAATGTATAAGGGGTAGGACTTCTTGTCCCTTGCACCGCGACCTACAGTGATCTGTTCTGCTTTACACAGAGATTTATATCCGAGAATGGGTTTTTGTTTCAATTGTGGATATGAAACATTACGAGTGTCAGAGATTCACTATCCATGATGTGATCCGTACGTATGTTACACTAATATTAGACCCTCAACACACTGGAGTACTGCATTTCCAATTAGGATAACATTTACGCTATTTGCTTTCACATCAATTAATTAGCATCTGTTTTATGTGGCAGAATAACGCTCATTGAACTCAATATACGTAGCTTATGGCGTAATATACGGGTTCGTTTGAAACAAAACTTCTGTATATACGCAATAAACATTGTGCATTATGAAGAGTATACTTACTTAGATAGTTGTCTTTCGGAATAAGACACAATGTATTTTAATACAAATCTAAACCGTGTCAAGTTCCAGAATATTGTAGCCTTAATATTCACCAGTAAGAAACCCCCATATCTCTTGAAATGAATGTACTATTTTATAAAAAGATTTGGGTTCGTTGTTCTTTTGCGTAATTTCAATTTAATTAATATTCAGGCACATCTCGTTGAGAAAAATCGGCTTAGGTGAATGAGCACGTTTGAACAAACTAACTAATTTTATATAATAGAATTCTCCCATGAGAAGCTGATAGCCGATCAGCTTACCAAGAAGCTCCTCACACAATAGGAACTTAAGGTCCCCCATCTGAACCCAATCCTGAGGCAGTTGAATCCAATCCAGAAATTTGTATCATATTCTAACTTAGGGGAAAACTAAGACAATATCCAATATGACTTCATACTTACTCATGGAGCTGAGACCTTCTTGAGGAGCAGCAAATTCTGCAGCTATTCAAGAATTTCCCAGCATTTTATGGAACCCGAAGGTTCATCATCGTCTTCACAAGAGCCCTCCATCCTTCCTAACCTCAGCCAGACGAATCCAATCCATACCATCTCATCCTATCTCTCTAAGATCCATTTTAATATTGTTCACCCACCTACGCATTGGTCTTCCAGTGGTCTCTTTCCTTCTGACTTTCCCACCAATATCCTATATGCATTCCACTTCTGCCGAATTCGTGCTACATGCCCTGTCCACCTCATTCTCCGTGATCATTCTAAGTATACTTGGAGAAGAATACAAGTTATGAAGCTCCTCATTACACAGTTTAATATGACTATTCATATTTATAAAAATGTTGTTCAAATGCAAATATTCTCATAAATATGTACAGCACTGTACATCAGAAGATGTCAAGTACACAAACTTGTACTGAGAACATTCTTGGTTGAAATGTTTTCAATGCTGGAGACTTCAGACACCATATCTGTCTGCAGCCATTATGTGTCCAACACTCCTACTGCCTGCCTCCTCCAGAATGACGTAATTCCAAGCGAGGAATGTTCAGGAGATCTGGGCATAGCCTACACATTTCTGACACCACGATACATGTCTGCCTACTGGACAGGCTTCGCTCACAAGTAATATAGAATTGCATTCCACGTCGCTCTTAATCTCTCCCCTGCAAGTACACAGGGCTCACATCCAACATGGCGGTCATGTTAATATTCACCGCAGTAAGAACCAGAGTTCTCTTATGGTTTCAGTGTCCTAAATTATTTCGCTTTCTTAATTTCATTGATTCAACCGCTTGAATTCGTTGTTTTCCTGTTATTTTGTAATTTCCGACTTTATTATTTCGATATGTGATTGTGGTTACCAATTAAGGGTTGATGACATCTGTCGATGCATTACAATGTATGGTACTAGGGAAGTTTTAAGAAGAAGAAGAAGAAGAAGAAGAAGAAGAAGAAGGAGGAGGAGGAGGAGGAGGAGGAATGGTCGGCGCCAAGTTGTCGGCGATCTGGCAACTTAGGACGACTGCAAAACAACTGCGTCAAGACAAGCATCAAGACATGAGACAAAAGACGCAGTCTTGATTCATTCGCGATTCGTTAGCATGAAGCTGACGTCAGCATCATGACTCAGACCGGTGAGCGGCCTTTTTTCATAATTTCATTCGTTTAAATTGTGCTCCTTTCTTTGCGTCATGTCGCAGACATCGTGTCTTCACTGTTACATGCTTTGACGCATGCCGGTGTACGGCCTACCTTAAAGCTCCTCTGTTCTACGAAAAAGGGCACGTAATACCACGTGCAGTGAACCTTGAGGAAGAAAAGTCAAATGTGAAAAGACCAAATTTCCCACCGGTGTATACATAACCGGAATGGTGTTGAAGTTACCTTCTAATGAGGCCGTGCCATAGCTCAAGCGGTTAGTCGCTGGCTTCCCACCGCGGCGGCCCGGGTTCGATCCCGGGTCAAGTGGGATTTGTGGTGGACAAAGTGGAGCTGGGGCAGGTTTTCTTCGAGTACTTCGGCGTCCCCTGCCAATCTTCATTCCACCAACTGCTCCACAATCACCCTCACCTATCATCTGGGGCTGGTACAATTGGCCAGAAGTGGCTGCAGTACAAGGAACTTAGTCCCACCCCACTAGCAATACAAAAATCTTCTAATGATGACGTAATAGTCTGGGTCACCAACCGGTACCGTATTAGTTGGAATGTACGAGGAGTCACTGTTTTGTAAGGGCGCTCTCCAGTAGAACTGATCATGAATTTGTCTTGGGGATCCCAGTCTTTCGTTGAGAGATTTCGAAGTTGGCTTCCCTCAGGTCATTCAGACTAATGACTGACTTCCGTTTCAAGTTGCCAACCTAAGGGCATGTAGTTTGAATTTACTAGAGACGTCTTATAAGCCGATCGTGGTGGCCGCGCGATTTCAGGCACGAACTGTTTTCGTTCGCTGGAACGCTATGATCGTGGGTTTAAAGACCACTCACGGCATGAATGTCTGTGTGCGTTAATTATGTGATTGTGTTGCTCTGTGCGTAGGTAGCGGCCTTAGGACGGGATGATCCCCCGTCCAAGGAGTCCTACCGAATGTGTATAAGATTATGAATTTGAAAATATGGCTTAGGTCCGACAAAGGGCCGTAGAGCGATGATAGATAGATAGATAGATAGATAGATAGATAGATAGATACAGAGATAGATAGATAGATAGATAGATAGATAGATAGATACATAGATAGATAGATAGATGAGGCGGCGCCATAGCTCAAGCGGTTAATCGCTGGCTTCCCACAGCGGCGGCCCGGGTTCAAACCCGGGTCTGCTCAAGTGGGATTTGTGGTGAACAAAGTGGTGCTGGGGTAGGCTTTCTCCGTGTACCCCGCACTATGCGAATTAAAAAATAGATAGATAGATAGATAGATAGATAGATAGATAGATAGAGACGTCTTGGGGTTGAATATTTCAAATTTGGGCGCATAGTAATTTCAATCTAACTTGAGAGCACTTGGCGTCATATTTCTGAACCTGGTGAACCTACAGTTTCAGGGCTCCACTCTTTTCTAATTTAACGACTTGTAAATTTACTCCATTTGTCTCCAGTAACTTCATAAATATTTCTATTATTATAGATTATAGTTAGCCCTCTTAGTGGGAAGATGGTTCAGGAAGACCACTAAAGAGATTGCTTGAGGCACTATGCTACAAGTCGGAAGATCGCGGGTTCAAATCCCGATGAGGTCATTAGAATTTTTTTTTTCAGTTGACCTAATCCTTCCGGCCGCACTATGGCCCTGGGGTTGACTCAGCCTCTAACAGAAATGAGTACCAGGAATTAATTTAAAAATTTTCCTGGGGAGTAAAGCGCGGCCGGCGCGTAAGGCTGACAACCTTACCGCCATCTTTGAGCCGATTGTCTAGAAAATGTGGGAGCCCCAACGTCTCACAACCCAATGGGCCTCCATGGCCTGTTACAGGGATAGCTATACTTTTTACTTTTACTAAAGAGATGACATGAAACTGAAAGAGGTCCTGCAGCTACTCTAGCTGGATGGTAAGGACGCAGACTCTTAGTTTGGACTACCCTGCCTCCCTATGCCTAAATCCAAAGGATAAAGTCATGTTGTAATCAACTGGGTTTTAACGCCAGTTAGCCTCGTAGGTGAGTACACATGTTCCAGGAGAACTTACTGTCTCTAACCTTACGATGGAGCCAGCGTGTTCTTGAAAAATATTTGTACTTAGCTACTTTGTACTTGTACTTAGCCTCAACCGCTTCCTTACAAATCCCCTTCCCAAACTCACGCCTCTTTTGACGCTATGAGGCCACTGTAATTAGTACAACGCTGTTACATAACTCAAGAATCAAGAAGAAATTATGAGATTTTGGGTCAGATATTGATGTAGATTTGTATCAATAATGCTGGAATTGGACAGTCCTGCACCTCGACCCCCAAACCCTGTAGGAGTTGCGAGGCCCCCCGGGACCATAACCGTGGAGTGACACTAATGGTCATCAGAACAGTAGGGAGTCCCCAAGGGGGTCTCACGTACAGACCCAAGAGGGGAACAGCTCCGGCAGGGTGAGCTATTGTCATGAGGCGGTGTTCGGAACACCAGCTCTTCTCATAGTGAACTCCTGCTGAGGTTGACAGGTCAGCCAAACCGACCGAAACTCAAACCTCTCTCTCTCTCTGTCTCTCTGAAACGCTTTCAAACTCCGCTGTGTTGTTGAGACTGTTAACTGAGCCGTAATGGAACCGAAAGTCAAAGTCGGTGGGGTGTTTCTTTCTCAATTATTTTGCAGCTGGAAAGGAAGTGCCAAAACGAATTCTGTACCCTCTTCAAAACACTTATTTCTCATCTCCCCAAATGAAACATTTCCTTTTATGTTTAGAGTAGTATTGTATTTTCTACGCTAAGTGTCGTTGCGTGACATGTTTATTTATTTGATATTAAACTCTGTTTGTTAAAGTCGGACTCATAATTCTATCTGAAAGATCCTCCACAATAAAGGGCGTCTTGAATGGATTGCACAGCAATGTATTGTGCATATTTCTGATTCCCTGTGGCGGACATGTGGGACGAAAAGACGTCATTTGAATAATATAAAGTAAAATAAAAGAATGTAAAGTAAAGGTATCCCTGTAACAGGCCATGGAGGCCCATAGGGCTGTGAGACGTTGAGGTTCCCACATTATCTAGACAATCGGCTCAAAGATGGCGGTAAGGTTGTCAGCCTTACGCGCCGGCCGCCCTTTACCCCCCCAGGAAGATTCCTGGTACTCATTTCTCTTAGATGCTGAGTCGACTCTAGGGCCATAGTGCGGCTGGAAGGATTAGGTCAATTGAAAAATCCAGTTCATCGGGATTCGATCCCGCGACCTTCCGGCTTGTAGCATAGTGCCTCAACCAACTACGCTAACAAAATAAAAACAAAATGCTTCCAAATATGATTTGTATTAATATTTTAAAACATTTTTCCCACAGACTGTAACCTACTTATATGTATCATATGATTATATAAAGAGAGCGCATTAAAATTTGTAATTCAGACGCAACATTCTTTATGTTAGGTATGAAATAAATTTTCAAATATTATTTAGATTAATTTCTGACTGCATACATAATTGTAGACCGAAGTACAAGTTATTGGTATGCCTGGGAAATTTTGCTGTTTGCTATGATCTCTCTTCCGACTGTCTGATAGAAACTCGAACTAGACATGTGTATATTTCCTGAGAGGTTCAAAGTCTCAAGGCTACTCAAGCAATTTCCCGTCTTCTATATAACACGAAGGTTGTTAAGATCCTGCCTCTGATCCTTATCCTGAGATAAATCAGCCCCGTCCACAATCACACACCCTTTTGTTTCGGGTTTATTTTAATATTATCCTACCATCAAAGTTATATCTACTTTTCAGGGTTTTCGGCCCATATTTTGCATGCACTTCTTAACACTTCCATGCATGCTACATATCCTGCTCATCTAATCATCCTTAACTTGATGATCTTAGTAATGTCTGGTGATTAGTAAACTTATCGAACTCCCCATTACACATTTTCAACGTTTCGTCTGTTACTTCTACCTCCCTACGTAGCTCATGAGACATCGGGGCTTATATACAGACTGGGACCGGAATATCGTCTATTTTTTTATTGCTAGTGGGGTGGGACTAAGTCCCTTGTACTGCGGCCACTTCTGGCCTATTGTACCAGCTCCAGATGATAGGCGAGGGTGATTGTGGAGCAATTGGTGGAATGAAGACTGGCAGGGGAAACCGAAGTACTCGGAGAAAACCTGCCCCAGCGCCACTTTGTCCACCACAAATCCCATTTGACCAGACCCTGGATCGAACCCGGGCCGCCGCGGTGGGAAGCCAGCGACTAACCGCTTGAGCTATGGCGCGGCTAAGTCTTCACCCTTACTCCATAGGTGAGAATCCATGCTTCTCAATCGCTGAAAGAACAGGTAAAATTCTAGCTTTATGCGTTTCAAGCTTTGCGTTTTAGACATCAGACAGGAAGTTAAAATGCTCTTTGGTGCAGATCGAAATGTAATACCGTAATTTATACGTCATTTTATTGCGACATTTCCGGCCAAAACGGCCACATCACCAGGTCATTGCCTCGGATCATGTCACGTAATTTTATAGCAACCAATACAGAACCGTAAGCTATACAAACAATGAACAGAGTACCCTGGGGGGCTCCTTCCATTTGCATTTCGTCAATGAATCGTAGGTTCAAAGTGTCCCAACTGTTTTAAGAAAGGAAACTCCGGCGGACGACCCACGGCCTCAGGAGTTGCACTGGAGGATGCGCCATTGGGATGGGAGCGTTGGCTAAGCCCGTCGTCACAAAATGAATTTCCAGACTGAAGTCGCTGCTTTCTGATGCAAGCAGATATTACAAAATGTAAAGGCTTTTGCTAAGTCACGGAATCCCTACGCTTGCTTTGGACGGAGTTCGAGAATTGAATCAAAGTCCTTTATGATTTTAGTGCTAGTGAAGCTAATATTTAATTTCATTTTGTACAGGGGGCACGTGGTAGCGTAATTGTTTGAGGCACTATACTACAAGCTGGAAGGTTGCGGGTTTGAATCCCGATGAGGTCACTGGAATTTTTTCCAACTAACCTAATTCTTTCAGCCGCATTATAGCCTTGGTGTTGACTCAGCCTCTAACAGAAATGAGTACCAGGAATATTCTTGGAGGTAAAGGGCGGCCGGCGCGTAAGGCTGACAAACTTACCGCCATCTATGAGCCGATTATCTAGAAAATGTGGGATCCTCAACATCTCACAACCCTATGGGCCTTCACGGCCTGTTACAGGGTTACATTTACTTTTGTTTACATATATTAGATTGTTTCAAGTTCTGCTCATGTCCTAGCTCTCATTAACATTAGGAAGTGACCATCCCAAACCAATTTTCCTTGAACCTAATCCGAAGGATCCTCTCTGGAAGACACCGAATGAAAGCAGCAGGCATACCTATCTTACAGCTCACTGTACCTCGCGGAGTGTGGAGATGACTGCAGACGACAAGAGAGTGAGATGGTGCCAATATTAATGCATGAGGGACTTACCCCAATTTCAAGCACTGCCGCGGCAAATGGCGGCATAGGTGGTTTCCCTTTCTTCTCGAACCATTGCCTGACATCCCAACAATACAGAGACTGCAACACGCCGTTCTCTTGCAACAAGTGTCTGCTGCACTTCCCTGCTTCTTGTCCCGTGAGCACTGCATCACACAACAGAGGCTTCTTACAAAAACGCATACATAAATATATTTTAAAAATTAAAATTTATTGTCTCGCAGAATTTTCACAGAAATCCGTCCATTTTGTAACTCTAAGGAACAGGGTTTTCCTTGAGCTCATCCAGCCAAGTAATTATCAGTCTCTTATAGAAATAGGGAGCTCGTTACATGTGACTAAATTCGATCAGTTTACTCTAACCTGAGTCATTTCCTATGACGTCCTACCAATGTTACCACATTATTATTGTTATTATTATTATTATTTTGGCTATACAACCCTTTGTTGGACCTTGGCTGCTTTTTCAGTTTCTTGATTCTATAGAGAGTCGATAGGACTCCTTGGACGGGGGATCAGCCCGTCGCAAAGACCTCTACCAATACAGAACAACACAAACAACTACACAGACATCCATGTCTTGCATGGGATTCGAACCCATGATACCAACTTTCGAACGAGTGACGGCAGTTATGTCTTAGAATACGCGGCCAGTGTGATCGGCCTATGTTGCAATATAGAAAGTAAAAATACATTCTATCACACAGAAATGGACGACAAACAGTCGTTACACAAAATGGACTTGCCTTTGTTCGAGTTTAATAAGAAATCACATTGCATGTACAGATGTTCGTTTACTGACTCGCGGCTAGAGCCAAGAGTTGCTACAGATTTCTCTTTCTTATCTCATGGAGCTGAGCCCTTCTTGAAGAGCCGCTAATTCTGCATCCACTCAAGAACCTCCCAACATTCTATGGAACCCAAAGGTTCATTACCGTGTTCACATCAGCCCTTCACTGGTCCCCATCCTGAGCCAGATCAATTCAATCCATAACATCCCATCTCTCTAACATCCATTTTAATATTGTCCGCCCACCTACGCCTTGGTCTTCCCAGTGGTCTCTTTCCTTCTGGCTTTCCCTACAATATCCTATATGCTTTCGTCTTCCCCCATTCGTGCTACATGCCCTGCCCACCTCATCCTCCTTGACTTGATCATTCTAATTATACTTGGAGAAGAGTACAAGTTATGAAGCTCCTCATTATGCAGTTTTCTCCACCCCCCTGTCACTTCATCCCTCTACAGATTTCTCTTTATATCATCGAATCTTCTAAATGAGTCCTGAAGGACATAAGCTACAGTCGCTATATTTAGCAGCCTTACACTTCGCAGTCGATAATGCTAAGATGTTCCTGTGTTTAATTAAGCACAAGGCAGTGCAGACGTCTGAGGGCCTGAGATGCAGCGCTATGCACGCCTCTCCTAGGCACTAGACGGATTTAAGCTGCCAGCTTCACGCCTCGGCCACTTTAACTCCGGAAGAAGGTCCCACAGAAGGCTGGGTGAGCCCTTCAGCCTCTGCGAAGAAGAGGCAACTCTCTCCACTGCAAGGAACTGAACCCCGAGTCCATCCATCAACTAGTCAATTCACTGGCAAAGTGTAGAGAAGTTCTATCCGAGAGAATCTGCGCTTCCAGTTCTGCGCCATATTTGATTTATATTGCCATGATGAGCTAATATCGCCCGTTCAGTCGCTGGAATAGTAAAACCGCAAACCGCCTCAGTGGGGGGGGGGCTGTGGTACAGTTAGTTCAACGGCATATGAATTTGAGTTCTATCAGTAATTCATCAGCTTAACGCTGCACGTTACTAATAGGTCACATATGTCGATGTCCGTGTTGGGTCAGAGCAATGGACCACTCAAATTCACGTGCTCGTAAATGTATGAAAATGAACAGTATCTTATTTCCGAGCTTAATTAATTAAGCATGATGCGATAATGACCTATGGGGGAGCTGGAATGTAGATCCACCATTCTTGGCCTCGGCACTACATGAAGACCTTCACGTCCTGGCTGCTTTACCCCCGAGGAAACAGCTAGGAGGGCTAGGAGGGCTAGGAGGCTGTGTGTAAGGTTGAGCCTCTCTGGGCTCTTTCGAGGAGGGAAATATCTTCTACCCCTGCTGGGTATCGAACCTCAATTTCTCTGTCGTCCAGCCTGTAGCTTAGCCACTATCCCGCCTTCTCGAATGATATAAAATAGAATCATGAAGATAATATAGCTTAATGGAACACAGTTGCTGAGGAGCTGGTAGTGGCTTATCAGGTGAAGTAATTTTTTGTATTGTGGAACCACAGAATCTATTATCGTATTTACAAATGTCCGTCCTCCCACTCGTCACTATTCTGAGACAGGTATTCAAGTCCAGATAATTATAATATATCCTATGTGTCCTTGGCGACTTTTAGCATAATCTTGCCATCTGTGCTTATGCCTCTCAGACTGTGTACATCACTCCAAATATTTGTTTGCTTGCCCCAAATATCCCCGTCAAAGCCTGAGAGCTGTGTGCAACATGTAACTTGAAACATATGTAGTCTAAGATAGTAAAAAAAAAGTAAAGGTATTCCTTTAGTAGGCCGTGGAGGCCTATAGGGTCGTGAGACCACGAGGCTCCCACATTTTCTAGACAGTCGGCTCACAGATGGCGGTAAGGTTGTCAGCCTTACATAGACATACATAATGAAAACCGCATAATGAGGAGCCATAACTTGTACTCTTCTCCAAGTATAATTAGAATGATCTAGTCAAGGAGGATGAGATGGGCAGGGCATGTAGCACGAATGGGGGCGAAGAGGAATACATATAGGATATTGGTGGAAAAGCCAGAGGGAAAGAAACAACTGGGAAGACCAAGGCGTATGTGGGTTGACAATATTAAAATGGATCTTAGAGGGATAGGATGGGTTGTTATGGATTGGATTGATGTGGCTCAGGATAGGGACCAGTGGAGAGCTCTTGTGAACACGGTAATGAACCTTCGGGTTCCACAAAATGCTGGGAAATTCTTGAGTAGCTCCAGAATTGGCGGCTCCTCAAGAAGGGCTCAGCTCCATGAGTGAGTAAGTGAGTATAAGAGAGAGATAACTCAATGCTGATGAGCTTCGGGTCTCATACTGCTCACACAACATTTAAGGTGAACAAAGGGAAAGCCTGAGAGAGATGGAGCACAGGGGGTGAAATAGAGGGGTGAGAAATACGTACAGACCTGATACGAGAAGACGTGAAGCTGAGAGCCCTCTTGGAAGACCCAAGCTTAGATCGTAAAATTGGTATAAGTTGAAGACTGACCCCGATGTGAACACGATGGGAGTACGTGGGCTGAATTCCTCTAGCACGGGATAGTGTCTACCAGCGAACTGCTGTGAATACAGTAAATAAATTCCTGGCTCAACTTTGGGAGTACCTATGAAATAGCTGAACGACTACTAGCTTCTCAAGGAAGACCCTACACACGGAGTTCGTTGAATATAATACTTTTTCGAAGAATTACATATTTTAAAGTAACCTTGTATATTTTCTGTATCTTGAATTAAGTGACCGTATTTTTGCACCAATGAAAAATATCGACCCCCATCCCCGTGATGTCATTCGTTTTAATTTATGACGACAGGCTGACCCCAGTGTCATTATCATCATACTGAGCTCTATGAAAAACGGGCAACTCGTTATAAAGTTATGACGGATAATAAAGGGAGAGCCTGTATTCTCACTGGAACGCTGTTCCCTCTTGTTGATAACCAGACTAATTGCGTCCGTCGTCCACTTCGGTTACTGTTACAACTCTTGTAAATTTTGTCAGCTGAAATATTACTCACAGGCGATGTCTCGTCATCACAGGATCAATGTAAAGAACTGTGGTAAACGTTTCCAGAATTTGTGAAGGACAAGGAAACAGTTTCTAAACAACAGGAAGAAATATGAATTATATTTATGACGAAATAGAAGCGGTGTGTACTCCGGAATCAAGAAAAAAAAATACCAGCAGAATCCCAGGCAGTATAGTAAGCATTTTTAAGTACTTTTTTTAATTCGCTTAGTGGAGAGGGTGGTGGAGTCCAACTGGGTCCACTCAGAACGGCGGCCACTGATTGGCCTATTGTAGCCTGCCCCTGGTGATTATGATGATGGAGAATTTGGTGGAATGAAGATTGGCAGGGGAAACCGAAGTACTTGGAGAAAACCCGCCTCAACGGAACTTTGTCCACCTCAAATTCCGCTTGACCAGACCCGGGATCGAACCCGGGAAGCCAGCAACTAACCGCTTGAGCTATGGGGCAGCCGTGTAGTAAGCTTAATTTGCTATTTAAAATCTCCTATTATTTTGTTTCACCAAATGATTCTTATATGAAATTAAATATTATTTTAATATTATTATTTTATTTAAATTGCAAATTAGTTGTTACACGTGGCAGTCATACTACAAAAGTAACATACATCACACAGAATAACACCACACTCAAACAAGACACAGCACACAAAACTACACAAGCAATAAAGGACACACNACTGCATAATATAGAGTTCCCTAATCTTTATTGTATAAGTATATGTACGAGTAATATACCAGTTGTTAAGGTGATTAAATCAAGAACGGTATAAGATCAGAACACATACGTAGCACAGATCAGGAGAAAAGGCGTTGACCGAAGAATTACGAAATGATCAATAAAGCCATATGTCAAAGCATCAGTGATGCAATTCACAATTATTGTGACAGACTTTGTGTTCATGTAACCATTTTGAGAATGAATTTATCTGAATCTTAAATTCCTACCTCACAGCAAACACACAGAACTGCATTATAAAAACCAGTCGGTTAATCCTCTTAGGGAAAAACATTGCTGATTATTCTCAAAATCTTACGAAACTCATACATAGGTAAGTAAGCAAGTAAAGCTATCCCTGTGAGAGGCCGTGAAGGCCCATAGGGTTGTGAGGTGTTGAGGTTCCCACATTTTCTAGACAATCGGCTCGAAGATGGCGGTAAGTTTGTCAGACCTACGCGTCGGCCGCCCTTTACCCCCAAGAATATTCATGGTACTCATTTCTGTTAGAGGCTGAGTCGACCCCAGGGCCATAGCGCGGCTGGAAGGATTAGGTCAACTGAAAAAAATCCAGTGACCTCATCTGGACTTGAACCCGCGACCTTCCGGCTTGTAGCGTAGTGCCTCAACAAACTACGCTACCGCATGCCCCCCTCATACATAGGTTCTATGTGCAAAACGTAACATTTCTTGATACTAAAGTGATACACACATAGTGATCATTGTTTTGCGCGGTTACTTTGCAATAAGATTTATGCGCCTTGTCGTATTGGTAATGTAACGGATTTGTTAAACGCATTGCTAGGCAACGGCCACGTAAACACGGTCCAAAAAGCAAAAATAAAACAACGGGTTTATGCAACCCGTTTCTAGGCAACTGCTCGTTAAACACGTTCCCGCGAACACGCAACATTGAGAACTGTGTTCTCTACAACTAGTTGCTAGCGTATTTTCTATGTGGTCCGTGCCGAAAAATTATGATAAATTCCAGAATAATCGAGAAGTCAGCCGTAGTCGAGAACCCATGAGTCAAGGACACGAAGCCGTCAGGGAAAGTAGTTGTGATAATTCAGCTGTGAAGTGTTAACAGACGTTGAAGACTTTATGTGTTATAATTACAGTAATCTTGAGAGTGTAGAAACTATTTGTAGTGAATATCCAGTAAATCGATTCACCAAGCCAAACTCCGTCGTTAGTCTCTGAAACACGTGACAGTATATAAATACAGAATTGTTAAATTGTCATTAAAATAAATTGTGTACTTAGAGTGGTGAAAACTGCTTTCAGGTAGGCCTTCTTCATACATAATAAGAACCATAATAATATAACAATATCACTAGAATTCAAAATGAACACGATATATTTTTCACATTCACGACAACATCGAGGTCGTTACTCAGAACTCAATGCACAGTAGGTACGTGTATATTAAGTACAAAAAGAATAAAAACGAGAACGGAAATAAATATTGACGCTATCTCCACTAACAAAATTAGCTTGCATGCAGTGGACGGTATATAAACTGGAGATAAGGCAAACATTTGTGCAATAATCCTGTGGTGGCTGTTGCAGGCACGGTGAGGAGTCCTGGGCATTCTCTTTAAAGTAAACTGGCCTGAAGTCTTAGCATGAACCCTCGCAAACCACAGTCGTAAAGAAAACCTCCCTTATCGTCAACTTAAAAATGTTCTGTCATAAAACCACGTGAAAACAAAAACAGAGACATCGTGTGTGTGTGTGTGTGAGAGAGTGAGAGAGAGAGAGACAGAAAGTGAAAGCCGTATAACTTTTATCTAAAAAGAAAAGACGTAGATATCAAGAGGGGGTTGGAGGTGTAAAATTCTAAAGGGTTGGCGTCTAGTACTTAAAAATGTAAATGCGCCTGGAAAGAGCTTCGCGGTGTTTGTCAGTCTATTATTACGTATGCGAGATATCATGATGAATTTTCATGAAATTTGGGAGTTTAATGAACTCTGATCGCTGGTCTAGTGGTCAGAGTTCCTGACTACTGATCCAGAGGTCCGGGTTCGATTCCTGGCGCTACCACATTTTCTGAGAATTAGTGGGTCTGTGAACGGGGTCCACTCAGCCTCATGAGGATAATTGAGGAGCTACTTAAATGGAAAAGTAGCGGCTCCGGTCTAGAAAACCGAGATTAGCGGCCGTGGGAATCCGTTGCGTTCACCACGCGACACTCTCTATCGACTAAAGCTGGCACTAACTTCGACGACAAACGGCGATCGCTCGGACGGTATAGTTCGTTCGCAGACTAAAGGCCACGGAGTTTTACTATTCCAGTAAAGGTTGAAACTGAATGAAAATGACGGACACTGCATGACGACGTGTGCTTTTGAAGAAGAGTTTTCGGAGCGAAATATTTTTGGACGAAAGTTTAGAGCAGAGAGCAGCTTGTTTTATGTCCATCGAATATTTTTCGTTTTTTTAGATAATTAAATACAAATTAACGGGCACGACAGAACTCTTACGCTATGTCTGTGTTTCACAACTTATCTCCCTTTAAGATCGTACTGAATTGCTGAATCATGGCTAAAATTTCTTGAAATTTTAGTAACAGATACATTTTATTTTGAAGGGTTCTACCTTCTCGGATAAGAATCCACACAGTCTCATAAAAGTAAACAGACTTCAGAAGAATATGTTGCTTCCATCCTCAGGGTAGAATAAGAAGCCAAGCAAGAAATCGGTACGAAACAAGCAGCAACAAAGAAGGTTCTGCTTACTGCTTACGTGATGTTAGTTTCACAGAAGCCTACAGGTGGAACATATATTGATATATCTTAATACATTTCACCCCACAATTCCTTATTTTCTGAGATATTTTTAATAACCTCCTATCGTCTGTGGATGAATAAGATAATAGATATTTTCCTCAACACCGTGAGGAAGCAACTGAGTAGGTGTCTTCCTTTCCTCACCTGAAGACGGAAACATATGAAGTTTCCGAAACGTCGTGTCCTCTATTACCTGGAATTCCGGACGATGGGAAAATTCCAAAAACCCAGTAATTCTGTGTGTCATCCACCATCGTCAGAAGCCTTTAGAATCAACAAATTATGTTATTGTAATCACAATCTACCGCCACAAATGGCGCCTTTATCAGATGCGACTTCCTCAGGCAAACGGATAACGTCCGACATGTAACTACGGACCGAAGGCAATAGGTTCGACATGCACTGCAGACTCGCCCGGAGAACTGTACGTCGGCTCACGCCACGGGTTTGTACTCAATTTCGTAGCGGAATTTGGCCATAAATATAAAATTTATATCTGTATCCGTGTTTATGTTGGAGTATGAGCCAATGGGGATTCAGATATGGACAGACTGGCTCGGTAAGGGGAACGCATGTAGATTTGAAGAGGCTATAAATAGAAAGAAAGGGATCGTTAATAAGCCAACATGCAATGATTGATTGCCTAATTCCATGAAGCAGAGCTCTTGTGCTTATGTTGTTCTGTTCGCCTCAAATCGACCTAATATGGAAATATAAACTCAATAGCCCCTGGTGCTTTCGGTTGACGTTCAAATACTCGAAAAACTTCGATTTTATGATGAAAAGGATCATTGTTTGTTACTATAGCTTTGTAAACACACCACGCGCATGCGCATAAAGGGCAGAACCCTGCATTCACAGAGTCAGAGAGATGCATACGCCATGCATTCACTTTCACACAGAGTGACTCTCACTCACAGTAGTAACTTTACCCATTCACACCGCATGCACGTGCAGTCACTCATTCTGACCATTAAGCTTTCATATTCATACACTCACAAAGATATACAGGATGTCCGGGTGAAAGNTCACCTGGACAGAGAGATGGCTGGGAGATAGATCGGCAGAAGTGGACCAACCGCTTGGCATCCGAGGTCGCCAGATTTAACCCCACTGAATTTTGGGTTATGTGAAGAACATTGTCTACCAGGTTAAGATCAACGACCTGCAACACCTGAAAGCCCGCATACGGGGTGCTGTGGCTATGGTAACACCAAACATGCTTCAAGTAACATGTCACCAAGGGAGCCCATGTTTTAATTTATTAAGAAAGTTATATACTCAGAAAAAACTTTGATAGTTTCCCTTTGTAGTGGTGTAACACATAAATGTGTACAATAAACTCTTTCTGAGATATAATTATTTTATTTTGGATACCTTTCATCCGGACGCTATATATATTCCACACACTCACGCTCATCAACTTTCGTACTCACATTCATAAGCATATTGTCATATTCTGCGCACGCACAGGTGCTAGCTCACAACCTAACGTTCGCACTAATAAAAAACAAAGCGTAAAATTGAATGTAATTATTATTATTATTATTCATAAATGTATGTATATATTTAAGTCTTCTTTAGATTTATGCTCACTGTTTTATTTCTGTCATATTTATATTGTGTTTAATTATTTTTCTGTATCTTTATATACTCGTGCTAACTTTGTAATTGGCCACTGTGCTGTTAAGTTATTGCACGTAAATAAACATGAATTGAATTGAAATGAACTGAATTGAATTATACTTTTAATTTCTCAATTAAATATTTATATGTTCCATTTCTCAGTTCTTAATAACAACTTAGATTTATATTAATAAAATAATAATTATTATTATTTATTTGTTTACTTGTCTGCATTAATATGTTTTTCTTCCAGTGCTTGCTTGTAATTTGTCTTTGACTTTATGTAGTGTTTGTCCATAGTGTAATTACTTGTATCTACCCTGTGCTCTGTCTGTAACTGGCCTTGTGGCTGTTGGCTCGGCACGTAAATAATAAAGAATTGAATTGAATCATATTTTCTAATACCATCAGAATAATGGCGCCTGTAGTGAAGAAAAAATTTGTCCCATAATTTTAAGGTGAGTGAATATTGACTAACAAGCAAGAAGCGGATTATGAAAATGATATGGTGAACACTTGAATGGTCTCGTGTCTGGATGGACGTGTATTCGTCAGATTACGAAGCAGCGAAAGAATTCCCTCTGAAGTTCTTACCCTTCTAAGGGGTTTAATGCCTAAGGTTGTGTTTGTGTTGTCCCAAACCTCCCCACTGCATCCTAACCATTCACTTAACAGACAAGGTAGCAATTGTATCCCTGTCTAATAACAAAGTCGGATAATGTACCTGATACAGGTTCATTAAATTGTAACTGAAATGCACTGTTGTCGCTATCCTCCTAGTGACAAGTCTGACGTCACTTCTGCAGCTGATACAATGCTGTGTATTATTAAACAGAGCCAATGCAATTCCCTCCAATTGGACATACAGCTGACATTCTGGTTGGTCCACAAACACAGTAACTGTCATGGGCAATTTGCGGGTGCAAAGTGTCAGAAATTTACGTACCTTCAGTAGAGGTCTTCTAACGGTGGTCCGCGAAACCATTAGTGTACGGTTTATTTAACGGCGATCTACGTAGCCTCTTACAAGCCGGAAGATCGCGGGATCGAATCCCAACAACGACGTCGTTTACATTCCCTATAGAACAGACAATACTTTGTAAGATGAGGCACCGACTCAATACGAATTAACATTAATATTAAGAAAGCAGTCTTCTGGGATTTGGCACCGTCTATACGTGGTGTTAACCGAAGTTTCGGAGGAACGTATCGCCTCCATCTGCAGGGTAGAAGGAAAAATATAAGAAATCCGCAATCAGTCTGCTTTTACCGGTTCTCACGGTCTCTTCGCTTGCGGATTTCTTATATTTTTCCTTCTACCCTGCAGATGGAGGCGATACTTTCCTCCGAAACGTCGGTTAACACCACATATACACGGTGCCAAATCCCAGAAGACTGCTTTCTTCATAGTCACCACCGTGAAACCCTCAAATCTTACAACATTAATATTACTGCGTCTACATCACGAGCCTCCAATAACATTTTTTATACACAAAATATAGAATACTCTAATTTGTCCATGGGAACGAAACAAGATCACAAAACCTTTATATAAAGAGCGTTCTAATTAAATGTAATTGATTTTTATGTCTTCACCGAAAATAAATCTCAGACAAACAGCTGACAGGCGGAGTTATTTAACAATTTTAACCAGACGCGGAAGAGGAAAAGTGTTTCGACTCCTGGTCTAGAAGCCACATCAAGCGTCAGTGCTACAGCATGACTGGAAGCGTTCTCTCTCTCTTTCTATACACGCGCACGCGCGAAACGCGACCTTGTAGGGTCTCTAATCGAACAGTGAATCTTCCCTCTTCAGTGACCTGACTCATAAGGGCTGCACGGTGCATATCGTTGAGCCGTAGCAGAATGTTAGAGCTTTAACTGAATTGAAAAGACACTTCTTTGTGTTCCTCAGGGTTCAGGGGGCGCATCCCTTGCCACACCGCAACGTTTACCTCTCGTACATGTTATTTATTATCCCCGCTCGCTGGCCACGTCCCCCGAACCAAAGAAGAGCAATGCTGTTGTCAATTGGAATTCAGCTGTTCGACGATCCTTTGGCAAATATGACGTCACAGTTAATGAAGCTCGTGTCTGTGCTACGTCACATCAATAAATAAGGCCAGATGTTTATGAGATTCTGTCCAGAGAAATGTGCCGCGTATTTCTGCCGCTAATGAAGGAGTGACGCACACCTGGTATGTCCCTTATCGTCCTTTGCCATTCAATTACAATGTGCCAATATGTGGACTACAGCCCACGTAATAAGGTTACGGTTTTCTGCCTCAGGACGCAGTTTCGTACACCGGTACCAGATTACACGGTGGTACATCAAAAAACCTGTAATCTTAATATTTACTGCAGTGAGAACAGATTATATTCACAGCTTGCTTAAGATATTTGACAGGGCGTTATTAATTACATCATTAATAATTGTTTAATTCTGAGTTTAGCTTTCAGGAGTCGTGTTTTCATGTAGATCACATCCAGGGGATGGGAAATAATGGCTGAGCTTCTGCTTCTGACAAAGCAGCCTCAATTGAACCCACGTATTTGCAGCCCTGAGGTGCAGTACGGCGGCAGCTGTAAGGGACAGCTCAGGGACGAAAGGAATCCGGACCACGCTGTACTGTAGGAGTCTGATATGCGGCCAAACTACGATAAAGCAGTCCTCAAACAAAATTCTGTTACACTCTCCTCTCTGCGTAGTTTAACTACGGAACCCGTTAATAGATGTCGTTAAGGATGATGGTAACTTCTGGAATATGAGCACGAAGGATACTTTAAAAGCTTAGGATGGTGTGTGGACCTCCTCTGTGGTCTAGTGGTCAGAGATCCTGGCTACAGATCCAGAGGTCCGGGTTCGATTCTTGGCGCTACCAGATTTTTTCTGATAAGTAATGGGTCTGGAAGGGGTCCACTGAGCCTCGTGATGATAATTGAGGAGCTATTTTAAAGAAATAGCGGCTCCGGTCTAGAAAACCGAAATTAACGGCCGTGGGGATTAGCTGCGCTGACCACGCAACATCCTCTATCCGCAAAAAGTTGGCACTAAACTTCGCGGACACGCGGCGGTCGCTCGGTCGGTATAATTCGCTTGCGGACCGAAACCACGGAGTTCTTCCTGTTTTTTTTTTTTTTTACTAAAATCACTTGTCATGATAGATAAGCAGTTCTTTATTATTAAAGATTTTCGCAATGGTGAGAAATTTTATGGAGATTTTCTGGGTTATGGCCCCGGATAATCTTTCAGGTAGTCACCAATATTTCGAAATAATATGCTGCCTCCATCTTCAGAGCAGAAAAACCATAAATTGGTAATCACCTATTAGACTCAATTGTGTTACAACACAGAAGTTCACACTCGAAAGAAATCTTATTATTTCAACCCAGTTTACTTTATGAAAGCTCACGGAGAGAGGAAATGAAAATGAAATATTTTCATTTATTCTCAAATAATATTCAACTGTATTTAAACCCTCCAGTTGAAACAGAGTCATTAAATGTTAATGAAAATGGCTGACTATTTTTATTCTATTGTCTTTCCAAGAAGTCATTGCAGTAATAACTACAATTATGTGCAGAATGTATCAAAATACCATTTAGTTTATATTTTATTATAAAAAAAATGCAAGCAATTCAACGAAAATTTGAATAAATACCAAAATTCCCCATTGAAATTTCAGCGACATTTATGCAACTAATTTAACAATCGGTGTCCGTTTTTCCCACGAGATAAGAATATTTGCCGGACAACTGTACCGAATGGGTAAGGTGCAAGTTAACGTGGCTTCTGCACAGGATCGAAGTACAAATATGTACCCTGCACTGCATACTTACTGGGCTTGATTGAATACAGTTTTGTTAACTCCCCCATCCCAGAATCCAAGCGAATGTGTACACAAATGAAGCCTCCCCCCTACTTCCCAACCGTTAATGTGTACAATCATAAATAACTTGTCGTGGTTGTTTTATTAATCCAATTTGCCTGGAGCAATCTCAGATTCACGCATCGGTGGCATTGCACCCATTAGGGGTGCGTTAGAACAAACCCTTAACTGTTTCGAATTAGCGTTTTAGTGGTGACTGAACAAAAAAAAAAGTATTTTAAATCTACAGTAAATAAGGGTCCGTAGGAAAGGAATGAAAATTTCTTAGGTTGTTACATTTCAAAGCCCAGAGGCAACTAACTGCAGTCTTTTCATCAGTTTTATTTCACATCGAAAACTCTGCACTTTTCTCACTGTGAACTTACATGTTTTCTTCTGTGATTCTCTACGTAAGCAGTTATTATTTCCCTGCACACATCAGCCGACTGGTCTTCGAAATGGAACAAAAGTACGTCTTCTCTGTTGTATGAACTGAATGCTTAAATATTATTTAGATTAACTTCATGCTTCAAAGAGATAGATTAAATTTTTATGTAATTACCGAGTTTAATCCTGTGTGTGTTTAATCGTAGCACAGAAAATGCTGATGTTACCGTTCTGCTAAAAGGCAGATAATTGTTACACATATTGAAAATTTGGCTGAACTTCTCATGCCTAATTACGTGCACTATTTGTGCGTTCTCCACGTAAGCTTTAGAATTATATCGACAGGAGATTGGCAGGAAATTCAATTAGTTCGTTTTCATTAAAAAAAAATTACGGCGTGGATCAAATCATTTTGCTGTGTTCTGGGTTACAAAACTTGCTGTAGCCCTACAGGTGGGTAGTCACGTTGCACCCCCCCCCGCCCCTCCCTCTGCGGTAGACAGAAACTATGTATCAGCGAGAGGTTTGGCGCAATGGTAACAGGTCTCACTTCTATTCGGATGGTATCTGTTTCGAATCTCGGTTATCTGGAAGGGAATTGTGACGAGTTCCTCATTTCTTCAGCTAGATGTTAGGATAGTACGTTCAAGTAAGTCAGGATCGGTTCTATAAAATTATCAATAAATAAATAATCCTCTAACTCAGTGGAGCAGAAATTTCCTTGTAAAGCTGATCAAGAAATTCTTCGCATTTTATGAGACCGGAATGGTTATTACCACGTTCAAACCGTTCGAGATTGATCTATCGATGGCTCTATGGTCTTTTTTTTTTTGTAGGACCTCAGCTGCTTTCTCAGTTTCTTAATCATATACGCAGTCGGTAGGACACTTTGGATGGGTGATCAGCCCGTCGCAAGGCCGCTACCTACAGAAGAACAGCACAAAAACAGAATAAACGCAAACATCCATGTCTTGAGCGGGAATCGAACTCACGATTCAAACGTTCGAGTGAGCGAAGGCAGTTCATACTTTTGGCCGCGCGGCCACTGTGATAGGCACGATCTACTTAGAGACAGGAGCAGCTGCTGCTGTATATAGGAAAGAGTTTCTGTCGTTATAAATTTATGGGAACCTATTTAATGAGAACCCTATATGTACTTTTTCTACGTCCAAATTTTAAAGAGAGAGAATTTTTTGTTTTAGAATTTATTAAATTGCGTTGCCATGAAGCGTTATCCATCCTACATGCAGTTAAGGTGGAAAAAGTAAGCTCTGAAGGATGATGATGTACTAAATAAATAACAAACTAACTAACTAACTAACTGGCTGACTGACTGGCGGTGTGAGTGAATGCGTGGCTGTGCAAACTGAACAACTAATCAACTAACTTATTAATCTCATGGAGCAGTGTACTCATTGAAAACCTAATAGTCGCTCATCTGGTCAATAAATTCCCATTCTTCTGCGAAACCCGAGGGACATTTCCGAGAATGTCATGGTATGTGTTGTTCGGGAGGGGCATGCGGTAGCGTAGTTGGTTGAGGCACTATGATACAAGCCTGAAGGTCGCGAGATCGAATCCAGATGAGGTAATTTTTATCAATTTATTTAACACTTCCAGCCGTACTATGGCCCTGGAGTCGACCCAGTCTCTAACAGAAATGAGTACCAGGAATATTGTTAGGGGTAAAGGGCGGCCTGCGCATAAGGCTGACTTCACTGCCATCTGTGAGCCGACCTCTAGAAGACGTAAGAGTCTCGAATTCTCACATCCCTATGGGTCTCCACGGCCTGTTACAGGGATACATTTACTTTTTTACTTTGATGACCTGTGTGTAGGAGGGAAGTGTGTGTTAATTAGACAGAAAATATACGTGTAACGCAACATTTGAAGTTTAAATACTCGAATTGTGGCGTCATGTCTTTACTATCGTAAACTCAGATGTAATAAATGGATGAGGTGACATTCGCTTCGTTGCCATGGCAACCCCAGTATACTCTTGTCATTGAAGTAGGGATCAGATCCAGGCACGCTCAAAACGCATTTGGTTCTTAGTGTAAAATGTCAGTTTTTGTCCGATTTCAACCAAAAATGAAATATGTAGGCAGGTTTACTCGTCAGAAATTGTCACGAAAATCCATATAGTCTGAACCGATTTTTTCCCACGGAGAGAGAGACGCGGCCGGACTGACGCCAGATGAATATGACAAGGCTAATATGTATATTTCGTGTTTTTCCCTGAATGTGGCCACAAATTGATTGTAAACAATTAAGGTGGAACTTTGATTAACCTCAGGACAAAAACTAGTGAAGAGATTTTTATGAATACGTGAATGTATATTTCTTCGAGTTTCGTATAAAGTGGGAACTAACTTCGCCGACAAGCGGCGGTCGCTAGGTCGGTATAATTCGCTTGCGGACTAAAGGCCACGGAGTTTGTTTTGTAAAACGAGGGGTGTCTGTTGAGTAATTGGGATGATATTAGCTTCAGAAGGGCTCTGCACGAGGGAGTTGAACCCAGAAAGCTTATTACCGTATTCACGAGAAATTTTCCGGTCTCCATCCTGAGCCAAACTAATCCTGTCTATAACCTGTCATTCTTTTATATATATTTATTCTATAAATTATTTGTATGTTTACTTTTATCAAGTGTTTTTTTTCTTTCAGGCTTTCCGACGAAATTGTTATCAGCACTGCTCACCTCTCTAATGAGTGTTACACGCTTCGCTGAGGTTTCACAGAAATGTAAATATTTTGAGATATAAAATTTGTTAGAGTATGCTATTTCTGCCTTTTCTGTTTTGTTCTGCTTCTCCTTTTCAAGTAACGGTTATATCTTGAGGCATGATTAGAATTTTATATAAGATTTGTTACCTCCAGCTGGTCTAGGCACGTCTAAGCAGTTCAGAGCAGTTCCTGACCCGTACACTCGTTCTTCAGGGGTTCAATGAATAACAATAACTTTATGAAACTCAAATATAAGTTCCACCTGTACATAATCAATTGCAAAAGACGTGAGGGGTGGAGGTATAGTTGACTGCATTCCTACTCATGGCACTAAAACTAGTAACGTCCTCAGGCATCCGCGACATAGCTCAAACGGTTAGTCGCTGGCTTCCCACTGCTGTGAACCTGATTCGACCCCGGGTCTGGTCAAGTAGGATTTGTGGTATTCAAAGTGGCGCTGCGGCAGATTTTCTCCGAGTACTTCGGTTTCCCCTTCCAATCTTCATTCCACCAAATTCTTCATCATCATAATTATCCGGGGCGGGTACAATAAGCCAATCAGTGGCCGCCGTGCCGAGTAGACCCAGCTGGACCCCAACCCTCACTAAGCAAATTAAATAAAAAATCCTAGGACTTCGCTTAGCAAAATGTAAGCGGCCTCCGTAGTTTAGGGGCAACGTTCCCACCTCATGACTCAAGGTACGCGGGTTCAAACCCGGCGGAGATCGTGGAATTTTTAAAGGCGGAAAAATTCAGGGAACAAATGCTCCGGGAGGGACTTTAAGCCGTGGGTCCCGTGTCGTAGATTTTTACGGCACGTAAAAGATCCTCATGTCTCTAGGAGACCTCTGAGCAAAATTAGGCAAAGTTAACCGCCCAAGTAGTTTCCAATGCCTCCGGTAGATGGGGAAGTATCGGGTACCACTGCCAGCCTCGCTGGCTGAACGGGGCTGATAGCAAGCACCGGTACAGGAAGGGTATGGCGACTGATAGAATATCAAAGGGGGACGTACAATAGACTATTAGTCGCGGTGCATGGAGAAACCCACCCCATCCAATAATAATAATAATAATAATAATAATAATAATAACCCGAAAATGTAAAATTTGTCACTTTTTGCCATATTTGCTAACACAGAATGGAGAATGAGGTGTTGAGATGAGCTCCACGTACGGTCTGAATGCACTCAGGACTGGACAACGAAGCACACACCAGTATTCACTGCCGCTGCTCCAAACCCACACAACTGAATTTGGTGACATAAACCGGTATAATCAATAGATATTTCAATCACTCTCAGATGTGCAACGGGGATGCCTGTCAAATATATCTGTGAAGAGACAGCGAGCGTATTTAAGTTGATGTACATCAGCTGGGAGTTGAGTCTCCCTTGTGACGTTAACATGAAATGGGTTTTAGATAAAAAAAAATATATATGGAAGGGGTTGAAAAGGGTGGATCTTCATCGAAATACTACTAGGTCTCTTTTTATTCAATATCACTCTTCGGAAAAAATGCATTATGGGTGTGACTTGGTTATTTCTATAATGGAATGTACCAGAAATTTCCTTGACTATTTTGTCAGTGTACGCATCAATAATTGTTTTGAGTTTAGGTCTACGTTGTAAAATTTTCTTCCAAAATCTTCTCTGATTTTTTCTTTGTTTGTTAGTTTGTTAGTTTTTATAATATGCTGTAAGGTTTAGATAAAAACATAGAGAAATAGATTACTTACCAGCCTGTAACACTTTTCGTCCAGTAGTGCCACAATTGATTTTGCTGTACAACAATACCAGAATGACGCCGTTAATAATTTCAGTGTAATTACTTTTATGGAGGGATTCCTGTCATATAAATGATTTGACTGCACTAACAGTGTCTTAATGAAATGAGTTAGAGGCCCACAGACCTCGTCTTCCCCCTCGTACTATTGCACACTCTGAATTGTCTCTTTGTTGTGAATTACGAAATTGGATTAGTAATGACAGCGGTTCAGTCGCGTGAATCATCGGGCCCTCAATTGTTGCATTTGGATGCAAATGCGATGAACTCTGGGGTTCCCCTTGCACTCAGCACGGAGTGATGGGGATTGAGCTAACACAACGTGAACAAGGGTTCCGTGCGGGAGGCAGGGTTGAGAAATTGATGGACCTGTTTCTAGATCTCATCCAACGCTGTTCAGCTGTGCAATATGCAACGTAAGTTACGACAGCCGTCTTCTGTGATGCGGCGTGGCGTAATGTTTAGACAGATATAAACGTTTCGAAAGAGATACTGCCTCCATCACCAGAATAAAATGTTAGTATCCACTTATTAGACTACACGATGTTATAATCCAGGAGACCACAATACAAATCACCACCTCAATGAAGATCTGCAAAACAAAGAACTTCCGTGGCTTGGATCCGCAAGCGACTGCCTTTTGTCAGTGAAGTTACTGCCAAATTTGCGGATAGAGGGTTTCTCACGGTTACAACGAATCCCCACGGCCATTAATTTCTGTTTTCTAGACCGGAGCCGCTATTTCTTTGAAATAGTCCCACAATCACCCTCACGAGGCTGAGTGGACCTCGTACCAGACCCACTACTTCTCCGAAAATCTGATAGAGTCGGGAATTGAACCTGGACCTCTGGATCTGTAGCCAGGAACTCTGACCACTAGACCATAGAGGCGGTCCAGTGATGATCTGCAGGTTCATATATTATGAAGAATTCACTTAGAGACCACACTGAGATTTTTTTTTTCCATTTGAGGAAGATAACAAGGCATTCAAAAAATTGTTTTTGTCTTTAGAACGGGGGGGGGGGTATGACGGGGGTACGAAGAAGAGAAAGGGTGAGTGGAATGAATGACGATACTAACAGAAAAGAGGATTCACTCACTCACACATTCATGGAGTTGAGGTTGTCTTGAGAAGCCTCCAGTTCTGCAACTCAATAAATTCCCAGCATTTTATGGAACCCGAAGGCTTATAACCGTATTCACAAGAGCCCTCCACTGGTCCCCTGAGCCAGATCAATGCAATCCATGCCATCCCATCCTATCTCTCTAAGATTCATTTTAATAATATCCACCCACCTACGTCTTGATCTTCCCAGTGATCTCTTTCCTTCTGACTTTCCTACCAATATCCTACAGGCATTCGTCTCCCAATTCGTGCTACATGCCGTGCCCATCTCGTCCTCCTTGACTTCATCATTCTAATTACACTTGGAGAAGGGTACAAGTTATGAAGCTCCTCATTATGCAGTTTTCTCCAACCTCCTGTCACTTCATCCCTCTTCGGTCCAAATATTAGAAAAGAGGATTAGGACTTAGAAAGTCTAAGTGAAATTACTTAGAAGAGACCACTGGGCAGAGTTTTCTAGACAGCTCTTCCTTGAAGTAGACTTACGCTTCTTCCCGACTTTAATATATCGCTGTTCATTTTACTCTGTGAATATGATTAATTCGGACATATTTTGCACTAAATATATTTAATTGTATGAGATCTATGGAGTAACATTTTTGGATAGGCCTGTTTATATACGCAGAACATAAAATCTGAACCGACTTCGTAACACGAGCTAAAATTTGTTTGCTTACAACTTGCAGTTGCCTATATTACCTTCTACGAAATTTCTTCCTTGGCACTACAGCCCCAGTGGGCCTAGGCCTACCTCCATGAACTTCTCCGTTCACTTCGGTTTTTCTAGATCTTACACGTTCGGTAGGACTCCTTGGGAGGGTGATCAGCTCGTCGCAAGGCCTCTACCGGTACACAAACACAGAAAAACGCACACAAATATCCGTGCCCTGCGTGGGATTCGAACCCATGATCCCGATTTCCAAGCGAGCGAACACAGTACATGCCTTAGACCGCTCGACTACTGTGACCGGCAGTGTATAAGAATAATATATAAGAATTCAGTTCGTACCTCACAGGAAACAGATCCGAACCCACGATCCCGGTTTCCAAGCGAGCGAAGACAGTGCATGCCTTAGACCGCTCGGCTACCGTGACCGGCACCTTCTACGAATACCAGCTTATATTCATTGATAAAGAATTTGACAGCCGTCACTCCGTGAAGATTTTAATATGCCTAAAACTACTGGATATTCGAATTGGAAACTTGTTTACTGATGATGTTTTCCATCGATATGAGACATATAAAGAAGATGAAAATCAGCTAATAACTCAGGTACTTCCTAAGCACATCACTGTCAGTTATGCAAAAGTAATTTGTAGAAAATGATGCTTCTTAGAAATTATAAATTTTTCGCCAATAAAACAAAAACTAGCAATAGCCTGCAGAGAGCCGTAGCGATCGAAATCAGCGCATTTCACATTAACACATCCTGCTCATTAAGACTCAGTCTAATTAAGCTTTGGAACCAAAAACTGTAAGCAGTTAAGTTTCCCTGAAACCCTGGTACCTGTCTGCCAGAACACACGATGCCATAACTTAGAATGACAGAGCACTTCTAAATTGGTGGCCTTCAGACGGATATTCTACTGAATTGTGTTTATTTATGATTTTGTTTTTGTGTCCTGCAAGGCAAGTCCATCTCAGAATTTTGCAGTTAATTACAACTAAACAATTAAATTATTACTTATACGGTATTGTCGAAAGCGGAAATGCAGGGTCACAATTAGCAGTGGCAGTCCTGAAAACTGGGGGTCGAGCGTGTAACAAATAATTCCTCACCATATAACATCTGGCTTGTAACGATGATCTTGATAGGGCTACGGACATAGACGGTTCATTAGGCATGACGTAAGCACTGGGCAGGAGATCAGTGTGTAGATTACTCTTCGCTAGGCACTGTGACTAGGCTGACTAAACGTAAGGAGGATGGTAGGCCGACAGAGACGGGAAGTGTGTGCGAAATATTAGCCAGCAAAGTTGGTAGGAATTGTTCACTTGTGACAGAGGATAAAATGATAGATAAAAATTAAAATCTTTCAACGAGAAATGAGGGCACGGGGTAGCTTATTGGTTTGAGATACTATGTTATAAGCCGCCAGGTCGTGGGATCTACTCCCGACGAGATCATGGTATTTTTCAATTGACCTAATCCTTCCAGCCGCACTATGGCCCTGGGGTCGATCCAGCCTCTAACAGAAATGAGTACCAGGAATATTCTTGGGGGTAAAGGGCAGTGGGTGTTTAAGATCGACCTCACCACCATCTGTGATTCGATTATGTAGAAAATTTGGTAACCTCGACGTCTCAAAATCCTATGGGCCTCCATGGCCTCTTACAGGGATAGTTTTACTTTTTTACCTTAAAGAAATTGGATGCAAGGATCTGGCCTGAAATTGACTGTCTGAGGGTACTGACGGACTGTTGTAAATGCGGTGATGAACCATCATGTTTCATAAAAGACGGGAAATTTGTTGACCCCTTCAATGGCCAGTAGCTTCGCTCTGACTGTGCTCCATGGAAGTAGTTTTAAATGGAATTATTAGTTACTCTTATTCAATTATGCAAGTCCGTTCACCCTTTGAAATATTACGGTCATCTGGACAATATGTAAAGATCTAGTTCCGACCTCAGAGAAAACAGTTGCCCCCTCCACTCCAAAGACCGGCCATTTCATGCTGTTTAGGGATACAATCACCGATTATTCACACAAACATATGAGTAAAAAATACATACATACACCCCGTGGGGGCAATGTAAAACTTTTGAATATTGAATTGGATGTTATATATAGCTCATAGTTTGTTTCAAATGGCTGAGAAGATTATTAAAGTCCGTTTTAGAAACCACGGGAATGGACACTTGAAGAAAGAAGGATGAATTAAAAAATACTCCATATTCCGGCTTGACGTATGCCTATATACATTTGTACTGAGGCAGAACATGTTTTTCCCCATCATGACAGCACTCCCGAGTTTCAACAAGTGAAAACTGTCTCCAAACTTACCCGGTAACATCGCTGAAAAAGTAAATAATGTTAATCCTCTTTCGCTGTACCACTAACATTTTCATAGTTTTGCTAAATGAATGTTGACTGGGGTCTCATACGTCAGGGCAACTGTCCCCTCAGCGGTGCACATTTTCACAACATGAGCAGAATTGTTATCGTCCCTCATTTCTATGTTTTAGTCATTCTGCCTTCTACTGTTGTCTATCTGTAACGTTCCTTCGCCCTGCTTTCAAATTTTCAGCAGCAGTAATGGAATTAAAATCAGTCCCCCAGCACCGGTTACAGGACTGCTCGCTCGCGTGTATGGGGCGGCAGATGACAAATCAACATGAATAACTGAATGCACTTCAAACTCGATATACGAAACCTGAATTATGAAGAACCTGCTTTCACGTTTGTTCACTCTAATGACATAACTAGGGTCAGTAGATAGTGGGTATCATGTTTCAAAATTTTAACTTCAGTGACAAGCATTTAATTAAACTGGAATTATTATCAACAAATTAATTAAAGGCTTCTTCCATTTTGGGGCACTGATTTTTCAATTGTCATGGAGGAACAGAGGGTTTGTTCAGTCTTGAACATGAAAAAAGGATAAAGTTGTCCATATGTTTGTGAGGCGTCGAGGCTCCCACTTCTTCCAGATAACCGGCTCACAGTTGGGGGTAAGGTTGTCAGCCTCACACTCCGGCCGCCCTTTACCCATAGGATGATTCCTTGTATTCACGTCTGTTAAGGGCTCGACCCCTGGGTCATAGAGTGGCTCGAAGAATTAAGTAAATAAAAAAAATCAAATTACCTCATCGGGATTTCAACCCTTGACCTTCCGGCTTATAGCATAGCCCCTCAACCAAATACGCTGCCGCGTTCATAGCAGTCAAGTCTTAGATCAGAGCAGGCAGGTTTCGATCCTGAATAAAGTGCTGAGACCGTTACAAGCTTGCATGTTTGTGAATGATAGGATCACCATAAACTGAGTGGTGACTCCACGTGGTTTGACACGTAGCTACCAAACTACACGCGACACGCTCCGAGAGACCAGAACACAGAATATTTCTCTTCAGTAGGTTAACAGTTAAAGAACAGCCAACGGTTATCGGAAATTACGGGATCAGGGAGCCCCTTTTGAGAATTCTTACCAAATAATTCTTGTGCTATCTCGCACAAATCTTTTCGGGTCACAGATGGTGACGAGCTTGTCAGCCTTACGTTCCGGCCGCCCTTTACCCCCAAGAATATTCCTGGTACCCATTTCTGTTAGAGGCTGAGTCGACCCCAGGGCCATAGTGGGGCTGGAAGGATTAGGTCAAATGAAAAATCCAGTGAACCCGTCAAGAATCGAACCCGTGATCTTCCGGCTTTTAGCGTAGTGACTCAACAAACTACGCTACCACGTGCCCCACCCTCGATTTGGGAATGTACATAACCGTTTTTACAAGACCACGCCATGGTAATCTATCCTAAGCCAAGTGAATACAATCTTTAACCTCATAGCCTATATTAACACTTCAAGATCCATTTTAGTATTATCCTTCCATCTACAGTTACGTAACAAAGACACTAACACCAGACATATATTGATGTGTGACCACATTTAATAATGCTCTGGGGGAATAAGCAATTATACCGAGATAGATATAGGATTAAATGACTTTGGCAGGTTTCCATGCATAGTCCACGGGACGTACACTTTGCGTGTGACATGACCATGGCACCAGAGATTACGTTCGATTAGTCATGATGTCATTATTAGAGAGAGACATTAGAAGGATGATGTTATCTACTCCTGATAACCACATGCAATTCGTGGGCACACACGTGAATCAGGTGGAAGTTGTCTGCTGCAAGTTACAAACATTGTCAAGTTTCCGAGCCCTGCAAATATGAGCAAGACTGAATAACACTAAGGGAGTCGAGCATATCTGCCAATTAATCTCTCCTACCGTAAACCAGTATTAATGGGGTGTTCAGTAATGGAGTGAAACCAGAGGGACAGGTTTATTGTTCGGGCGTCTTGTGCGAATTTCTCCTATAATGAATCATGTTCCGGCTAACCAAATAAAGTTTATATCTCCTCTAGCAGCTTGACCAAGGGTAGAAACCCTCATCCCTCCCATAGAAATGCAATTTTTGCTCACGATCCTGAAGCACATATATTTATTGGCAGATGTCCTAAAATTGTGAATTCCAGCGGTAGAAATATCCCAGTAAGGAAGCCTGTTTCCGGATAGAGACATATATATATATGCTGGGCGCATGCGTTATGGCTCTTTAGATCTGAAAATAAAAAGATTGTATAAGTAATTCATGGATAGGAGATACATTTAGCATGAAATCGTTTTTTTGGGGGGGTGGGAGGGGGGGAATTCTATTCTTAACGTCCCTTTCGACTCTACTGCTACCATCTAAACACGCCCCTCCCCCACCTTACACCCTCTTTTCCATTTCAGATGAATAGACATCGCAGGAAAAATGAGGATTTTGTCTTTACATAACTTGATGTCTCTCTTGAGAATGTAAAACTTTAAAAGAACCGAGAACATAACTCGATAAAAAGGAAAGTTTTGCTGTAAAAATCTTCTTCTTGTTCAGGTTTCAAACTCCTCGAAAGTTCCTCTCTCTTGAATAAAGCTTTCTGTTGATATTCAGTTGTTTAATTCTAAGAGTCACGACTTCAGTTAAACTTAAATCCCATCTTCGAAACAAATGCCTTTAATTCCACTGACTACATGACAAATGAACCTAATGATACTTCTTTATTTCATTGTGCCATGAATACCATTGGAACTTGATTCTTTAGTTAAAGGGAAAGTAATTGAGGCGAATTTAAGTCCTGTGGCCCTGAATCAGGACAGATGCACCAGATTCAATCGAAGAGTGAGGAAGTGCAAATGCTGACGGACCTGAATTGAGAATAATTAGAACATTTTTAACCTGTTCTTGTAGTCGTCTTAGGTTTGGTGTGCATGAAATTCTTCCTACATAAAAGAAAAGGATCCAATTTTCCTGTAATCTCCATGGTTTTAAGCCAAGTTCACAGTAAGAAGAGATTTCTTTCTATATATTCATTTAACATAAACTATTTTCATCTTTCTCATCATCATATCCCAGACAACCATCGCTTTATATTCGTTTACTTAAAATATATATCTGTAACAGGCCGTGGAGGCCCATAGGGTTGTGAGACGTCGAAGTTCCCACATTTTGTAGACAATCGACTCATAGATGGCGGTAAGGTTGTCAGCCTTACGCACCGGCCGCCCTTTACCCCCCAGCAAGATTCCTGGTACTCATTTCTGTTAGAGGCTGAGTCGACCCCAGGGCTATATTGCGGCTGGAAGGCTTAGCTAAATTGAAAATGAAATCCAATGACCTTATGATTATTTTTATATTATGTACATCTATCCGGGCACCCGGTAGCGTAGTTGATTGAGGTACTATGCTACAAGTCTGAAGGTCTCAGGATCGAATCCCGATGAGGTGGATTCTTTCAATTTACCTAATCCTTCCAGTCGTACTATGGCCCTGGGGTCGACTCAGCCTCTAACAGAAATGAGCACCAGGAACCTTCCTTGTAAAGGGCGGCTGGCGCGTAAGGCTGACAACCTTACCGCCATCTGTGAGCCGATTGTCTAGATAATGTGGGAGCCTCAACGTCTCACAACCCTATGGGCCTTCACGGCCTGGTACAGGGATAGCTTTACTTTACTTTTTTTTTCACTTTTATGTACATTCATCCACATGGCCACAATTGTAGATTGTTTAGAGCTGTTTGTCAGCTCCCATCCAACCACAAAGCTGGAGGCCCACCCCTTTTCTTCCGTTCTCGACTGATCAACTGTATCAGTTTAACTGCGTATGCAAAACAAACTACGGTTGCGTTACACGTTGCCCGAAACACAAAAACAGTGAGCCTGTTCCTTGTTAAGCAGAATCAGCGGCGGGTTATCTCAGCTACGCTTTTCGATTTCAGTTATTAATCGAATGCGGACGCGTAAATCCTGTGGGATAATTTATATACTTACATACTAAAGGGTTTCGTTGGCATTAATATGTGAATTATGGCCAGTGACTATTGTAACTGTGTGTGTGTGGGTGGGGGGGGGCTGAAATGTGTGGTACCGATGTTCGCANCCCCCCCCCCCACGTTCTCAAAATGAATTCAGTTCCTATGTTCCTTCCCTTCCGTATTCATGAAACTAATGGGAACATAGAATTGACGTGTTGTGTTATGTTTGCAATAAGTTACAGGAAATAAAATGTATGACCGAGACAGACTGAATTCTCTTGTATGTGCACAATACCATTTCATTTCCCCTCCCTCAACTCTGATGTCACCAGTTTTACAATTTGAAGGGTGTCGCCACTTTGGCGCTTACGTACCCTACAAATCGCATAAAACGAAGTGGCATTTGTTGCTTGTGAACGTTATTAAGCTAGGAGAAGTAGAAGCGGGGGAGTGGTGGTCAACGGAAAAACATAAAACGTCATCAGTTATACTCGTACATAATGCAGAATATTAAGATTTTTTTATTATTGGTAGCACTGATATTCTCCTCAATGTATAGCTGGGATATTTTAATGTATTAATAATAGGTAAAGCTATCCCTGTAACAGACCGTGAAGGCCCATAGGATTGTGAGACGTCGAGGCTCCCAAATTTTCTCTATACAGTCAGCTCATAGATAGCGGTAAGGTTGTCAGCCTTACGCACCGGCCTCCCTTTACCCCCACAGGAAAATTCCTGGTATTCATTTCTGTTAGAGGCTGAGTCGAGCCTAGGGTCATAGTACGGCTGGAATGATTAGGTCAATTGAAAAAAAGAATCCACCTCATCGGGATTCGATCTCGCGACCTTCTGGCTTGTAGCACAGTGCCTCAATCATCTACGCTATCGTGTGAACATTCGTGCAATTTACCTGGAATGTTCTATCGTCCCAATTTCCTTTAGAAGAATCGCATTGGAGAATATTTTTTCGAATACCGAAAGGTGTAACATCTCACAAAGCTCCACAAACGTGGAAATGTAAGGACAAATGTTATTTGCTCATCGACGAGAAGACTATCATGGTCACTGATTGGTGAGAAATCCTCCACGTCATACACAACCGGCGATCTTACTCATTTTTGTGTCAAGGCTTGGACTTTTCTCTTGAGTTTTTAAATTAAAGCTTTGATTTAAACATAACAATTTTAAATTTACTAGAAACAGCTGCTTCTTTTTAAAGGAGAGACATTTATCATTATGCTATAGAGTGTAATTTAGAATTTCAGAATTAAGAAATATCTAAATTTTGTGACAATGGTTACATTAGTAAAAATATTGTGTTTCTGGGCATTATCCATGGTCCTATATTTGTCTGAAACACCGTCCCCTTTTCGTTTAAAAACACAACGTTTCGAAGATTGGATTATGCCTCCATCTTCAGGTAAAACCTACTCAGATGGGCCAGAAACATAATATTTGTATCAAGAAACGTCGATTACTTCGTGCAGTGTACCAAGTTTTTATCACGAAGGGAGATATAATACAGAGATTCTAAACCGAATTTTTGTCAGAATAATGGCTTTTCATTGCCAATTACTAATAAAGCAAATCTTTCATGTGAGCTTACTTAATAATGCTTTAGGAAGATGAAGTCAGCGCTGAAAGTTCTCGTGGTGTTCAGCTTCCGTTCAATGCCTGAACGTTGCGTGCTTGCTGAATTTAAGATGGCCGCTAATAGAGAGATTTATATGTAACGGCTAAGGTGGGGTATACTGCCGTACTCAAACGCCGTTGTGGTTTCCAAAACAGCCTCTTAGAAGCATAATAAATTTGTGACTGGAGGTTTATAGGACTTGTATCTTCCATGGCAACCGAAGTCAATAAACTCGTTCTCGAGCGAACATCCATATCAACTAGAAGGCAACAGACGAACGTTTCAAAGACCATCTCTGTCTCCATCATCAGGGAATTACTTAACACTATTTACAATTGCCGGAGACAAAGACGGCTTCCGAAACGTCCGATTTTCAGAGAATATAGGCATTGTTCCTTAAGCTCAATATCTCATTTTGCCTTTACTACGATGTACATTGGACTAAATAGACCCACGACCTCCCTTAACATGAAGGTAGACCTATATAGAAAAAGAGCAAAATACATTAACCTCTTTGGAGCATGTAGTTCGGGTAAATAAATTTAAATTTCAGTTCCTATGTCACAGCAACTACACTGCTCCTCTGTTAGGGAGGCAACTCGATTGATGCTGTTTGCAGCAGAAATATTCGCTGTTTCCTGTGATAACTCTCGCATCATGTACGTCAACTGTGTTAGCACAGTGTTAGCACTCCTGTGGTGGAAGGGCCGCGCCATAGCTCAAGCTGTTAGTCGCTGGGTTCGATCTCGGGTCTGGTCAAGTGGGATTTGTGGTGGACAAAGTTGGGCTAGGGCAGGTTTTCTCCGAGTACTTCGGTTTCCCCTGCCAATCTTCATTCCACCAATTGCTCCACAATCACCCTCACCTATCATCTGAGGCTGGTACAATAGGCCAGAAGTGACCGCAGTACAAGGGACCTAGTCCCACCCCACTAGCAATAAAACAATACTCATGTGGTGGGGGTCAGACTGAGTCCATTGTATCTGGGCCGCAAGTGAATCCGTTATATCAGCTCCGGGCGACATTACTCTGTCCACCATGAGTTCCACAAGGATTATCCTGGGATTGATCACTGACCTCCGGGGATGAGAATTCGGGGACTAAGGGCGGCCGCACACCAACTGCGTCAAGACAAGCATCAAGACATGAGACAAAAGATGCAGGCTTGCTTCATTTGTGATTCAGACTCGAGTCTGCACACCGAAGTAGCACGTGCCTTCTCTAGTTGATGACATGACGTCATCGCACTGGTGCTGTTCCTTGAGTACCGATGTCTGAGTCTTGACGCACAGGAAAGGAACATGCCGAGTCTTGCATCATTCGTGATCATGACTCAGACCGGTGTGCGGCGGTTTTCATAATCTCATTCGTTTAACTGTGCTTCTTCCTTTGCGTCATGTCGCAGACATTGTCTTGACTGTTACATGTCTTGACGCACGCTGGTGTGCGGCCTACCTAACAGCCTGCAACACGGGATGGCCCTTTTGTGTGCAACGTGTCTGTACTACTACTCTTTAAGAGACAAGGGAATCATATTGTATTCCTCCTTCTTTCAGATCTTCACTTCCAACTACTGGAGCCGTCACAAGCCGCGTGTACGAAAGTGGGATCGTCCTTCTATAAACGCCCCGTACGCTAGCACCCAAACTTTGGGAGTTTAATTAGTGTGGCCCGAGTTACGTTTATTCATTGGTAGCTAGCTGAAAGTAAATTAATGGGTGCTAAAGCTTGTAAACGGAGCGGTCTAAGGCATGTGCTGTCTTCGCTCGCTTGGAGACCGGGATCGTGGGTTCGGATCTGTTTCCTGTGAGGTACGAACTGAATTCTTATATATTATTCTTATACACTGCCGGTCACAGTAGCCGAGCGGTCTAAGGCATGTACTGTCTTCGCTCGCTTGGAAACCGGGATCGTGGGTTCGGATCTGTTTCCTGTGAGGTACGAACTGAATTCTTATATATTATTCTTATACACTGCCGGTCACGGTAGCCGAGCGGTCTGAGGCATGCACTGTCTTCACTCGCTTGGAAACCGGGATCGTGGGTTCGAATCCCACTCAGGGCATGGATGTTTAGTTTGTGTGTGTGCGTTTTTCTGTGTTTGTATACAGGTAGAGGCCTTGCGACGAGCTGATCACGCGCCCAAGGAGTCCTACCGAACGTGTAAGCTCTAGAAAAACCGAAGTGAACGGAGTTCATGGAGGTAGGCCTAGGCCCACTGGGGATGTAGTGCCAAGGGGGAAAAAAAAGCTTGTAAACCTTGCAGCATAAGTCCGTGTGCTGCAGTTATTAACAGCAGCCATATACAGTCTGGCGCTCACAGTGGCCGCGCAGTCTAAGACATGAAACGTCTTCGCCCACTCGAACACTGGGATCGTGCTTTCGAATCCCACTTGAGGCATGGATGTTTGTGTGCTTTTATTCTCTGTTTATGTTACTCCGTGTGCAGGAAGCGGCCTTGCGGCAGGCTAATCATCCTTCAAAGGAATCCTACCGACTGTGTATAGATTAAGAAATTGAAAAAGCGGCGAAGGCCCACAAGGGCTGTAGAGCCTTAGATAATCACATCCAGGGTAGGAGTAACGGTATTTCTTAGCGGCCTCCGTAGTCTAGGGGTAACGTTCCCACCTCGTGACTCAAGGTACGCAGGTTCAAACCCGGCGGAGGTCGTGGAATTTTTAAGGGCGGAAAATTTCAGGGAACAAGTCCTCCGGGAGGGACTTTAAGCCGTGGCACGTAAAAGAACCTCATGTCCCAAGGGGACCACTGAGCCAAATTCAGGACATTTCCCGCCCAACAATAGTCTCTAACGCCTCTGGTAGATGGGTGAAGCATGGAGATACCGCTGAGCCAGTAGAGGCCGAACTCGCTGGCTGAGTCGGGACTGATGGCACGCACCAGTACCGGTAGGGAATAGAGACTGGTAGAATATCATAGGGGGACGCACAATGGACCAACAGTTGGTCTAAGTGCATGGGGAAACCCACCCTCTCCAATAAAATACAATAATACGGTATTTCTTATGCACGGAAGATAGGCAATGAATAACGCCACACATTCTGCATTCCACTTAATATTAATACAAATAATAATAATCAATATATTATAATGAAATTGGGGCTAGGTGAGCCACAGGGCCCATGTAGACTCAATGGCAAGGACATGAATACATATGACGGCAGGGAACAACCCAAGCTGTGCAGCCACTACACCGACTGAACTAGAGAGATCTATACATTGGATTGCTTGTGCCCCTGCAGATGAGGCAGAGGTGCAGCACACATTTCCTCCCGGGATGTGACGCTGCCAGTGGCTCATCATGTGGAATGCTAGGATAATTCATGGAGACAAAGTGGGGAAGGATTTTGTAGAGAGTGGTCGTAGCCTGACTGAAGTAAATTTCTGCATTTTGTACGGAGAAGCTGAGGACAAATGACGAATGGGTTTAAGGATAGCCAGTTTTCGGTCGAGATTCAACCTGAGTACCTTCAGAACAAGAGTTCTGAGAATCTTTTCCAGTTTGTAACGCGGTATAGCAAGGCGGACACGCACCAAGTTTCGAAATAACTTGACACTTCGGCTACACGGAAGACAAAGGCGATGGTTATATACCCACTGTACTTCATGACGTCACATCTCAGAATATTTTAATCTCAGAACTCACCGCGGAACGAAACTCAGATATCCAGTAAGATATCTTAAACTCGCAGAGGGAGCTAGTGTCACAGGGCTACAGTTTATCTGCTCTTTCCTTCGTGACTGAAGATGGCTTTTTCCAGACTTTTTCAGAATGCAGAGACTTGTAAATGCCAACATGTCGACTGTCCTGTCTAACCGGATTGGTGATGTTACATTTCAGTCGGTTATTGCTATATTTTATCATCTCCTAACCAAAACACATAATTCGATAATCCATCAAAATGAAAGACAAATAATTATCCCGTAAAATGATTCATAATAGTTACTATAGGATTCTGACGATGGTGTATAACACACAGAGATATTGGGTTTTCGGACTTTATCCATCGTCCTGGTTTTAAGATAACTAAGAAAAACAGGACGTTTCGGAAACTGGATCTCTTTCCATCCTCATGTGAGGGAAAACACCTGGACCAGTGATTGAGGCTAGCTCTTTCTAAGGAACCCAACAGAATAGATGTTTTTCCCTCACCTGAGGGCGGAAACACATCCAGTTTCCGAAACGTCCTGTTTTTCATAGTTATCTTAGGAACCAGGACGAAAGATAAAGTCCGAAAACCCAATATCTCTATGATTCATAACGGCACACCATTCAAGAAGTAATGATTATGATACTTTGCTATATAGATACCTGTCCACAAATCTGTATAGCATAACATCCCAGAAGATTGTTATCTTAAAAGAATTTTGCCGTCTTTGTGCGGACTTGAAAATGAGATAAAGAGACGCCCTGGCCACACTGACCAAATTTTATGTTCGGGCGCTGATCATTCCCTCTCACAGTTGTAAAAAAAAATCCACGCATTTACCGAATGATTTAGAGGGTTAAATCTGTTTATTTGCATTTTTGCGTCGAAGTTTATAGACATGAAAACGTTTAAGGTTGCTGAATTCCTTAATTTACGGAAGATTATGGAAGGGAAAATTTCATATACTACATGCACATCTGAAGAGACATTGCAGAATTGTTGGAGTTGCACGGAATGTGCGTCACTTCCCTTATCAATACTTCAGAGACTGCTGAAATATCTATATTGAAACAAATTGAAGCTGTCTACAAATTTTAAAATTTGAGCTTGACTTTGAACTCAAACACCTATTAGCATCGGAAACAATCAATTTACCATATTTTGATAGATAGGAGATGGCACTCAAGTATACTTGATGTTCGAACATAAAGGGCAGGTTGATTAAAATCTGTTTAAAGGAAACGTATAGTACAGTCCGTCTAGGTAAACATTTGTTTGATAAATTTCCTATCCAGAATGGTCTAAAACAAGGAGATGCTTTATCGCCACTCCTTTTAAACTTTGTTTTAGGGTATGCCATTAGGAAGATCCAGGGAAACCAGGTGGGACTGAAATTAAACGGGACACATCAGCTGTTGGCCTACACCGATGATGTGAATCTACTGGGTGATAATGTAGATACCATAAAGAAAAACACACAAACTTTAATTGATGCAAGTAAAGAGGTTGGTCTAGAAGTAAACACAGAGAAAACTAAGTACATGTTGCTGTCTCGTCACCAAAATGCAGGGCAAAATCAACTACCACAGATTTTCCTATTCGTCTGGCTACGCGTGTAAGTCCTTGTGGGTTGAATTCCTAACATCACTTTAACTTCAGCGCATGCGTGGATAGAAAAATCGTTCGTGTGTTCTTAGCCAAATACTGAGAACCTCAAATCTCCAATAACATTCTTTACTATTGCAAAGTCGTCTGGAAGGGCTACCATCGTAACTCCCGAGGACTGTGTATCCAGACCCCCATGTATGTCACGGCTGGGCGAGGGGTTTGAGGCGGGGAAGGCGGTGTTCACAGAACTGTGTGCGGTGAACCCGACACAAGAACAAACATGATTATCGATTGGAAAGGGAAGCTCCACGCAGACCCTCGGCCGATATGATATTTGTCCCTGGAGGAAATGGATGGTGATAATTCTATTGACACAATGGGACGGGCTACGGGGGTAACTTGTGCTGCAAGCTGAGAAAGAAGACTAAAATAGGCGCTCGTCGAGGACGGAATTAGAGACTTGGTGGAGACTTCGGTAGTGGGGGGCAAAGTCGAGCGGAAGAAAACAGAGTTCCAGACATACTAATATACGCCATGAAGGCGTATGGGGTTGTGGATGTATAGATCCACATTTTCTTGACCTCGACAATGGTTGAAAGTGAGTGGTCAGCTTCACGTCCCGGCCGCTTTACTCCTGGAAAATGAGCCCCCGATACTCATTGCATAGGATGTAGGGTGGATCCCAGAGTCGCTCTAGACGAACTGGAGATGAGTGCTGGATATTAGACTAAACAAGAGAAGAGTCGAACACGGTTAACTGAAATGATGTTCCTATGCACTGTTGAACGTTTTAGGCTAACGATGTCAGAAACCATACAGCCAGAGACGAACTGAACTTATTTAATATTCAAAACAAAATGGCTGAATGTCAAGCAAGCGGTTTCTACTACCTGAAATGAATGGATCAAAGTAGATTTACTGAAAATATTTTACAGAACAGGGACAAGTACAATATACAGAAGATCGAAGGATAAATTCTGTGTTGAACTTAGAGCAGGAGGAAGGCTAAACTTCGAAGATAATGATGATGATTGTGATTATGACTTCTTTATTACCTGCTAATATAATCCTATATCTTGTCATTTATATGTCAGCTTAGAATGATCAAATCAAGGAGGATGAGGTGGGTAGGGCATGTAGCACGAATGGGGAAGACGTGGAATGCATATAGGATATTGGTGGGAAAGCCAGAAGGAAAGAGACCACTGGGAAGACCAACGCGTAGGTGGGTGGACAATATTAAAATGGTTCTTAGAGAGATAGGATGGCACGATATTGATTGGATTGATCTGCCTCAGGATAGGTACCAGTGGAGGGCTCTTGAGAACACGGTAATGAACCTTCGGGTTCCATAAAATGCTGAGAAATTCTTGAGTAGCTGCAGAATTGGCGGCTCCTCCAGAAAGGCTCAGCTCCAAGAGTAAGTAAGTAGAGATACCGGAAATGTAAAGCAACAAAACGTGACAAACCTTTAAATTACTCTGTTTACACGAGTAAAATTCATATCTTCATTCTATTGGGAGGTTCTGCAAGGCGTTGCCTGCAGTCAAGCTGTGTAATGAACCGTTGCTGCCTTAATCCCCTCGCGCAGAAATGGACGCAGTATCTCTCCTCATAATTAAACATCGAAATACACCTAGAACCGCCCATGGGTAAAATCTACTGTCAATTTCGTAATATTGCAACACTGTCTTTATTTCAGGAACTTTCGTGTTCACTACGCTATTAGCGTCATGGTGTCAGGGCGTTACCGCCTCCGTAGTATAATTTCACATAACAACGCACTCCTTGCGGGCCCGTTATACATAGGCGGTATCCATTTTAGTCATCTCAGCAGGAATGATTACGCTTAATGTCCTTAAATCCGGCATACAGAGTTGTGGTTAATGTTTAACAAAATAAGTTTCTAGTACTAAATGCCAAACCTGAATATTAATGCCAAATTATTAAAATAAACAATATTTTACAGATAGTAAAAATTATTCCTAGCTCTCATAAACGTGGTAACGCACCTACAGATGCAATTCTATACTACGTGGGAGACCTCTAGCTTCCAAAGAGGGACTTATGGTGTTAGTTAATTACTTCTTCTTCTTCTATGGCGCAAGAGCCCGATGTCGGGCCTTGGCCTCCCTTATCAAGCCCTTCCATTCCTCTCTATCCTGCGCTGCTCTCTTCTGGTTCCTTACGCCCATTCACTTCTTTGCATCTTCTTCCACCGCATCAATCCATCTAGTTCTTGGTTTCCCTGCATGTCTTCTACCGCCTGTTGTACTGTATAATATTTTCTTTGGGATACGCTCCTTAGCCATTCTCTGTATATGCCCAGCCCATTGCAATCTGTATAGCTTTATCGTCACTGAGATCTCTGGTTCCTTATATAATTTGTATAACTCTTTAGTACATATTATTAGTTAATTATTTAGTGTGACCTAATCTTTATTCTTACAGTTCGTATTTATAAAACCCAGTGCATTCTTGGCCGTGAGGCCCGCCTGATGAATCTCTGAAAGTCATGGCCTATGTTTGCCACGAGACCAAACCCGAGCAAACGCTGTGAACTATGGGCTACACTATATAAGGTTGTAATAATGTATTGTGACTTTGCATTGGCGTTAGAAATTTAATTTTCTAATTAAGCACTCTCCTGACACTGTACTGATTTCTGGCAAATGTTGGATATGAAGTTTTGTCGACTGTGGGTATGTAGAATACTATTTTCTGCAATGTAACCGGTAGATATTTAACGACGTTTCGGAGAAATGTACTGTCTACATATTCAGGGGCGAAGGGTAAGCCAAGTAAGAAACAAAAAAAACAAGCAAATCTGTTGCTGAAACTTCAGTAAATATACACAAGCGTACATGGCGTCATATCTCTGAAGATAAAACCCTAAACGTTCTTGATTGTAGTTTCGAAAGATGGTCATTTTCTTCATTTATTTATTTGTGTCTTTTCTGATGAAGACTTACATGACACAGAGCAACCCAGTAATCAAACTATCGATAGATAAGGTGGCACTGTTTGATCATATGTTTTCCTAAGTATTCATTTTAATTCCACTCGCCAGGGAGGCAAAGTGAATGGGGTAAGGACACAGCCTCCTTCCAACCCTGTGTGTCAAGTATAGACCCGGTTTATAAGAGCAGTGTATGACAAGGAGAGTTCATTTTAATATTATCCCGTAAATGTTATGTTATTCGGAAATTAAATTCGAGATCACAATACTGTAAAATGCTAAGATGAAACACATTTAAATTTCAACGGGAAATTGCTAAAAATTGTAACAAATCTATATTCATCAACATGAAAAGTTCTGGAAAGACGCCTAGGTTATGTTAATATACTATAATTTTGTAAAATAGCAATATAGATAAGCATTGCTGCTGTCTAGAGGAACGCTTTTGACGAGGATGAACACTGCTATAGCCACTCAAGCGTAGCTTACACATTTCTCACCCTCTGCTTCATTTCGGAACTAATTCCTAGCATACTCAACGAGCATATACACCTGGTCGTCGACTTACGATCGGCCGCATTTACGACCACAAAAAGAATGAAAAATAAAAGATTATTAAAATATGAAAGTTTTGAAAAATAAATTATAAAGATGATAAAAAAAATAGAAATTTTAAAAAATACTGTTAATAAATAAATGGTCGACATACGACCAGACCGACTTACGACCTGTCAGTCAGAACGGAAGTCGGTCGCAAGTCGACGACCAAGTGTAAAAGGACACACAAACAAGACCTAACCTCACTTATTGAGTAGGCTTCTAAGGACGATTTGTGCAACTACGGTTTTAACCTGTTGCAATAACAGGATGATAAGTGAGTAGTGAAATAAATTATGTAGAAATTACTATCCCAGAACGTTTCTGGAGAGACTGATGAAAATCACGAAAGCCTGTTTACGATCAGAGATTTCCACCTGTAACATCCCTTATAAGATGTCGAATTGTTACCTGCTTGACTGCGAGGTTCTCTCGGGGATATGAAACATTAGGCCCAAAAGTCAAATATAATTCTGGTGAAGTCAAACAGAATACTCGATTCCCGAGTCTCTCTGTATTGATGGGAAATAGCAGAGGTCAGCATGCCCACAGAGCCACAAACCGCTTCGTATTTACACAATAATTGGAGGAAGTATGTTCATAAGTACACAACAATCATACGAACAATAACGATATAGAAAATCTGTTCTTCTACCAGCCTCTGTGGTCTAGTGGTCAGAGTTCGTGGTTACAGATCCAGAGGTCCGGGTTCGATTCTAGGAGCTACCACATTTTCTGAGAAGTAGTGGATCTGGAACGGGGTTCACTCAGCCTCGTGAGGATAACTGAGGAGTTATTTCAAGGAAATAGCGGCTCCGGTCTAGAAAACAGAAATTAACGACCGTGGGGATTCGTTGCACTGGCCATGCGACACCCTCTACCCGCAAAAGTTGGCACTAACTTCACCGACAAGCCGCGGTCGCACGGTCGGTATTGTTTGCTTGAAGACTTAAACCACTGAGTTTGTTTTATTCGTTTTCTGTCAGCTTTGAATATTAAGATCACATCTTTTTTTGATGTGCCGCCGTGTAATTGGTAGAAAAGTACAAACGTTCAATAGGAACAACGTGCCACCGTAAAGATGAAGGCAGGTGCCTTCTCCGAAACTCCGGTACCTACATCAACATCACAGACAATTGTGAGTTCATTAACAAAAGAGTTGTTATAATAAACGAGGAAAGTTTTCACATATATTCAAGTTTTATTAAACTAGTTCTAACGATAATTGTCCAGCCAGTAACTGGATTATCATTGTCTGACGTTTATGATGCGCTTAGGAAACCATTTGCTGTGTTGAGTCTGTCATTGTGACCCTCCGAGTGCCCTCCCGTCTGTAGACCTACTGGGAATATACTGGAAGGTGTGCTGTCACGCCATTTTAACATCCGTCTTTGCACGTAATACATATTCATATCTCGCTGAGTAAGACAATCAAAAGTGCTATATATAAAGTGATGAATATTTATGCCGTGTACAGGGTTCTGTAGCGGCTCCTTCTCAGCAGGACAGCATTATTGGGAAAGTAAACGCTTCAGTAATTCTGCCGTTCTTCTTTCAATTGAACACAGTAAACAAATTTGCACATAGGGTGTAAGTTGGTCAGTGTAATAGCACTCAGCAGGTATTTCTAAGCTCATATAAATAAATATTTTATATTTTCTGTTTCCCACCGCAGACCTAATACGGAGTATCCTTGAAATAGCTCCTCAATTATCATCACGAGGCTTAGTGGACCTCGTTCCTGACCCACTACTTCTCATAAAGTCTGGTAGCGCCAGGAATCGAACCCGGGATCTCCGGATCTGTACCCAGGAACTCTGATCACTAGACCACCTTACAAAGTAAGGAGAGAGATAAACTATGTACAGAAAATAACAAAGAAGAAGAATTGGTTGAATACTATAAGAAGTAATGACAAAATTACAGAAGACACATAAATGAAAATTGTATAAAATGAGATAAATTACTAGAGTTGGACCCTTCTACGAATGGAGAATTACATAAATCTTAAAGTAAACTAGAAGTAGAGAAGCCACAGGGCCCGACTGCACACACGGCGAACCGCTCGGATTTTCCTTCACTTGTTCTTAATAGGTGTGATTTTAGCTACATATTATTATACAGTGCGTTCAATCAAGGAGGAAATTTCGCAACACCGCTTACCGGGCCCAACATTCCTCACAGATTGCTGCTGTAACTGTAACGGCGCGTGTTTATCAGCGCTAATGACTCATTCTGCTATCAGCAGTTACAGTAGCGATCTGTGAGGAATGTTGGGCCCGGTCAGCGGTGTTGCGAAGTTTCCTCCTTAACTGAACGCACTGTATTATCATAATTTAGGGGCGTGACTGTAGACGGGATATAGACTGGTTATTGAATTTATTGGCTACTTGTATGCACCACTCGAATCTGAAATTTACAGATCACTGACACACAGAGACTGTTGTCCTCAGCCTATTACAATCCCTTTTAGCCGTTTCCTGACAACGGTTTGTTGTTTGTTTCAAGGGAAAGTAACAATTTCTTCCAAGATAATATTAAAAAATGCGAAGTTAGAAAAATTATCACATTTTAATTACTTCAGTCTCGATGTTGCATATCTTATGTTGAGGATATCAGCAGAAAAGTAAATATGTTTGAAAAAATGATTGAAAGTCTTTCAAGAACACTAAGAAAAAATACTATGACATACAAAATGTTTACATATTACAAGGTTATGGTTATGCCGATATGAAAAGGGAGAGTAAGGAGTGGGAATAATCATAAATGAGGTCGGAATAGGCTAAACATTAATTTTTGGAGTTAAGAAGAAGCAAAACACAGGAGAGAGCTTGTGATTATTTACATTCTATTTTCCAAATTTGATAAGTTCGTAAGTTTAAAATGTTTCCGATAGCGACACAAGAATTCTAAATGTGTTCCGACTGTCCCAGTTCGCACGGAGGCAAGCGTGTATCAATGCATAAACCTGAGAAGGGTGAGACAGAAAGCACGTGGAATATACAGATAGCATGGCTACTGTATAGGGGGAAACTACAGTCCATTCGCGGAGACGAGAGAGTCCTCGTAAATGCACGCGGTATCTCCTTCGCTCTTTGAATGAAATCATGCAGCGATCACGTGATGCGTGTTTCGTTGCAGGGGCGTCCAAAGTTCACTCTCCAGTCTGAATGCAGGTTAACGTGCGTCCGAATGCAGTGAGTACACTGAGTAACTGCGAGCTTTGTCCACCCTTGCTGTCAGCTGTGGTGACGCGGGGCTTGCTTTGTTTACGCTGACTGTCTCGTCTCCGCGAATGGACTACAGTTGAAGTTTTACAATTGGAGATGATGCTTACAGAGATGAAGAGTAACAGAAAGTAGAAGAAACGCTTAAATAACAATGTCTGTATTAATATTTTCATAGTGAGAATGAATTATATAGAGCATTACATTATATAATTTTATATAAACCTGTTGCAGAGTTTCAAGCATTAAAACTACACAACACTGATGAAAACGAAGAGCGAAACCAGAGGCATAGGTGCCTCATTGCGGGGAATGTGAAGTCTTCCTCTGGCCTCAAGCTTATTTCTTCGTCAGAATTTAGGCATACTAAGCGGCCTCCGGGAGGGACTTTAAGCCGTGGGTCCCGTGTCGTAGATCTACGGCACGTAAAAGAATCTCATGTCTCTAGGAGACCTCTGAGCAAAATTAGGCAACAATTTCCCGCCCAAGTAGTTTCCAAGGCCTCTGGTAGATGGGGGAAATATCAGGTACCGACGGCCGACCTCGTTGGATGAACGGGGATGATAGCACGCACCAGTACCGGTAGGGTATGGCGAGAGTAGAAATTAAAGGGGGATGCACAATGGACCAATAACTGGTCTAAGTGCATGGGGAAACCCACCCCCTCTAATAATAATAATAATAATAATAATAATAACAGGCATCCTAATTTTATTGTAAAACTTATTAACGTTATCCACATATCTTCTTACCCTGTCATGAACAGAGGTAATAAAATAAATTAAAATAAAATAGAAATATAAAAAGAGGAAAGTAAGTAAGTAACTACAATAATGTGGCATGGGGGTCATCCAAAAGCCGTCATTTCGCTTGTCAGTCCTGGCAGTTGTCGTGTCCAGCTCTGCATGTAGCGGCACTCGCTACCAACAAAGCAAACATGGCTGTTTTTGTGCCCGAATAATCGTTAAGAGTTGTAATTTATTCATAACGCCCTCATTTAATGGTGACAGGTATTCAAGCGTGTCCCTACATAACCTCAAATTTGCATACAATGCAATGTTAGTACTCCAGCCACTAACTTGTTGGCAGCATAAAGAAATATTCAGATGCACACGGAATCCTGCAATTCATATCTTGTACGCATGAATATAACAAGAGATATGTTCATAAAATTACATTAAAATGGTGCTGGAATATATATTCATTTGTAAATTTTATGTGACCCAAGTTTTTTCGGCTGAAAATATTAAAATTACAATAGTTTAGGGTGTGATACCGTATGTTTTGGTAGATTTCGTAATATTTTTTTAAATTGAAACTTTGCAAGAATATTTCTCAACAATTTACTGCGTACTTATAAAGAATTTTTCGTTTAAATTCTATTTTGTATAGAAAGAAAAAACGTTTTAAGTGCGTACAGTTGAAATATAAAAACAAACTCCGTGATTTTTATTCGACAAGCGAACAATACCGACCGAGCGTCCGCCGCTTGTCGGCGAACTTAGTGCCAACTTTTGCGGATAGATGGTGTCGCGTGGTCAGCGCAACGAATCCCCACGGTAGTTAATCCCGGTTTTCTAGACCGGAGCCGCTATTTCTTTGAAATAGCTCCTCAATTATCCTGAAGAGGCTGAGTGGACCCTGTTTCAGACCCACTTCTCAGAAAATCTGGATCTGTTTCCGAAACGTCGTGTCCTCTATTACCTAGAATTCCGGACGATGGAAAAAAGTCCGAAACCCCAGTAATTTACTGTTTGGAGACCCACTGTTGCACCCTACCAAACCAAAACATAGGTTCCTTCGCCAATGTTAGTGGAGCTGGAGTTGGTGCCGATCAAATTACGTCATTTCTTTCACTGGCGAAATGAAAAATGAATATTTTAGTAGGTCACATCCCTAAGGGAATGTGCGACTAAACAAATTTGTGAAATACCGGCTCGAATGAAATAGCAATTTTATGTGCTCTCGGGGACACAAAGGAACTCAGATTTTGAAGTTAATTTTTTTAAATGTCACAATTAAACTACACAGTAATTGAACATGAAAATGCACACAACAGTTTTATGGACCGTTCAAAATTAACTGCGTTAATCGAAGCATACTCTGTATTCTAGATAACTTTGATAAATGCTGGAGAGTTTTGTGACTCGCAAACATATACGCTTTCTTTACATGTGAAGATGTTCTGTGTGAAACGCCGTCTATCGTACTAAGTGAGAATATTTTTTTCTTACTTTGTGAAAAAGAATATCCGATGAGAGTATGTGAGTTTAAGGAGGAGAAACGGACAAAGGCTTTAAAAACAATATTTAATTAATAAGGTTCTAATTTATAGTAAGGTAAAATGGTCAAATGGTCGGTCACGGTAGCCGAGCGGTCTAAGGCATGTACTGTCTTCGCTCGCTTGGAAACCGGGATCGTGGGTTCGGATCTGTTTCCTGTGAGGTACGAACTGAATTCTTATATATTATTCTTATACACTGCCGGTCACAGTAGCCGAGCGGTCTAAGGCATGCACTGTCTTCGCTCGCTTGGAAACCGGGATCGTGGGTTCGGATCTGTTTCCTGTGAGGTACGAACTGAATTCTTATATATTATTCTTATACACTGCCGGTCACGGTAGCTGAGCGGTCTGAGGCATGTACTGTCTTCGCTCGCTTCGAAGCCGGGATCGTGGGTTCGAATCCCACTCAGGGCATGGATGTTTAGTTTGTGTGTGTGCGTCTTTTTTGTGTTTGTGTACAGGTAGAGGCCTTGTGACGACCTAATCACCCGCCCAAGTAGTCCTACCGAATGTGTAAGATCAAGAAAAACCGAAGTGAACGGAGAATTCATGGAGGTAGGCCTAGGCCCGCTGGGGCTGTAGTGCCAAGGAAAATAAAAATGGTTAAATTGTACCTGTACTTAACTAATTAAACACTACGTCATGAAGATGTATGGGGTAGACAGTTTTTTTTTATTGCAGATAAATCCAATGATAAACACAGGACGTCCTCCAGGTCAAGCCTCTAAGAAAAACTTTTGCCTTATTATTTCCTGAAGAAGAAAGACATTTTAGCGGCCAGACCAATACGGAGCCGGCGATGTTCTGTATAATACCGCACTTGAATACACAAAGGGCTGTGACAAACACTTATAATATGACTAAAGCAATTTAACCTCCGAGATAGGTTACGACACATATGAGGAGGCTGTACCATCTGTGTACGTGTATTCACATGTATTGTGATGCAGAATGTTTCTTCCTTACAATAATACTGCACACATACACAGTCACACGTTGAAATATCCTTTCAACTAAAGCACGTGCTTTCATTCTTTGTCGTCAGCGCCGTGCTATTTTATTTCTTCTGGTACACAACCCCGCGTGCATCTCTTGGACAAACATCTGAAAAATGGAGCCTACTATATATCCCGTGAATTTATTTTTAGCATGAAAGCATCAAATACGCATAGCAGCAGAAGTCTAAATTTTAGTTTCTCCGCGTATGTTTGAGTTCCCTTGTCTTCGTATGTAACACATTGAGATGTGATAAATGTATCCTCATTATATTTGTTATGTGGTAGTTTCAGTGCAATTTGTAGACATTGTCACGTGTCGCAGTGACGTAGACGCGGGTTTGGATTGGTAAAGGTAAAGGCAAAGCTATCCCTGTACCAGGCCGTGAAGGCCCATAGGGTTGTGAGACGTCGAGGTTCCCACATTATCTAGATAATCGGCTCACAGATGGCGGTAAGGTTGTCAGCCTTACGCGCCGGCCGCGCTTTACTACCCAGGAAAATTCCTGGTACTTATTTCTGTTAGAGGCTGAGTCGACTCCAGGGCCTTAGTGCGGCTGGAATGATTAGGTAACTTGAAAAAATCGACCTCATCGGGATTCGATCCCGCGAACTTCCGGCTTGTAGCATACTGCCTCAACCAACTATGTTACCGCGTACCCCCACGTTTGGATTGGTAATTTGATTTATTGAGTATTTACAGGAATTAATTACAAACATTTATAACATCATTTGTTGATTTACACAATTTACCATGACTCCACACTAATCTTCTCAATCTATCCGCACTAACCCTCACAGATTTATAACACAGGAACTATGGATGGATTGGATTGATCTGGCTCAGGATAGGGACCAGTGGAGGGCTCTTGTGAAGACGGTAATGAACCTTCGGGTTCCATAAAATGCTGGGAAATTCTTGAGTAGCTGCAGAATTGGCGGCCCCTCCAGAAGGGCTCAGCTCCATGAGTAAGTAAGTAAGTAAGTAAGTAGGCCAAGCCATAGCTCAAGCGGTTAGTCGCTGGTTTCCCACTGCTGCGGCCCGTGTTCGATCCCGGGCCTGGTCAAGTGGGATTTGTGGTGGTCAAAGTAGCGCTGTGGGCAGGTTTTCTCCGAGTACTTCGGTTTCCCCTGCCAATCTTCATTCCACCAATTGCTCCACAATCACCCTCACCTACCATCTGGGGCTGGTACAATAGGCCAGAAGTGGCCGCAGTACAAGGGACTTAGTCCCACCCTACCAGCAATAAAAAAGTAAGTAAGTAAGTAAGTAAGATTGACAAGATGAAAGGAGGGGCATTGCTGTGTGCAGAAATCAAGAAATAAACCGTCTGTAACAGAACTTATGACTATTATTCTCCGAAGTGTTTTAAGAAGGTAAGACTGCAATCTTCTGGGGCGTTACAAGATGTACTCTGTTGGATAAGTTCCCAAGAACGTCAGTACCTATCTCTCGCATTACTACATCCCAGAATCTGATATCTCATATATTTCCCCAGTATTGCTTCAGTGATCTTCAGAGACGTCTGAGACTGAGTGCTGATGTTAAAGAATATTTCTCTGATCAGAAAGACAGGATTTGTGTGTGCGTAAGCTCTCATTATATTCTGCAACGAGACACATTTTGTGCATTCCACCCAGCAGGTCGCCAGAACTGTAAACACTTATGATTTGCCTCCGGTTGAACACTAGCTCTTCTGATTAATGGTTCTTGCGACATTCTTTATTACCTCCAGCGAAATCCAAGGTATTATTTTGAAACACATAACCACTAATTCTCTCCGACTCAGTCGAAATCGTCATACATTATAATTCATGTCGTTCAAAACTAAATGACATTTGAATCTGAAACGTTGTCATTAAGAAAGTCAGTAGCTGTTTTTTGAGTCCTGAAATCTAGAAGAATGGTATGCAGATTTTCAATCTATAAATAGCTCAGAAAACGCCCTTCGGGAATACTTATACTTTGAAATGACACCTTCGGAGAGTAATTTAGAAGATTATAGCATAGAGAACTACAATTCTACATAATGTCCTTTATGGAAGGAGAAATTTTGTATATAAGAGAAAGGAATCAAAGATTTATATATTTTATGTAGGATTAGAGCATGTTCATTAAGTATATATCATGTCTAAAACTTTTTAAAATGTTAGACATAACAATTAACCTGCTGAATATTCGTTTCATTCAATTATTTGAAAGCACGGTACATTTCCATCAAATGACCCTTAGAGTATATTATGACGTTTTCCTCAGGGGTCGTCTATGCATTTTGACGAGGCAGCTTAAGCTAACTAGTAGAAAGGAAATTCAAAATTAAACCGTACGAAACAAAGACGCCTACAAAATAATGGCATTTTGAGTGATGTTACTTTTGTAACTTTCGATACATTTAAAAATTTGTTTGGTTGAAACATCTGATATTATCCGTTAGTTTATGCACGATGTTACAGTTTACACCCCCTTCAGGCGACAGGGGTTAAATGGAGGGTGGATTACAAATTGCGGAATGGTTAGAAACACAGTTATAAAAATTCTATTTATCAGTTAAACAAAAAATGATAAGAACAATAAGTAACCGGTTTTTCTTTCACTTGCTTTCACTGCTGTTTCCTTTCACTCAATTTTCTTTTCATTCTATCCACATGATGATGATGATTTGGATAACGAGTAACCACATGAATAAATAAAGAATTGAGCTGTATTTTATTATTTAACACCAATTTGCAATGTACTCTAAGCCACAGCCCTGTTCCTGAAACTATCCATAATTACTCCTGGCAAATGGTTTTGAAATTAAATTAAGTTAATAGAGCCCATCACAGTGGCCGCCCACTCTAAGGCATGAACTGTCTTCGCTCGCTCGAACGCTGGGAGCGTGGGCCCGAATCAAACTCAAGGCATGGATATCTGTCTGCGTTTATTCTGTATTTGTGTAAGCTGCGGCCTTCTGACGGCCTGATCCCCCGTTCAAGGAGTCCTGTTGACTGTCTAAGATTAAGAAACTGAAGTGAAACAAGCATTTCAGTGATGTCCTGTGCTCCAGAGGGAGTAACAGAAAAAAGAGATATAGCTAATATGTTACTCAAAATGTCTGCTGTTCACCAAATGACCACCTTCTGAAAGTCCACACCAGAGCATTTTCCAAATATGAGTTCTAAATATTTCTTAAATGTTCTTTAGAGGTTCACTTTATACCTGTCACCATTTTCAGGTTTAAAATGATCTACATTTAAATCATTTGATTTGTTGTAAGATTTGAGGTTTTCACGGCGGTGACTATGAAGAAAGCAGTCTTCTGGGATGTGGCACCATGTACGTATATTCAGTTAACCAATGTTTCGGAGGAACGTATCGCCTCCATCTTCAGGGTAGAAGAACAGAAAAAGAAAAGATCCGCGAACGAACCAGCGTGAGCAGGTCTGTTAACACAATATCTACACGGCGTCACATCCCAGACCACTGCTAAGTTCATTTGATTGTTATTATATTATTATTATTATTATTTTTAAATGATTGAAAGTGTTGAATTGCAGTTAGCTATGAAGCATTAAGTTGCAGTGGGAGCGAAAGCGTTATGCTGATCTAGCATGATTGTGATCATACACTGAAAGGAAGTTACTGATGTCTGACATTGCTTACATATTTACTGCTTAGGGCTATTTTTTTTTTTTTTAATTTTTCATCTCCTTTTATTTTAAATCTATGGAGAGTCGATTGTGAATTTTTGCATTTTTATTTCAGTTACATGAAATATATTTTCCATTAAATTCTCGCGAATGTCCCCAAATCGTTATAAGCCTATATCATTGCTACAGCGCTTCCTCTGCTGTTTGTTTACTCTCCTACGTTAACAATTCTAACAGCGTTTTCATGGTACTGGATATGAAGTTGAAGCGCCGCTCCACGGTGGCTCGCGTGATTTTTCAGTCGCCTGTTTACAAGCGTGGAGTCTTTGTGGGCTTTGCGAGAGAAAACGTACTTATCTTTGAAAGTCTGATATTTTTAGACTACAGTTAAGAAATCCTGTCAAAGAGAGGGAGGTACTGGATTACTAGTGTTTGCTAAATATAAAAAGTTTGTGGGTAGGAGAATATACGGGAAAGCCATCAGAATACTTGCTTATAAATCCTTAAAGAAACACGCAATTTTGGGGAGAAATACAAACAGCGTGATAGTTGGTTGTTCCTCTGGAAATTTCTTGAATAATTCTGTTTTCACTTTCCGATTATTAGTATGTTTTGTTAGGTGGTTAGTTCGTTTGTAAAATAAAAAAAAAAAGTTACAATTTGTCCTTATGCTTAAGTAACTGAACACCACGCTATGAAGGCGTATGGGGGGTGAATGTGTAGATTCACATTTTCTTGACCTTGGCACTAGTTACAAGTGAGTGGTCCGCTTCACGCCCCGGCCGCTTTACCTACGGGGAAAGAGCCCCCGGTACCCTAAGCATAGGAGGTTGGGTGTACCCTAAAGCCGGTTTGGACTACGTGGAGAATAGAAAATTCTTACCCCACCGGGACTCGACCTCCGACTCCTCCATCCTCCAGCTAGTAGTCAGTAGCTATACCGACTGAGCTATCCAAACTCCCTAGTTCATTTGTAAACTGTCGATATTATGGGTACACGATATCATTATATTCATGCGCTTATCACAGGCCTTGAGCTCCAACCCAAAATATGCCTGGTCCGGAACACGAATACTGCACGCCACTGATAGGGCGGCAACATCGGAGCAGCGAGCGGAGAGTCACGCATGTCAGAAAATCACAGGCTGATGACCACATCTAATTTGGTGTGACAGTCGCAAAGGCTAAGTACTGTTGTACTGCTACAATGTCTAGTGGCCGCCCAGAAGCCGCTCTTCCACGCAGCGGCCTCTGGTTCAGGAAGCGTGGATTAATTCTTTAAACCACTGTCGATAATGTATTACTTATATCGTGGCTGTTCAGTGTACATGTATGGACTTGCTCTCCCGAATCTGTGGCGAGCAAAGCATGAAAATGGGGAACTTTTCATCACAATTTCAGCTACTTAACTGGCCGCAGAAAACAGAGACATCCTCTGGTGACAATGGACATTCAGTGACTCAATTCCTTGCCCTTTCTGGAGCACAGGGTTTCGTTACCGCATTATCTGTTTCTGTAAGGTAAACGTAAAGTTATCCCTGTGCTTAACTAATTAAGCACTACGCCATGGAGGCGTATGGGCGGAGTGGATGCTAGATCCACGTTTTCTTTACCTCGGCATTAATTGGAGGTGAGTGGTCAGCTTGACTCCCCGGCCGCTTTAACCCAGAGAAAGAGCCCTCTTCCCAGTACCCACTGGATAGGAGGCTGCATGGAGGAGAGAAAATTCTTGACCGTACTCCATTTTAATATTATTCGCAAATGTCTTCCGAGATGTCTAGTTCTTAGGAAACAGTTTTTATTCATTTCTCACGCCCCAAGCAGTTGTCCATCTGTCTTGATATGTCTATAGGCCCAATAGAAACATTTTTAAAGAATACTAATTTGTACTCTTCTCCAAGTGTAATTAGAATGATCAAGTAAAGGAGGATGAGATTGGCAGGGCATGTAGCCTGAATGGAGGAGAATAGAAATGAATATAATAACAATAATAATAATAAATGAATGTATGAGAGGTGGGCCTTCTCGGCCCTTTCACCGCGACCACAGTGATCTATTGTGCCTCCCCTTCTGATTATCCCCTCAGCAATCCTGCACTTCGAATGAAGCGTAGGATTTTGTACGTGGGGACGTCGAAATAGTCACTTGGTTCCATAAATTATGGACCCAAGTGACGTAATCTTAAATAAGCTAAAGCCTCACATTCACACAGGATATGTGTGGCTGTTTCATTTTCTTCTTGAAACCTCTCACAAGTGGGACTATCACTTAGTCCCAGTTTGAAGACGTGTCCTTTGAGGTGACAGTGTCCTGTAAGTAGTCCCGCCACCCACTACATGAAGTGTCAGTGCTGAAGCTGGTGTAACGTTCGGTAACGGCCGTGGTTAGAACAATATATTATTTGTAAGATTTGAGGTTTTCACGTCGGTGACTATGAAGGTAGCGGTCTGCTGTTATGTGGCGCCGTGTAGATATTGTGTTAACTGACGTTTCGAAGGAACGTTCTTCTTTTTCTTTTTCTTCTACCCTGAAGATTGAGGCAATATTTTCCTCCGAAACATCGGTTAAACAATATCTACACGTTGTCACATTCCAGAAGACTGTTTTCTTCAATATATGATTTTCTTATCAGTCATCACTGCTTATCTAATTGAAAGAGAATGTCATTTACTGAATCAAATTTTTGTCTTTCGTTAATGAATTAGCATTGCGGGCTCATCTAACAACAGGAGGTGAACTCTTTAATGTGCCTGTTCTCTGCTTCGATCATTAATTATAACACAATTTTCTATTGGATAGAAGCTCATTACAGTTGGGTAACTCGCAGCTGCAGATGGAAGGTGCGCCTCGCCTGTGGATGGACAAGCGGACAGGCCTCTGGCGAGTACGTCTGTAACAATGTAGCCCAAGGGTCGTTGTTCTAATGTCACTTAGCCTTCCCAAGTGAACAATGAAATGCCATGAGGAGGGAATACCAAAGCGCAATGGCGGCACGCAGTAAAACAGCTGTTCTCGCCAATGGCCAAGAACTTCATCAACATAAGAGATGACTCGAATATAATAACAAGGATAGACTAATAATATATAAGGAATATAGAGAAAATTACTTGTATAATGTTGCCTGCCTGGAATAGAGGATAGCAAGTATCTGTGTGATAGATGTACGTTATTTGAATACATAAGGGGGCACGGGGGACTTCTGGACATCAACGGTTAATTGAGTGGTGCACCCAGAAGCAAGTGCCCTGTGTAATTATCCGCACTCAGGGTTGAGAGAAAGGGTTCTTCCATGCTCCGGGACTTTGGCTCTAACGGGTGTGTAATAATAAGGCGCATTTTACACTCAGCAACATTATTCTTCACGACTTGAACGGCTGTCTGGGTCAAGTGGGTGTTAGATACCGGGTTCAAATCTGGGCCCACAGACCAGCCATACTAACTGACTGTCCAGGCAAATCCAGGGACAGTAAGTTAAATCTGGCTATGAATTTTCCTCTCTCTATCTTTCGTTTTAATTACTCATTAATTATTCAGTCATTACACTGGAAACTCTACGCTATTCCCAGCGTTATTAAATAAATCGTCCTTATAAGCCTACACAATTTATGACATTAAGGCTTGTACGTCTGTCGTTATATGTGTGTTCGTTACTTACGCTGACAAGTAGTTACGAACAGACGCAGAAGATGAAGGCTCTGTAAGTTAAGCTTCAGTCAATATGGTACCGTTTACCATCCTCTAGAAGGCAGCACAGTATGTAATTATTATTATTCTATCAAATTCAGCATCATTGTAAAAATACAGGTTTCTTTGCAGAACTTTTCAAATTTCTGGGGTTAGATATTGGTCAGGATTTCTTAGAGATTTCCCTTTGGAATTTCAATGGGTTCCATCTTAGGATTATACAGTATTGTGATCCTGAATTTAATTTACGAATAATATAACATTTGAGGGTTACAATTAAGATGAAGTCTGCTTGTCATACCAATATGTACGGTAACTATACTTGACACACAGGGTTGGGAGGAGGCTGTGTCCTTACGCACTTGACATCGTCTCCAGGGCGAGTGGAACTAAAATGAATACCTCGGAAACATATCATCAGATGGTGCCACTGTCGAGAGCATGATTATTGGGTTGCTTTGTGTTCTTGTCTCATGCATAATGAAATGAGATGCCTCTTCCACTGCGACACTCGGTCTCGACGGTCTGTCAGCAAGCGCTGCACCACTTCATACGAGAATACTCGTGTAATAAGAAACACAAGTAGAAAGCAAGTGTTCTGTTTGGACACTGAATATCGAAACAAATTTCGCTCTGCTTTTAGAAATATATTTTTAAGGAAAATGTGTTTGACGTGGTATAAGTTCTTTTGAATTCTTCATAAACGTAAAAACAGGGGAAACCGAAGTACTCGGAGAAAACCTGCCCCAACACCACTTTGTCCACCATAAATCCCACCTGACCAGACCCGGGATCGAACCCTGGCCGCCGCGGTGTGAAGGCAGCGACTAACCGCTTGAGCTATGGCGCGGCCATTCTGAGGCAGTAGATGGTACAAACAAGGGCTCGAATGGGTGCCCTTGGGAAGGAGAGAGAACGGAAGACCAAGAGGTACACTGAGGGACGGAATTGGGAGAAGAGCAAAGGAGAGAAGTTGCGGCGGAAGATCAGAAGGTGTGAATGACGTCAGTAAACCGATTGTTATATTCCTGTTCTGCGTTCTCTCTAAATGAATTAATAGGCACAATAAATTACAGATATTTAATTTTAATCGTTTTCATTTTATAAAACTAATCTCCATTTCTAGTTTTCTCCTCATATTTCTGTCTGCTCACCAAAAGTACGATTAGCCTCTACAGTCAATATGCTAGCAGCCGAATTTAGCTTGCTAATGAATAAGGTTCTGCCGTCCTTCCGCCCTGCTTTGCTGCTTAATGTAACATGTTAAATTATGGTGGATTATAAGAGGACAGGTTCCAAGCCTTGGCCGTAAATTATCTTAACCGATCCAGTGACGTCATATTTTGTGAATAGAAGAGGCTTACGTGTATATGATACATATTGGGCCACTGACATATCCAGGTTGAAGAACAATTAATTCTGTTTGTATAGGTCTCTCTCACACACGCACATACACACAACATACATTGTGACGTGTACAGATTGACAACGGCGCGATAAACACCTTCCCGCTTAAGCGCTTGACAACAATGCTTGGTCGTTGCTAGGTAATGACTCAGTAAACAAGTTAAAACGCGCAACATTAGAAGCTGTATCTCATGAATGAATGTTTATTGTTCATTGTTAGGCAACAGCGAGCGCACCAATGAACTCGCTGTCTAGGAATAACGTAACATGTTTTCTATAGGTCCGCTCCGAAGGTTTATATGTGACAACAGAGGCAGTTTGCAGTCAGCCGTAAGCTGGAGGAGCGAAATAGAAGCTACAAGGCAGCTGAGAGTACGCGGACGATACTGGAGCGTGTCCTCAGTGAACTGTGAAGATAGTTGAGTGACAGTGACAGTGAGAGTGGCAGTGACAGTGACGGTGACAGTGAGAGTGGCAGTGACAGTGACGGCGACACTGAGAGTGGCGGTGACAGTGACGACGACACTGAGAGTGGCAGTGAGAGTGAAAGTGACAGTGACAGTGATATTGACAGTGACGAGTTCCGAGTTCTCGGTGGAAGATAGCCACGGGAAGTTCGCAGAAGATATAGCGTGTGATCTGAAGACTTGATATCCGCTGTAGTGCAGTGATATCTGGAGTGTGGCTCTTACAGTTCCTGCGTTTCGTTGTGGTACCAGGAGAGACACGAACACGGCAGGAGGCGGAGGAAGAAGGCGAGGTGACTAATCAACTGCTTTGGAGAACGCAGCAGAGCTACACAGAGAGAGAGTGTTATCCGGAAGGAGTTGAGTGTGTGAACTGTTACAAGCGAGTGTGATTGTAATAATGACGTCATATAAATCGATCCATCAATCCAGAGAACCCACTAATTACATATCGCGTTACCAGGATACGTGACAATATATTTAAATAATGTTGTCTTTGTGTTTAATTAATTAAAAGTTAATTCATGAAAGCATACTATACTTGAGCTTCTGAACGCGTCCTTAAATATAACATAAATAAAGAAATTAATATGAAAATTAACACCACAAGTAAGAAGCGAATGGTTACCCGTCCAAATTAAAAAAATATTGAAATCTGAAAATCGCTTTCGTTACACAGAACGTTCAGCCGTAGACAGATAAACAGTAAAGTTACCTGGGTTCTTATGGGGCTCCATCATTCGTGACCTCGGCCCGGGATGCAGACGAGTGGTCAGCTGCACGCCATGGCTGATTTCCCCAGTACCCACTGGACAGGAGGCTGAGTGGAGCCCAGAGCCGGTCCGGACGCTGGGGAGGAGAAAAGAGTTTATTGCCCTTGCCGGAAATCGAATGCCAACCTTCCAACCAGTAGCCTGTCGAAATGCCGACTGAGGTATCCCTAGATAGATAGATACATGATTCCGGGATAAGACTCCGTGTTGCGGGTTCGGGTCCCGATGAAATGGATTTTTTTTTTTCACTTGACCTAATCCTTCCAGCCGCAATACGGCCCTGGGGTGGACTCAGCCTCTAACAGAAATGAGTACCAGGAATCTTCCTGGGGGATAAAGCGAGGCCAGCGCGTAAGGCTGACAACTTTACAGACATCTGTGAGCCGATTGTCCAAACAAAGTGTGGGAGCCTCGACGTCTCGCAACCATCCGGCCTCCACGGTCTGTTACAGGGAGAGTTTTTATGGCTTTGTAGGCAGAAACCTGCATATCAAAATATAAGGAGCAGAGATCAGTCTTAACAATTATTGCCGTGAGAATCCCAGATCCATCAGCCCAACAGAAAAACTACCTAAGAGTCATGGTAAAGTGGCACAAGGAAACCAGACCGAAATGTTCGTGTAGTGTGAATTTAATATCGTTAATGTGTAGAATTCTAACCTGAACATCATAATCCAAAATGGCACGTGTATGTTCGATAACAAATTACAGAATATTACTCTCTGAACATTAATCCAGGGTGAATTCCCCTTGCAGTTTAGGGTATAAAAAATTAATTCGACAATTTAATACATCAAGAAGTTCTTATCAATCAAATGGGAATTGTGATTGAAATGAAGGCACATATGTTCATGTTGTAGGCTCATGTTTATTGACCGGACAGTCCGTAACGTAAATATTGCTATTTAATTTGGCAGTAATGCACATTTCGGAGTGGCATTAACTTGTCAGAAATGACTGGTTACTTCGCAAGAGACACACACACTGCCACCCACACGTAGCAAGCCCGCCCACTTCCAATTCTGCAATTTATATGATTTTACTGTCCATTTCACGTCCGGTGCTTTCAGGTTTTCAAATCCACAATGCCAAGTCCGAAAGTACTGCAGTCTGAAAAAGTATGTGAAGGGATATTTAGAAATTCATCATCATCATCATCAGTAATCTGTCAGACGACAGGTAAACAGTCTCTTCCAAAACAATTCCTCCACTTAATGCGATCTAGAGCTTTCTCCTTCAAATGAGAATATCCTCTTCTGTCCCCAAGGTCATCCAGCATCTTCTTACGTCTTCTGGTCACTTCTATCCGCCCCTCTATCTTTCCTTCAATAACTTCTTTTAGAAGGCAGTTACCGCGTAAGATATGACCAATCCAATTAGCCTTCCGTTTTCTTATTTCGTGTAGGATATTCCTCTGCTCACTGACTCTAATTAACACTTCTTCATTTCTCTTAGAAATTCACTCTGCATTTAATTTAGTATCTCATCTGTTGTAGTGACTGAATACAATGAATTAGAACCGCGTCTACCAAAGCAGTTCGGCGTTGAAATATTTAAATATTGGTGTAATCAGGAAAGAAATTTTAATGGAAAACTGACCAATTATGTCAAGTCTCCTGCATGCCTACTTAACTACATTTGGAGCAGTGGAGATATGGCGTGAAGCATCTAGGAGACCTCTGAGCAAAATTAGGCAAATTTTCCGCCCAAGTAGTTTCCAATTCCTCCGGTAGATGGGGGAAGTATTAGGTACCACTGCCACAGGAGTTTGGAACCTCGCTGGCAGAAAGGGGCTGATAGTAAGCACCAGTACCGGTAAGGTATGGAGACAGTAGAAATTAAAGGGGGACGCACAATGGACCACTAACCGGTCTAAGTGCATGGGGAAACCCACCCCCTCAATACGGAATACGGAATGGCGTGAGGCATTCTTCATATCCGCAAAAGATAGCGGAGACTACTCAGTTTCTTTGGGCCCCAAAAATAGACGCCCGGTACCCACTGGGCTGGGATGGCCCTAGTGTCAGTCTGAATATTGAATGATTACTTGACCTTGCCGAGAATCGAACCGCAATTCCTCGGCCTTGATACGACTCCCGCTGGGAAGTGTATGAGTTTTTCCTTTCTCCACAGATTTCTTATTGTCTGCAGATCAACTGCATCTAATTATGGCATGAAATTCTAAGTTCTCATTCATTCATGTGGAAAAGTTGAGATAGTCTGAACACATAGCAAGCATGACCGCCTATGTCGCCTAGTGGTTAGACTTCCTGGCTACAGATCCAGAGGTCCCGGTTCAATTCCCGGCGCTACCAGGTTTTCTGAGAAGTAGTGGGTCTAGAACGGAGTCCATTCAGCCTGGCAAGGATAACTGTGGAGATATTTTAAGGAAATAGCTGCTCCGGTCTAGAAAACCGATATTAACGGCCGTGGGGATTCGTTGCACTGACCACGCGACACCCTCTATCCGCAAAAGTTGGCACTAACTTCGCCGACAAGCGGCGGTCGCTCGGTCGGTATATTTCGCTTACGGACTACAGGCCACAGAGTTTGTTTTTGTAAGAGATCATAAATGCATAGAAGGTTCCAACAGTAAAGATTGAAGGGAACTGATCCATTTTGAGACATCGACATGAATGTAAGTACAATATTAATATGGAATTTACCGAATTATAAGGATGTATACAGATACACATGACCCAGCGTCAAGTCATTGCGAACACGGTAAAGAATTTTCTGGTTCCATAAAAGTGGTCAAATTTTTTGACCACGAGTCACAACAACGGGCGGAGCACGCGATCGAGGAACCAGAAGACGGCATTCCTCATAGTCACCGCAGTGAAACCCTCAAATCCTTCAAATATAAAAACACTTTAGAAACTCCACTCACATGAGACCTAGCACTATTTCACGGTTATCGTTTTTAAAATTAAGAGTGAAACAAATTAGAGAATAAGTAAGAATTCTTTTGTGGATTTCGTTTTGCACAGTAGAAGTGTAGTCTGTAATGGAGTCAGTTGTTTTATTATTTCAGTATATCCAGTTAAATCAATGGTGAAGCTTGGGTTACAGGAAGGCATTCATCGGTCATGTAACTATAGCAACAGTTGATTGGGTGGGGGGGTGCTGTTTTCCAATGTTTAGGAGAACGTATATGGTACATAAAGGCGCGTCCACATTACTCATGCTCGTGTAACTCGCTATGCTTGCGAGTAATGTGGACGATATGACAAGTCACGAGACAAGCAAATTTTAAATTTAAAAACAATAAATTAAAATACGACTACAGCCTATACACACTACCAGTAAATATAGGGATCCTCACGCGCTGAAGCCTGGCGAGCAACTGAAGTAGTGTGGACGAAGATTTATGAGCACAAGTAAAAGCCAGACGAGTCTCCCGACGAGCACGAGTAATGTGGACGCGCCTTAATAATCATTCAGACCTTGAGTGACCGCATTGCAACAAAAAAGTTTCGGTAGTTATGTTTCAAATCTCCAAATCAAATTATTCTAATCAAATATTTCTTTAATACTAAATTTTAAATGTCCTTTCATTTCGTCGTGTTTGGTGGACCCTCTGCCTATGTAAAAGTGTAGAACTTGGTCTCCTACGATAAGGGAAGAACATACAGTTAATTGTGTACGAGTGTGGAATGCAGGGGAGAATATGGGAAAATGGCAGGAGGCTGGGGAAATTGGCAAAGGATTTCATAGTTAGTATTCGTCCCCAAATATTATCTGGGTGGCCAAATAGAGTATTCAGCTTAAGCAATGAAACTCAGAATAACAGATTCAGATGGATTCATCGTGTAGGAAGGTGAACGCATTCCAGAACAGTTGACTGCAGACAGGGACAGAATCCACTTAACGCCCGAACTTAAAAAGGCAGGATCTTAACAGAGGAAAATTCGAAACCTTGACGTTGTTGTTGATGACGATAATGATGACGAATAAAAGGGAATAAAATTGGCGTCGCGTGTAGGACGCATGGGAGAGATACAAATACCTAACTAATCTGATTGGAAATCCTAAAAATGAGACACCACATGGAAGGCGATAGGATAATATTCAAAAGGACATTAAGGAATTAATTTTGGAAGATGTGGATTGAACCCTTTTGGCTGAGATTAGGGACCAGTGAAGGGCTCTAGCAAACAGGGTAATAAAATTTGGGCTTCCATTAAAAGCGCTGCACTCATTGACCAGCTGAGCGACTATAAGCTTATCAAAAATTACTTTGTTCGCGGAGTTATTAGGTGCAGTGAAGTGGGCGAGATAGTTTCCTTTATCTGTGCGTCTCGATGGGAAGTCAGCCTCACTGAATTACTGCCCTAGCCGATGGCGTCCAGACTGACCACCCTGCGCGTGGCTGGTGGAAATGAGATATGACCTGCCTGCATGGACGCCATCCCGGGGGTAAATCCAGAACAACGAAGGGTGGGGGGGAGGTGGAGTTTGTCAGTTATATAGTCAACCATGCTTCGATTAGAAATGGACAGATGAGACATTGGTATACGAGTTTTCAAATCCCCCAATTATAATTAATTGACTTATAATTAGATTATTTAATCAATTCATGCATCCCTAGGGAAAGGTTCCATTATACGGTATCATGAGTTTATATAACAAATTATATTTGGCTTTACGATTTTGAAATGTTTCCTCGTCTATATTTATTTACATTTCAGAGCCCGAAGTTATCTACCCCAAAGAATTACAGGAATGATGTTCAATATTATTTTGAGATGCAAAAATAACACCGACGAATGGGATATTTGAGTGACTATAAACATTACAGACTTCCGGGTTATGGGGCTATAATTTCATAGAGAGATGCACAAGTTTGGAGGAATCTGTAGCCTTCATTTACGGCGTGGATGAGTGAAGGTACCGGGTTCCTGCGAGTTGATGTTACGTGTTTACCAAGCCACAAGACTCATAAGAATTCAGTCTTAATAGAGGCATGCAATTTTCCTCTTCTGGTGCTCTGATGTGAGTTTCTACTTAGAGCTAGGTGTGGATTAGCTGGTCAAGAAACTGTCTGCGTTTTGTGGAGTGCCAAGTTGTATTGCTGTGTTTATAAGTGCTCGCCATTTCACTCTACCCTGAAATGGATCTATGTTTTCATAAACAGATTTCCAGTTTGTTCTAGCATTGTATCTGTTTTAATAATTTACACAAGAGTATATGTTAGACGGCCGGTCACGGTAGCCGAGCGGTCTAAGGCATGCACTGTCTTCGCTCGCTCGGAAACCGGGATCGTGGGTTCGGATCTGTTTCCTGTGAGGTACGAACTGAATTCTTATATATTATTCTTATATACTGCCGGTCACAGTAGCCGAGCGGTCTAAGGCATGTACTGTCTTCGCTCGCTTGGAAACCGGGATCGTGGGTTCGAATCTCACTCAGGGCATGGATGTTTGTGTGCATTTTTCTGTGTTTGTGTACAGGTAGAGGCCTTGCGACGAGCTGATCACCCTCCCAAGGAGTCCTACCGAATGTGTAAGATCTAGAGAAACCGAAGTGAACGGAGAAGTTCATGGAGGTAGGCCTAGGCCCACTGGGGCTGTAGTGCCAAGGAAAAAAAATTGTTGATAATACAATTATATGTCATTAGGAGGTTTACCTTGACCATAGTAAGCGCTCAAGCAAACGCCAAAAGCGCAACTGTAGCCTAACAGAGCGTCTATATGTTCACGTTAGTATGGTTCTGACAAGAAGCAGCGAGTCTTCCAAACAGCATTACAAAAAGAAGTAAAGTTGTCCCTGCGCTTAACTGTTTAAGCACTACGCCATGAAGACTTTACGGAAGGGAATGTATAATCCATATTTTCTTGACCTCGGCAGTAGTTAGAGGTGAGTGGTCAGCTTCACACCGGGTCGTCTTACCCCCGGGCAAAGAATCCCAAGTACCTATTGAATAGGAGGTTGGGTGGACCCCAGAGCCGGGCTGAATGATGTGGAGAAATGAAAATTGCTATCCCCACCTGGACTTGAACTCCGACCCCTCGGTCGTCCAGCCCGTAGCCAGTCTCTATACCACTGAGCTATCCCACCTCCTAAATAGATTTAATTGGTTGATAACTTCAGCAGAGACACAATATGTTTTCTGAGCTTATGATCTGCACTCTTTACATATTCATTCGTACATCAAAGTTTCTGCAGCTTTTTATTGTGTCCTTACCGCTTTCCCCTCCCCAGTTTCGTAATCCTATACACGGTCGGTAGGACTTCTTGTACAGGAAACCAGCCAGTCTCAAGTCCGCTACCTACACAGGACAACACAAACAGACGCCCATGCCTAGGGATGGTTTCGAACCCACGATTCCTGTGTTCGAGCGGGCGAAGACATTTCTTAGACCGCGCAGCCACCGTGATCGGCAAGTTTATGTATTAGCTACATTAAACTGAGGCTTAAAATGACAAGGAGTTTATTCTACCTTTGCATTATTCGCAGGTTTATTTTATTCTTAATTTACAGGCCGATGTAAGTTAGACAACGAAATCTATTTCCTTTTGTTGCCAGCAGGAGCTGTTGAATTTGTATGCAATAAACATATTGTAACATTCTCTCTACGACCCTTGACTCTGCATTCAACATGTAGCCACCCTTTGCATTTGCACGTTTGTTTATTTCCTTTCATTATCCTGCTGGGGACGATTAATACGAACAATTCTCGTTACAGCGATGCTGCCATCTGTGTAGTGTTCAGCTAAGGAGCTCATTTAACATGCAGTTGACAGGACAATTGAAGCCATTCATACTCGGTGTGTACCTGCTTCGGTGCGGTAGGTTGGTTCTGCCTGTGATCAACTTGCTGCTTGCTTACTGGACAGTCCGACATGCAATATTCCACTGAATTCCAATAAAATATGCTAAGACTAAGTAAGGCCTTGCCGGCCACGATAGCCGAGAGGTCTAAGGCATGTACTGTCTTCGCTCGCTTAGAAACCGAGATTGTGGGTTCGAATCCCACTCAGGGCATGGATTTTAATTTGTGTTTGTGCGTCTTTCTGTGTTTGTGTACAGGTAGAGGCCTTGCGACGAGCTGATCACCCGCCCAAGGAGTCCTACCGAATGTGTAAGATCTAGAAAAACCGAAGTGAACGGAGAAGTTCATGGAGGTAGGCCTAGGCCTACTGGGACTGTAGTGCCAAGGGGGGGNGGTAAGGACTTGATGTGTCACAATAAGGGAAGAAGGTACGAGTAGATAGGTGTCTGAGATAGAATGCTTGGACATAAAGGAGTGGAAATAATGCAAGATTGGAAGACATTACATAAATTTATCTATTTAATTTACTTATGTACTTTTGTTTAATTATGTACAGTGTCTCTAGCTATGATTGCATGACGTCAGTAATGATATGGGTAGAGAATAATGACTTGAAAATTAAATAAGACATAAAAATTGTGACGATGTTGCACTACAACATTAATTATTTTTGGACAATGTTCATGGTCGTAATTTTTGAGACGATAGTGGATAATGTCCAAAAAACTTATCATTCTGGAAACCTATCACGGCAAAAGAAATACGTGATGAGGACCTTCATAGATTGTACTATTCACCAAATAATATTGTCAAGAGCGATGCTTTAACGAGTGAGGCATGTAGAACGCAAAGTACACACGAACCTAACGGCACCATTTGTAGCTTTAATGTTTTATGGATGAGGTAATGTTTAAATTTATCAAAAAGAAGCAATGTGTGTGAGGGTGTGATACAAATTCGGGTCACCCAACGTAGGTTTCAGTGTCGGGCTTTTTGAAAATGGTTATGTACCTTATGGTTCTATAAAAAAATGTGTTAACTGTATTTCTTCACTACCCAATAGTGTACCAGCTTAATCGAAAGGCCTACCCTTCATATATATAATTTTTTATCAGTCCAAGTTTAATAAATAAGCATGGGTCTTTTATACACTGTCCATAATCTTGAATGTTTAAAGCATATTGCTTCACTGTACGTAAAAAATAAACTTTTCTCTAGACGTCATGAAGACGTAAATGTAGCTCGACCCATCTTAACCTCGGCATTAGAAGGAGGTGAGTGGTCAGCTTCAGAAGTCTTGCCGTGATGACTAAAAAAATTTGGTTGCTTGCCATGTGGTTGTTGTTGTTTGGCCTACCCTTTGACTGTGAAGGTTGTGGAATTACTTCCGTCTGAAACGACGGTAAACTTTTGTCGGAGTTTACTGATCGCATGCAGAAGACAGTCATTACCGTGAGAAACTCAAAAAAAAAAAAACTACATGATTTTAATTCGCAAGCGAACTATACCCACCGAGCGACCGCCGTTTGTCGGTGAAGTTTAATGCCAACTTTTGCGGATAGAGGGTGCCGCGTGGTCAGCGCAACGAATCCCCACGGTCATTAATTTCGGTTTTCTAGACAGGAGCCGCTATTTCCTTCAAATATCTCCTCAATTATCATCACGACGCTGAGTGGATCCCGTTGCAGACCGGCTACTTCTAAAAAAAAAATCTGGTAGCGCCGGGAATCAAACCCGGACCTCCGGATCTGTAGCCAGGAACTCTGACCACTAGACCACAGAGGCGGCTGAGAACCTCAGATCTAAGAGAAATTTAGTGCGATTTCTGTGACGAAAGGAACTGAATTTATAAATGTTATTTTGAAAAACTTCTGGGTTCAGAATATTAATTAACTTATACAGTGTTCCTGCCCCACATGCCTCAATGTTTCACTTGTCTACGTGGGATATCCTAGCACCATAAACTTGTTTCCACCACCATCCCTAAGAGTTACTTTTTGATTGCACAATTTACTGGAAAGCTGAGTTGGCTTTTGCTTGCAGAAAGAGGAAACTGGATCGGCGCAGCTTCAGTGCTAAGCCCCTAATACGCAGAGTTTCAACAGAGGAGCTTCCAACTTCCTGATTGCAGCTGGGGTGATCATCACTACGAGAGTTCTCACAAGCGGCAGAACAGCAGAAGTCTCACTTCCCAGCACCATCGGCTTCGTTCATTTACTTGCATGTCTGTCTGGCTGCAAGTTCCCAGGCTGTCGGATCAATTATCTCACCCTAGGGCAGTTAGCAAGCTAAGCTTCAAAACCCTTCCTCCCACCCAACTCGTCTTACCACTCACGTGATAGTTTCAGGACCGCGAATATAGAAAGGGCGGAAGGCTGTGAAGGGAGATGAAGCACATGTTCCATACGGTTCATACCAGAGGACTCATTCTACTATCTTATCTGTACACGCATGCAGAAAGATGAAATTGTTGACTCAGTTGGTCAAATTCCCCATCATTAATTATCAGAAGCTATTAGTTACGTTATGCCGGTCACGGTAGCCGAGCGGTCTAAGGCATGTACTGTCTTCGCTCACTTGGAAACCGGGATTGTGGGTTCGAATCCCACTCAGGGCATGGATGTTTAGTTTGTGTTTGTGCGTCTTTCTGTGTTTGTGTACAGGTAGAGGCCTTGCGACGAGCTGATCACCCGCCCAAGGAGTCCTACCGTTAATGTAAGATCTAGAAAAACCGAAGTGAACGGGGAAGTTCATGGAGGTAGGCCTAGGCTCACTGGGGCTGTAGTGCCAAAGGAAAAAATGAGTTACGTTATGAGATTTTATATTCTCAAGGAGGTCAATATTAAGATTATGTCCTCTGGGATATGAAGCATTGATCGTAAACAGACACTATTCTGTAGTGACGTAACAAATATGCAACCTTCTTCTTGATGTTACGACTGTAGTCTAAAAAGAGAGTCTACAACTGAATTTTTAAGATTATATACTTGCATTTTCTCCATAAATATTTTTAGATATTCCGAAATAGATAAGATTATATTAAACTGTCTGTGCTTGTTATTGACCACTAAGCTAAGATAAAACGTAAGTCTGAGAACGTATATAAGACATACATTCTTAGCCCTGACACTGGATGCCGTGCCTCACCCATCTACGCTACCGTGTGCCCCAATTTATTATAATACAGATGTAAGTATTTTTATGTATTTTCTGCTTGTTTAACAGTAGCATTTAGTAGCTCAGAATACATAGTGTCGAATTGTAGGATGGTTACTAAATAATAAATTGGAAAGAACATGAAAGGAAGCTGTCATGACCTAAATTTGTGATCAGCCTAGTGTCCGGTGTTTCCCGGACGGACCAGGGGAAAACCACGGAAAACTCAGTGAGGAGGGCGGTTTGAGGACCTAGATTTGAAATATGGACCAAGAGTATAGGAAACAGGAGGGCTACCCAATCGACTGAGGCCTACGACAGCTTTAGGCAAATGTAATTAATTATTCTGACACTGATTGGAATGGCTGTCCCAGGGGGCACTGTGACGTGACACTGTCCCACTCAAAGGGATGTGTTTACTGTGAAAAACATGCAGATTGTTTGGTTTCAACCTAGACACGAGTGGGGGAAATTCAATGAATACTTATAGGCGGTAATAAATATTCAATTCGATCGGGTTCCGATGATACATATGAGTGTAGTGCACGTGTATGAAGCAATTAGGCTAAGAACGTTCGAATTTCATGTTTGCAGGACCTACACTGACACATGTGTAGGTGTGCATGTAAGTCACACTTCAGAATATGATGGGAGTGTTCCAGTAATACGTCAGATCACTTCTAGCAATATTCCAATTTCTCTGTAGTGTTTGATAACAGATTATTATTATTATTGATTTTATTCGACCACATTTTTAAGTGCTTTATTCAACGACGCTGTAGGTCAGCGTCGAATTGTAAGATGATAGCTAACGCCGAATTATAAAATGTATGGAAGGAGGCTGCCTTCACCCTACTTGTAGACGCTGTCTTCATATTTTCCGTTTGAGTAAAATTACGAGAGTTTCGGGGTTTCCGATATCTTTGCCGTGATATGAACTTCCGACATCCCGAAAACGAAACTGGAGTGCTCGTGTGATTACCCGACTGACAGGAGGCACGATAGGTTGCATTGCTTCTGTGTATATTGTGGCGTATTGTCTCTACGCAGGAACTGTGGAGTCACAGAGGCCTCGGGGCACGCGCGCAACGTGAGAGTTGCGGATTGTATCGGCTCGTTGCTAGGCGACAACTCTGTGAACACTTGGATAGCGCAACAGGAAGTGCGAGTGACGTCACATATCCCTACTCATCCCGTAACTATGCAACGCTCGGTAAACACCCTTCCCCGTTAAGCTATGACGTCAAGCAACAGTGGAGTCCGTGTTGATTTCTGTGGCATCTGCGAGAGGCCTATGTAAGGGGCTTCAACGTGACGCAGCAATAGAAGATATGTTGGGAGATGTTTCCTATGAGGTCCGTCCCGAGGTGTTATAAGGAGAACAAGTCTAGAGTTTAGTTGTGACAGTCGCCGGGCAGCAAGGACGTGAACACGAAAGTTGAGAGATCTACGGCGTTCAAAGCCGTTACCTGGCGACGACTGGAGAAGATATAGCAGAATGAGAAGACTTAGTGCGTCCTGTAGAGCATTGTAGTGTGTGTGAATTAGCGATAACGTTATAGTTATTTGAAATTACGATCTGTATGTGTTCATTAAATCCAATTACCATTCCAAATCACGTGACAATACGCTCTTTTTTATTGTAACATTTAATCTCGGAATTCAGTTGGTAAGTATTCATTTCTATTTGAAACATTACAATACGCAAGTCTGTGACCTAATCAAATAATTTGCATATGTTTGTAAATTTTATATATATGTTTGTCATTGTGATCCTCAATACATAATGTGCTGAATAAAACTTTGATTGCTTTTATGTATAATGCAGCCTGCATTCAAGGTTTGTAACGTTATTGAATGAGTAAACGAAAGCGTGATAGGACACACATTGTTATGATCCCTGTATATTTTACCACCGCTCAGCATAACAATGAACTCATGAAACATCCAACAATAAGTTATATATTTGTGGTCTATTATTCTAACCGCGTATGATAACTGACCTTTTATCCTATAGAGGTCTCTCTCCTCATGGCATATGCTTGGTTAATAATGATTCATTTAAGGGGATAAAAAGGGATTGATGCTGGAGTATTGGAACAGCTGCCTCGAGGCTAATGTCTTTATAACATTAGTATTCCGTTTTGTCATGTTGGCAGAACATTGAGGTGGACCCATAATAATATCGAAACAAATACAATAGAAGCAGCATAGTCTAGTTACCTTATCACATTCACAGATATCTCTAGTATACATAGAGTCAAGTACAAACTTAGTACGCATTTTTAGGCGTTGTTTACTGAGCAAAACGGGACGAACTTTGTCCATGGTGTATGCTAACCGTCTTACAGTGTATACACTTTTCCACCTTATTCTTCACTTACACAATACATGTTTGAGCACTAATGTGCCATCCTCAGGTGTCTTTATGCACGTTAAACTATTGTACTGCATGCCATGACGTCTTCATTCTAAAATGACTAAAATCTGTATTCGTCATATATGTCGATGAATTCTAAATAATAAAACTTTTCAGGATTCATCCTACGTCGCACTCAAACATGCGAATTACGCCAATCCTCTTTTATGTGAGCATTCTTCCTACATACATTTGTGTATCGTGTTCTGTGTTGTGTTTTGCTCCTGTTACTGCGTGCGTTGTACTGCTGGATCTGTGTAACTTTGTAAATGTTTCTGTTCGTGTCCCTCTGACCTGGTATCAGAGTAATTATGTATTTCAGTATTCCATTGCACATCTTTAATTAATTGTCTATATATTAAGTTCCTCAATGATGCAACAATTATTAAAATATTCACTATCGAACACTAACACAACATGTTTCGACCACAGACGCCCATCCTCAGGTGTTTCGATGCTTCTGACACAAAGTGTCTGGAATACACACATAACATAGCTTTAAACAAGTGGACGACACTCCTTACGAGATGGAATAGGATTATACGAAAGATTTTCATGAATTTTAAGTAATTATTTATGTTATTTTAAGTGGACTGCAACACGTAGTTTTAGCGCGCATCAAAGCAGTGTAACAGTTTGGAGACACTGAAACATCTGAGGATGGCTGTCTGTGGTCGAAACATATTGTGTTAGTGTTAAACGGTAAATATTTTAATGATTGTTGCATTATTTACGGACTAAATACAGAAGTATTAGACGTAAATGTCTGTGGCCGTGTGTCTCTGACCTGATAACACAGAAGAAGCTGTTTTTATATTCGACATTACAGTGAGTCACTAAAAGTAGTCGAGTAATTCCGGTTTGTAACAGTTTTTGAAAACTGCGAGACCTAATTAATGTAAAGTCATAAACAAACTCTTTTTTGTAATCCTAAACCATTATTCAAATTTTGATGAAATTCAATGCGAGAAGTTTTCGTGCAACGCTAGTCGAACCAATTATACAGAGTCCCAGTAACCGATGATGGTAAGCGCCTTAGGCCAAGCGACAGCTGTGATTTACGATTATATTTATTTATTTTACATTAATTACTGAATTTACAGAACAAAAATTGTTCGAAATGAGATCCACCATGTTAACGGCGCAACTCAGAATGCTGTGACACCCTTCTGCAGATTCAGTGGCAGGTTTCATTCTGAACCCTCCAGTCAATGTTAAAGAACTTTCTTACTTACTCATGGAGTTGAGCCCTGCTGAAAGAGCCGCCAATTCTGCGGCTACTCAAGAATTTTCCAGCATTTTATGGAACCCGAAAGTTCATTTCCGTGTTCACAAGAGCCCTCCACTGGTCCCTATCCTGAGCCAGATCTATCCAATCCATACCATTCCATCCTGTCTCTATAAGATCCATTTTAATATTGTCCACCCAACTACGCCTTGGTTTTCCTTGTGGTCTCTTTCCTTCTGGCTTTCCCACCAATATCCTATACGCATTTCTCGTCTCCCCCATTCGTGCTACATGACCTGCCCACCTCATTCTCCTTGACTTAATCATTCTAATTATACTTGGAGAAGAGTACAAGTTATGAAGCTCCTCATTATGCAGTTTTCTCCAACCTCCTGTCACTTTATCTCTCTTCGGTCCAAATATTCTCCTCAACACCCTGTTCTCAAACACCCTCAGTCTATGTTCCTCCCTTAATGTCAGAGACCAAGTTTCACACCCATACAGAACCACAGGCAAAATTATAGTTTTGTATATCCTAATTTTTATGTTTTTGGACAGCAGGCGAGAAGACAAAAGGTTCTGTACTGAATGGTAGCAAGCATTACCCGAGTTCAGTCTCCTCGTAATTTCCTCCTGAATCAGGTTTCGATCTGTTATCGTTGTAAAAGAACTTTCTAGGCTAATGAATTATGGGTCACTTTATGTGTAAGTATAAGTACGTGTCTTTACACTATTTACATGTATATATATATATATATATCAGATGTGGCTGTGGGCCCGATCTAGCCCCCCTCCCCCGTTAGAGAGGTATGATCAGTAACAATCAAGACCACTTACCTCGTCGAAAAGGAGGCTCCATTTCCAAACACATGAAGGCCTTGGAAAGAACAAATATATTGGGGCGTATTTGTTCCGTGCAAGATCTGTTGAGCTACAGGGACTGCCTTCGCTAAGTAATACAAACACACAAGAGTAGAGCAACCGTGTTATGCAACAGATTTCTAGGCAACGGCTTGGTAAAAAACATTTCCGCGTGACACAGTGACGTCATCAAAATCTAGGCTGTGTTTTCTGTGGGGTCTGTGCAGAGTGTTTATAGGAAAAGTAAGTTCAGAAACTAGGAGCAGTTGGGAGTATGAGGACGAGAATGGAGCATGTCCTTAGTGAACTGTGAAGACTGAGTAGAGATTAGGACAGAGGAGGACAGAGTGACTGAGGAACAAATAACAAGAAGACTTCGTAGTGATTTGAAGTGCTAGTCTCTGTGTTGAGATCCGTTGCCAGGAGACGACTAGTGAAGACGGAGAATCCTACTGCGTGTGCAACGGTAGACTGGAAAGTGTATACAATAGCGAGAGCGTTATAGTTGAGTGTAATTAAGAGAACTTGTAACCGAAGTGCCAATAAATCCAATCATTCCATCTGCAATCCATTATTTTCTTCATATATACCCTCATATACGTGACAGTATTGTCGTGGGTATGGACGGGGCCCTAAATAAAGCTTGACTATGTTGGCGAAGGCCAGCAATAATTTATCCGAGCAACCGACAGATAAGGCAGCGTCATAGCTGGCTTCCCACCGCGGCGGCCCGGATTCGATCCCGGGTCTGATCAAGTTGGATTTGTGGTGAATGAAATAGCTCTAAGGCGGGTTTTCTCCGAGTACTTCGGTTTCCCTTGCCAATCTTCATTCTACCAAATTCTCCATCATCAGAATCACCCGGGACAGGTACAATAGGCCAATCAGTGGCCGCCATGCGGAGTTGACCCAACTGGACTCCACCCCCCACTACGAGAAACCGACATACATCAAACATAAACACAAAACACCTATAAATATCAGTCTAGGTCAAATGTTTCCAAATTTGATCCGAGAACAATCTAGATCCTTGTGAAACACTTCACTGTGGAGTATTTATATGGGAGGGATGTTTGTAATATTGGGGAGGATGGGGTAATAAACAATTTCATCGTTCTGTTTTGATATTCCGAAGAAGAATATGAGGGAAATGCCGCTTGCACCCCCCCCCCNCGTATCCCAGGAGTGAAATACTTCTGAAAACCTATCGTAGCTTTTGGTCTGGAGATCCTGTGGATATACCCATTGAAGGCAGCATGCTGATAATTAGCGCTGATAAATGTTTATTTTAATTTTGGGTAAGAATTATTGTTATTGTTCTCTATATCTCGCATGTGGCTTGAAAACAATCTGTGCAATGTAGGACCGTTCTAAATTAATGCAATGTACAGACAGTCCTATCGCAATGAAACCTGGCGAGAGAAATCTTTATAAATGGCTTCAAGTAACGTTAATACAACGGTAGACTATAAACATGTACAAATTCAATCACTGTATGTACCAAGTCCAAGAAGAACCCGAGATTAACACAAGGCTGTACCAAAGCCGGACTGCTGGCCGGAAATGGTCCAACAGCGCTCAAACAAGTCCTTTCTGTACAAGTAATTATTTCCGATTAAAGAACTCTGTAGTTTTAGTCCGCAAGAGAACTATACCGACCGAGCGATCGACCTTGTCGGCGAAGTTAGTGCCAACTTTAGCGGATAGAGGGTGTCGGTCGGTCAGCGCAACGAATCCCACGACCGTTAATTCCGGTTTTCTAGACCGGAGCCGCTATTTTCTTGAAATAGTTCCTCACTTATCCTCAAGAGGCTGAGTGGACCCCGTTCCAGACCCACTACTTCTAAAAAATCTGGTAGTGCCAGGAACGGAAGGCACTAATCTGGATCTGCATCCAGGAACTCTGGCCACTTGACCAGAGAGGCGGTCAGTTATTTCCGGTAAAATGATTAAATAATTTTACAACGAAATATGTGTTGGACATAATTTTCCAGTAATACAAACTGTTACACAGGTTCTGGGAAATATTATCAGGTAGACATGTTAAAACGATTTTGGGTCTGTCATATACAACACGTTTACAAGACAGCGTACAAATGAGCTGCCTCCATCCATCATTTACTTCAACATATTATAATTTTTAAATGTTTGAAGGATTTATAATAGCATTTAAATTAATTGGCTCATTTTTTATGTATTATGTTAATTATATAAAGACATTTTTAGCATTGGTTGTCCGTAAAGAAGGCCAATTTAGGTCGAATTATGTTAGGTTCTGAGGTTAATTAATCATTAAAACACTGGGAAAACTTTAGGACAATTTTATACTTACTTACTTACTTACTCATGAAGCTGAGCCCTTCTTGAGGAGAAGCCAATTGTGCAGCTACTCAAGAATTTCCCAGCATTTTATGGAACCCGAAGGGTCATCACCGTGTTCACAAGAGCCCTCCACTGGTCCCTATCCTGAGCCAGATCTATCCAATCCATACCATCCCATCCTATCTCTCTAAGATTAATTCTAATATTGCCCACCCACCTACGCGTTGGTCTTCCCTGTGGTCTCTTTCCTTCTGGCTTTCCCACCAATATCCGATACGCATTCCTCGTCTCCCCCATTCGTGCTACATGACCGGCCCACCTCATCCTCCTTGACTTGATCATTAATTATAAATTTTATACTTATTTTAACGTAAATCGCGTCACCACTATTTTGATACAAGGTCATGGAAAATATCACTTCTGGGCTTTATTTCATTAAGCAGTAATTAAAAGCCTTCAACTCAGATTACTTAAGGTTCATATGCCCTTATTATTCTGCACATACACACTGGAGAATTGGACTGAGCATTTGAACTTTATATCGATAAGTCTGTGACCCGCAGAGCTTACGTAAGCTAATTATACCACCCACTTGACAAACTAATTGTCCGCCTCTGGTTTAACCTCATTTAGGATAGCGTTACAAATGTCGACTTTTGGTTTCATAGCTCCGTTGTCGCCGCATCCTGTCTATTCAAAGCTCGCACCCTGAAATTATTGTAGGTAATTTAACGACGCTTTACCTATAGATGTACCTATTTAGACACAAATGGTATCAGACCGTAACTCGCATTTGATAGGTTAACGAATTCTTCGCTGAAGCTTCATTAAATGTTGATACTGGATACAACAACGCGTTTGCAGTTCTCTGCATGAGGAAAGAGCGGCTGCCGCTACGGCTTCAAATTATGAATTAGGTTTAACGTCATTCAGACAACTTCATGTCTACACTAGAGTGGGCTTTACATGAGATAATGCGTGAATTAGTATGTTTCTTGAATAATGTCGTTTTGTGGGATGTGACGCCTTGTAGATATTGGATTAACCGACGTTTCGGAGGAACGTATGGCCTCCATCTTCAAAGTAGAAGAAAAAAGAAAAAATCCGCAAGCAGAGAGCCAGCGCGAGCAAACCTAGCTTTATTCTCGACATTAGTCTATGCGCCCTTACTCACGCTGGTTCTCTGCTTGCGGATTTTATTCTTCTTTTCTACTCTAAAGATGGAGACGTACGTTCTTCCGAAAAGTCGGCTAACACAATATCTATACGGCGCCATATCCCAGAAAACTGTTTTCTTCATAGTCACCGCTGTGGAAACCTCAAATCTTACATTTTGAACCCGATAATAAAGTTATTAGATTTAACCCCTTGGTTTACTCGTCCCAGGAAGGACGTGGTTATTTGCGGAAGATATGGTGGGATAAATCGGTCTTGGACGCTATAAGCAAATCATCCGTTAAGTGACTATATTATGTTGTCATAATTTGTGACTTCAGCAAACGGAATTATCAAAAGAAGACTCTAGGCTCTCTACTGGCAGCATGTAATAATCAGACTACATAAATTTCAAATTCCTTGTGGACGCCATTTTGTCTCTTCTGCTGGCTGAGTCCTCAAGTAAACTAGCAAAGAATGAAGTCCAATTCTGTGGTGGATATTGTCAACTCCCATGTAAGTCTTTAATGGCAGCTCCATGAATATTTTACTTCGAAAGTGTGAGTAAGATGGAAAGGCAAAGTTGTTCCCTCTGCTTCAGTAGCATGCCATGAAGGATACATACACCTCGGAACTGGATTAACATGGGTGGCCAATCTCACGCTGCTGCCATCTGTATTTGCCGAGAAGTACTTCTTTGTGTGAGATGGACAGGTATTTTTTTTATTGCTAGTGGGGTGGGACTAAGTCCCTTGTACTGCGGCCACTTCTGGCCTATTGTACCAGCCCCAGGTGATAGGTGAGGGTGATTGTGGAGCAATTGGTGGAATGAAGATTGGTAGGGGAAACCGAAGTACTCGGAGAAAACCTACCCCAGCGCCACATTGTCCACCACAAATCCCACTTGACCAGACCCGGGATCGAACCCGGGCGGTGGGAAGCCAGCGACTAACCGATTGAGTTATGGCACTGCCCCGAGATGGACAGGTAACGAAGAGTTTGGATATGATAGCATAGACAGAAATTCCTACCCCTGAACTGGGAATGTACCCAAGATCAGCTGGCCTGCAGTTAACCTTCGAGTACTTTCATTGTCCCCAGCACCGAGTTCTAGAACAGTCTCGGTTTGTAATGTTTGTGTGTTGTATGTTGGAGGTACCGTATTCGAATTTCGACTGATACACTGGATTTATTCGGACCTTCATGACAAATACCAAGATATTTTCTTAAATAAAACCATCGCCGCTTCCTTGATATCCCTTGCATTCACTCTTCTCTGTCATTCGAACATTCATCGCTATACAGTATCGGTTACTGAGCTAACCCTGTAACAGCCCGTGGAGACCCATACGTTTGTGAGACGTCGGGGCTCCATTTTACGCGCCGGGCAGCCTTTACCCACAGGAAGATTCCTGGTACTCATTTCTGTTAGAGGCTGAGGCCATAGTACTGCTGGAAGGATCAGTTAAATTGAAAAATCCAATGATCTCATCGCGAATCGAACCCGCGACCTTCCGGCTTGTAGCACAGTGTCTCAATCACATAAGCTAATGTGTGCTCCTTCGGTTACCGGGAGAATTTTTAAGTACACTACAAATAACATGCTGGAGTTGAGGTTCTTGCAGTTATGGCCATGAAGGAGAGTAGAGTTTTGGCAACGTTTCAGAAGAATGTACTGCCTCCGTATTCAGGGTGGAATGCTTCTCTGCTTTCCCTCCTGCTCCTTACTGGTTCCTGATCGGCTTACTCGTTCACATTTCTCGTGAACGTGGGTAAACAACCACCGAACTACAGGGCCCTACATCCCAGAAAATTATATTTTACAAATTACATCTTTATCTTAATATTCTGTGTTTTCCCAAAGTTTCGGAACCCCCCCCCAAAAAAAACAACAATTTAGATTATAATTATCTTTTCAATTTAATCTTTAGGGTCTTGTAGAGCAGACGTGGAAATGTAGTATTCATGAGTGAAGACGAATGCCATTCTTGTGAGGTGTGTGGAGGTAAACACTCGTATATCTTCCAACATAGGCTATGGGCTTAACAGAAGAATTAAAATATTTCTTATCCACCCATCTGACAAAGGATAGACTTTCTGAAATGAATTTTTCTGACAGTAGGAAGCCAGCAGAGAACACACTATCGGAGTAGTAGACTTGCAATATTGAGATTAATATACAGTCCGTACTATAAATCTCTCTATATCCCTGACACAATACATTAGGAATTTTGGGTTGTATCGTGTTCCACAAGTGACAGCTGTATTGTATTGCTTCATGATTAATGTTCCTTGATAGAGCATCATAACGTTACATCAATACATGACCGAACCCATGTTAATGTGGGTTCTTGTCTTCGCTTCCCAGATCATGCATAAGCCGAATAATTTATCAAATAATTTACGTTTCACAGACAAATCAACCTTACCGTCACAGTTGTTGCATAGAAGACTCGTCTCTTTATATGAAGTTGAGTTCAGTTGAGTAAGAGAGCTACTGAGATTGAGTCATTGTGAGTTTTTGCCGTTAGAAACTAATAGCCAAGGTCAGAAACTGTTTGGTAACCCTCAGGAAGAAAAATATCCCCAGCCGTTACCGAGCAACGACTAGAGAAGACGTGAATAGACACTAATGTGTAATAGAAAATTTGTGTGTAATTGTAATAGAAAATTGTAAAGTGTAGACACGTGCTGTATCAGAGAGTCCAATAACTCCGATCACCAATCCAAAACTCGTCTATAATCACTCCATATCACGTGATAATATTTCAGGTATTATATATCTAAATCTATATTTCAGGTGATCGAAAAATAAATGCTCCTATCTACGGTGCGAGAGGCCTTTGGTAGATGGGGGAAATATCAGGTACTGACGGCCGACCTCGTTGGCTGATCGGGGCTGATAGCACGCACCAGTACCGGTAGGGTATGGCGACAGTAGAAATTAAAGGGGGACGCACAATGGACCAAATTGTTCTAAGTGGATGGGGAAACCCACCCCTTCTAATAATAATAATAATAATAATAATAATAATAATAATATTGTGCGAGAGCATATGACATATCTAACTTTTCTCTATTTTACTGCCATGGTTTAGTATATTAGCCGTTTTATGCATTAGTGGTTTCTAAGCAACGAAGCAATGGCTGACAAATCGCTTTATTCAGTATAAGAAAGAAGCCTAGCATCCAGATAGGAAGAAACATGAAGAGGCGAAATACTTTAATTGGATAATAGATTAGAAAAACTGCTCAATTTAAAGGTAGTTTCAGTTTGACTTCCTCGGTCTTCTTCTGCTTGCCTGATAACAAAAAGAAACCTCCATAGTTTCAGTCCGCAAGCGAACTGTACCGACCGAGCGACCGCCACTTGTCGTCAAAGTTAGTGCCAACTTTAGCGGATAGAGGGTGTCGCGTGGTCAGCGGAACGAATCCCCGCGGCCGATAATTTCGGTTTCTAGACCGGAGCCGCTATTTCCTTGAAATAACTCCTCAATTATCCTCACGAGGCGGAGTGAACCCCGTTCCAGACCACTACTTCTCGGAAAGAACCTGGTAGCGCCGGGAATCGAACCCGAACCTCTGGATCTGTAACCAGGAACTCTGACCACTAGACCACAGAATCAATGTATACCTTACAGGAAGAGCATCGCATCTCCTTTTGCAAGACCAATTGAGTGATGTTAATTAATGTAATAATTGTTGTGCATTCTGAGATTCATAAGAAATCCGTACACGTAAATTGTGGACAAAATAGTCACTTTCTAAATTCTGTAAAGCAGGTGGTTCCTACAGTTACCATTGTGCTCTCAAGGAATATATCAAAGTTTGGATTGTGATTCTTCTTCCAATGTTTGTAAAGGAAAATTAGAACTGTCTCGTATACGAGGAGATCGTCTGCCTCTCCCCCCAGTTCTGCCGATCCATCATGCGAGCCTTCAATCAGCCTTGTATAAACAAAACCAGGAGCACTGAATACGAACGGGCCCTCCACCTTGTTACACTTACAGACCTAAGATTTTTCGCTATTTACAATACACAAAATTTTGCTGAACCATTTCAATCAGATCCATGCCCCTAAAATCTATTTTCCTTTCTGCTTCTTCATGCCTGTGTTTACAGCATTGTGCAGTAGGGCGAACTTGGGTCCTTTCAAAAGATCCTGTTGTGTCAGTTCGGAAGGGAGGGATGAATGGAAAGCTGTGTGGAAGGAGGCAGTCATGCCATGAATATACTTCGAGGGACAGGAAAGATATGAACAGTCTCATGAAAATCTACACCTGCATAAGTTCGAACCAACATCTCCAATAAAAATTCATGCATAGAACCCTTCAGTGATGGAGTAGAAATTGGGATGACGTCACGCCAGGCCTCAGTCTTTACTTCTAGCCGGGCTAGTAGGGTTTTTTGGATTGGCTAACGGATCGTGTAGCCTGTATTACGGACGTACGAGTATAAGACAAGGCACTTGAAAATCTCTCCGCATTTGTAAATCCGATCACTCGATCAAGATTTTGGTTGCATGAAGCTGCGTAATTTGGTTAATGAATCTCACATCTCTTGTTATTTACCGTCGTGAGTGCCTCAAACCTCACCCAACTCACCCACCTCTTGATCACTTGCATAAAAAATTGTCTTAGGAATGAGTATTACATTTTTTTATTGCTAGTGGGGTGGGACTAAGTCCCTTGCACTGCGGCCAATTCTGGCCTATTGTACCAGCCCCAGATGATAAGTGAGGGTGATTGTGGAGCAATTGGTGGAATGAAGATTGGTAGGGGAAACCGAAGTACTCGGAGAAAACCCGCCCCAGCGCCACTTTGTCCACCACAAATCCCACTTGACCAGACTCGGGATTGAACTCGGGCCGCCGCGGTGGGAAGCCAGCGACTAACCGCTTGAGTTATGGCGCGGCCCAGTATTACACTTAATAAAGCACAAAATTGTCTCTACAGCAGGAGTGTGCAGTTGGATTGAAGAGGGTCAATTTCGATATACGTGTATATCACAAACCTTCGTTTTAGGCTTACCCTTTTTCTGTATTTTAAGATATTTCTATTAACAATCAATGAAAACAGACAAAATTGGATAAACCGTATGAATAGAATGACTGACGATATAATATTCAAACAGTTTCAAAAGTATTGTAGCATGTCGACCCGTTACTGGGTAACGACATCGAAACAAACAACGAAACAATATCTTTTGATAGGCAACAGATTCTAAATAGACAAGTATACGAAGCCGTTACTAAGTAACACCTTCGCAAACAAATACGTTCCCACTGAAATTATTAGAGTACAATAAATAGTGTTTTCTACGAGGTCCGTGCCAAGGGGTTAGCAATGGGACAACTTTAGAAGTTAGTCAGTTGTAAGGGAGTCTGTTAAGAGAAGGTTTAGTTAACTTCACGCCCCGGCCGCTTTACCCCGGGGAAAGGACCCCCGGTATCCATTGAATAGGAGGCTGGGTGGACCCCAGAGCCGGTCTGAACGACGTCCCTACCGGGACTCGAACTCCAAGCCAGACTATACCGACTGAGCCATCCCGGCTCTGAGTTACAATACAAATGCAATACAAAAGAGTTTACTATTTGCCAACCGTCACTTCTTGACACCTACCGCGATAGAAGTTAATTCATTTGCTTCGACAATTCAAGTGTGATGCTTGCAAAGTACAGGCACATGGACTGTACTCTGTAGTACGTTGCTTATTCTCCTGCCCAATCTTATTGCTTGTCATTCCTAAAGGAATGCGACCAAGAAAAGTACTGCTCTTTCATTATAAGCAGACCTGGGCCTGGCATCACATGAGCGTGTTAAGGTCGTCTCAAGTGGATGGAACCTCTCAACCAAGAATCCCACATGGGGACACTCAATTACTCAGCAATGTGAATTTGAAATAGAATTTTCACACTGTTATGCTTTCTCAGCAGGTCACAATGGAGCCCTTAAACACCAGAGCTCAACCACCTTTATCCTCACCTGTCTCGCGGCGGAACAGAAATGATAGATGAGCGCTGCCATAACGGCAGCGGAAGAAAACACAGAACGAAGAATTCACATGGGACAGATACGTATATACACAGGCAGCAGTCTGACTCCTCACTTCTCTCAAGTTTGATGAAAGGAAGGCAATGAGTTGGATTTTGAGCTCCTGTATTATGAAAACTTACAGCGTGGTGGTAGTGAGCAGCGTTTCAGAGGAACAGGCTGCCTCAATCTTCAGGGTCAAATATGGAGGCGGTATAATTTTCCGAAACATTGTTACTAACCTATGAGATTATTCACGGGGCACCATAATATGAATATTCAGGTTTGTGAAACCGCCTAACCTCGTAGAAATAACAATTGTTCTGCTATATTATTTAATAATTTTTTGTTGAAAGTAAAGTTTACGTAACTTCAAATATGAGAATGTTCAAGAAGGATGAATAGGGAGGAAGTTAGAAGGGATCGGCCCTGTTCTAGTTAAAGGAAGTGATTTGATATTCCTGTGACTAATAACGAACAGCAAATTTCGATTGAAACTGTGGTATTCTCAGGAGCCATTAACTATAAAAGTAAAAGGTAAAGTTGCCCCTGTGAAGCACTACACCATGAAGGCGTATGGGGGAGTGGATATACAGATCCACATTTTCTTGACCTCTGCGTTAGCTGGAGAAGAGTGGACGACTTCACGCTCCTGCCGCTTTACCCCCTGTACCCATTGGATAGGAGGCTGGGTGGGGGCGGAGTGGGCCCCAGGGTCTGCAGCCCGTAGCCAGTCACCATGCCGACTACGCTACACAAGTTCCTAACTGTGTTATAACCAAGTATAATAACCATAGAGTTCAATTCTCTTATCCATAATTAAAAATAAATCGCCTTATGGCTTCATCGTGGGTGTTTGTATATGACTAAATTCTGTTTGACAACTTCAAAAACAAAATTTGTTTAAATATTGCGAAATCTAGAATAAAGTACATTGAGATTTCAAAGTGAAGTTGTTGAAAGAAAACTGCTTTAGAGAGTGTCTCACCTCAGTAGTATGAACTCTGGAAAGTCAGCTGTATCTCTACTAAGATTTTAAACTTACTAGAATAAAAATGGGCAAAAGTAGGTGCTTCTTTNGCTTCTTTCGAGGGGAGATATTTGTATTTCCGAATCAAGCATACTGTCCACTGTTTGTATCGTTTACTCACATTCACGTTAAAGTCAAAGTTAAAGTCACATTGCCACTGACGGTCAGTCAGTCAGTAAGTCTTGGTGTCGAGCCCCATCTTGGGCTCATGACCGGATATTTACTATCTTTGACAGTTTGTAACTTTGACTTTGAAGTAAACTCAGTTTACCCGTGTGGAGGCAGACTCTACAGACACCTACTGACGCTGGTTCCTCGCTTCCGGATTTTTCTACTCTGAAGATGGAGGCGTTACGTTCCTCCGAAACATCAGTTCACACAATATCTACACTACACAACATCCCAGAAAACGGCATTCTTCATAATTTAAATATATTCATAATTACCATATATATTAAAATATTTAAAATTAAAACTTAGAAGTTACATGACGGCTCTTGCCAACTTTACCCTAAACTAAAGAGTTATCCTACTGCTCGTGGAGTAGGTAGAGAGTAAACAGTCTATTTATACCCACTGTAGGCAAATCTAGGGAGCAGAATCCCTGGCGAGAACTTAGCAGTCGCTCATCTGGTCAAGAAATTCCCAGTCGTATGGAACGCGAAGTACCTCTACCTTGGTTGCAAGGTCATGTCAATATTCCCTGCCCTGAACAAAGTGAATCCAGTTTACACATCCATATTATGTTTGTTTAAGATATATTTTGATATTTGTGTTTGACACTTCCAGGGACCCAGGAAAATGTAGAATTATCGAGCGTCGAGAGCTTCAAAGGAACATACCTTAAGACCTAACCATTGTGTATGTTCAGAAGAAGAATAAGAAGAGGTTCTTGTGGTGGAATATGTGATCTAATGTAATTTTATGAACAAAAATTGTCACGTGTAGAGTGGGACACGCGTGACGAAAATGACGAGTTCTGGATCTGATGAATAATTTCAGTGGATATTCACCAGTCGTAATTATAATTAGGGAACGTTGTAGCGTAGTTGGTTGAGGCACTACGCTACAAGTCGAATGGTCAGGGGGTCGAATCTCGTTGAAGTCATTGGATTCTTCAATTGACCTAAACCTTCCAGCCGCACTATGGCCCTGAAGTCGACACAGCCTCTAACAGAAATGAGTACCAGGAATTTTCCTGGGGGATGAAAGGCGGCCGGCGCGTAAGGCTGACAAACTTCTCGCATCTATGAGTAGACTGTCTAGAATATGTGAGGGCCTCGACCTCTCACACACGTATGAGTCTTCATGGTCTGTTACAGGGATAGCTACAATTAGTTCTTACACTCACGAGATTAGCGTAACTATTACACAAGAAGTAACCTCTTCAATGTCTGCTATCACTTCAAATATTCAGTTACATTCTGAATTCTCTTCGTCCTATCTCTCAATTCAACTCTCCTGGACTCTCTGTATATTTTTATTGCTAGTGGGGTGGGACTAAGTCCCTTGTACTGCGGCCACTTCTGGCCTATTGTACCAGCCCCAGATGATAGGTGAGGGTGATTGTGGAGCAATTGGTAGAATGAAGATTGACAGGGGAAACCGAAGTACTCGGAGAAAACCTGCCCCAGGGCCAATTTGTCCACCACAAATCGCACTTGACCAGACCCGGGATCGAACCCGGGCCGCCGCGGTGGAAAGCCGGCGACTAACCGTTTGAGCTATTGCGCCACCTGGACTCCCTGCAACCAAATCCATTAATCTCACATAAAGTCTTCAAAGACCGACTTGTAATCCTTCTTCAGCTACGAACCTCTCATGTCTATGTCCTCCCGGCAACCAAACCTGGTCCAGTTCTCTCAAATTAACTGCTTTGTGTCGTATTCCCTTTCTCTTGACTGAACTCTCCCGGTCCGCCCTCTCACCTGCTAGTCTCCAAGCTACAGACTGCCGTTATATAGACTCCGCGCGGAGCACATAGAAAACACAGTTTTGTATTGTTGCGTGGAGCAGACCACATAGACAGCATTATTTTCTTGGAGCGTGTTTACCAAGCCGTTGCTTAGAAACGGGTTGCGTAACCCCGTTGTTCAATTGTAGCATGCGTGTATTACTTAGCAACGGCTGTTTCTGTCACTCATCAGTAATTGCCTGGGGCAAATACGCCACAGTATCAACTCTTCCGAGAAACCTATCTGCCATGTTACACGATATAGCATCCCAGGATTTCATCACCTCATTTTAATAACATCCTCCCACTTACGAATAAGCCTTTTGATGAATCGTCCATTTTTAGAATACTTTCTTAAAGGACGCTTATGTAATCTCCATGCTGTCTGTGTATTTTAATGTCTGCGTGTCTGTGAGTTTGTATATCTATATATATCTGAATTTGATCCTACTAACTTTTGAAAGCGCCGGTCACGGTAGCCGAGTGGTCTAAGGCATGTACTGTCTTCGCTCGTTTTGAACCCGGGATCGTGGGTTCGAATCCCACTCAGGGCATGGATGTTTAATTTGTGTGTGTGCGTTTTTCTGTGTTTGTATACAGGTAGAGGCCTTGCGACGAGCTGATCACCCACCCAAGGAGTCCTACCGAATGTGTAAGATCTAGAAAAACTGAAGTGAACGGAGAAGTTCATGGAGGTAGGCCTAGGCCCACTGGGGCTGTAATGCCAAAAAAAAACTTTTGAAAGCATGAAAGAATCTTTATGAAATTTGGTATATATATCATACCATATAACTTGAGCCTATCTCAACAATATATTTCTTAAACCCGACCCATCAGTCTGTGTGTCCTTATGTGCATCTGTCCTATCGTTACTAGGCAAATCCTCTGTAAATTGTATCTCGCCTTCCGTTGATAGGCAACGGCTCGGTGAAAACGTTACTTCACCAAATAACGTACACAGAATAGAAGGATTTTTGAACGCTTCGTTTCCTATGCGATCCGTGTCGTATTGAAGGAAAATATATGATTATATCTTCCCAGAACTTCTTACATGTATTATAAGATTTGCACAGACGTGGAGCCCTCTCAGTTGCTTCAGCTGTGATCGCAACCAGACAAAAACAAAGTGTGGCGCTGGGAAAACGAACTGATAGTGCGCGGATCTGCCATCTCGCAAACTCCTCGAATGCCACGACGCTAATTGAATTCCCTTGTTGGAGAGCAGGCACCCAGCGCGCCCCTTAACCAGACCAGGATGCAGACTGGACGCAGTTGCCAGAAGTCCTGCTCGGTATCCGCTTCGAATTTCGTTCAACGTCAAAGTTTACTACAAACTGCTTTAATCACCAAACAGGATTAGAATGATCGAGTCAAGGAGCATTGGATGGGGTGGACATGTAGCACGGATATTGGAGAAGATTAATTCCTGTACTCGTAGGATTATTTTAGGAAAGCCAGAAGGATGGAACTGTAAGGTTTCCTATTTTGGACGCTACCCATCGTCTGGTATACATAAGACAAAAAAAAACACAACGTTTCGGAGACTGGATCTGTCTCCGTTCTCAGGTGGATGGGGCAAGATAGACCTACTAAGTTGGGCCCGTTAAAAGAGGTAGTCTCAATCACTGTTCTTGCCCCATCCACCTGAGGACGGAGACAGATATAGTCTCCGAAACGTTGTTTTTTTTTTGTCTTCTATATACCAGACGATGGATAGAGTCCACAATAAGCCTAATAGTTCTGTACAGCACACACCATCGTCAGAATCCTTTCAAGTCTATTCAGATGGATAGAGAGTACCAGGAAGATCTAGGCCTAGCTTGTAGGATAATATTCAAAAGGATATTAGAGGGATAGGATGGGGTGGTATGGGCTGCATTCATCTGACAGGAAGGAGACAAGTGGCAGGCTGTTGTGAGTACGGTAATTAAGTTTCAGTTCCGTAAAATATTGGAAAATTCTTGAGAAACTGAGCTACTGCCAGCTTCTCAGAAAGGACTCAGATCAGTGGAGTTATTGAGTTAGCTAGATAGGTAGGTAAGTAGATAGAATGAACAGGCAATTCTTAGTTTGAGTTTTCCGAACTGGAGGGGCCCGTGTTTGTATTAAAGCGACTCCAGATGCTAACTGATATCCATTCTTCTTGCTTTGACTCCGTTAAACCTTGTCGTTACGAAAAGAACGAATTTTCATAATGCTGTTACTTCATTAGGACACCATGCAGTCTAGTACGAATTTTCTGCTCACATATTTTCTTTTTAAATTCGCTTAGTGGGGGGTGCAGTCCAACTGGGGCCACTCGGCACGGCGGCCACTGATTGGCCTATTGTATCTGCCCCGGATGATTATGACGACGGAGAAATTGGTGAAATGAAGATTGGCAGGGGAAACCGAAGTACTAGGAGAAAACCCGCCCCAGCGCCACTGTGTCCTCCACAAATCCCACTTGACAAGACCTGGGATCGAACCCGGAACGCCGCGGTATGAAGCCAGCAACTAACCGCTTGAGCTATGGCACGGTCCCTGCTCCCATTTTAGGGTTCAACCGAGAATATAGAGCCAGTATATGCCTTCCGAAATGTGTTTAATCTTTACATAGTATGGTCTGAATGCATAAGAAATGAACATCTTTATTATTTTTTCATATTATATATATGAAATTATACAGAATATTAGTTATATGAGTGATAGAAACCGGAATACTGCTGAAATGAGACATTTACGTGGGGTAACAGATAAGAGTCCCGGTCACAGTAGCCGAGCGGTCTAAGGCATGTACTGTCTTCGCTCGCTTGGAAACCGGGATCGAGGGTTCGGATCTGTTTCCTGTGAGGTACGAACTGAATTCTTATATATTATTCTTATACACTGTCGGTCATAGTAGTCGAGCGGTCTAAGGCATGCACTGTCTTCGCTCGCTTGGAAACCGGGATCGTGGGTTCGGATCTGTTTCCTGTGAGGTACGAACTGAATTCTTATATATTATTCTTATACACTGTCGGTCATAGTAGTCGAGCGGTCTAAGGCATGCACTGTCTTCGCTCGCTTGGAAACCGGGATCGTGGGTTCGNCCACTCAGGGCATGGATGTTTGTGTGCGTTTTTCTGTGTTTGTGTACAGGTAGAGGCCTTGCGACGAGCTGATCACCCGCCCAAGGAATCCTACCGAATGTGTAAGATCTAGAAAAACCGAAGTGAACGGAGAAGTTCGTGGAGGTAGGCCTAGGCCCACTGGGGCTGTAGTGCCAAGGGGAAAAAAATTCTTCACAGACTCAGAATTAAGAAATTGTGTTGGAGGTAAAGAAGTTTCTCTTTCAGCCCGCGCTGGTATGGTGCCAGCAGCACATCTAACATGTACGAACCGATATCATGTTTTATTACGTTTGACAATAAGACGTATTCCTTAGATTAGATATTCTTTTGTTTCCTACTTGTGTGTTGAAGGGAAACTCCAGCGGTACTCCTCCTGATTACCGTGCGTTTGCCGAAGAATTCTCACTGTACTTGGCACACCGAGTGCTCTCTATATCGGCTTGGTTCGTAGCGTCTCGTGTTCCTACCTGGAAAACAGCTTTGTGAGTGGATCTCGACGTATGGGTGCAGAGTGAAAGTGGGCGCACATGGTGATGAGCGTGGAAAAATGAGCCTGCATATAGGCCGTACGAAATCAATAATTTAGCTTAATTCGTAATAGAATGGAGGAAGCTGGTACAGATTTTTACGAATTCGAGTTAGGAGGGTTTCTTTATTGCTAGTGGGGTGGGACTAAGTCCCTTGTACTGCGGCCACTTCTGGCCTATTTTATCAGCCACAGATGGTAGGCGAGGGTGAATGTGGAGCAATTGGTAGAATGAAGATTGGCAGGGGAAACCGAAGTACTCGGAGAAAACCTGCCCCAGTGCCACTTTGTCCACCACAAATCCCACTTGACCAGACCCGGCATCGAACCCATGCCGCCGCGACTAACCGCTTGAGCTATGGCGGCCATCGGGTTAGGAGCTTAATCCGTTTCATGATACATCCTGTTTTGTGGTACTACACTAACAATTCACCGCCAAACCAGACAGGGTTAGTGTGTTCCACAGTTTCAAAAGTTCTTCATAATAGAGCCATCTGTGGAAATATCCTTGTACTTTTCTTCGTGGCACTTTTCTAGTGTCGTGCCACGAAATAGCTTGGGTTCTACGTCATAAAATTTGTTAGGCTTATCCTGCATCACGTCTCCCAGCGCGAGGAAGACTTCATGTGTGACTTGAAGTTACAGTGAGACTATTATAAATCCGTTACCAGGAAAGGACTACTGAACAGTATAATAGACTGAAGACACTAGTGTGTGTAACAGTGACCTGTAAACTGTGGAAAGAGTGTTAGCACTGTAATTGCCTGTAGTTCCGAGTGGTATGTATATGGTTGCAATAAATCCGAACCCCGTCTATAAATCACTCACAACGCCTAATCCGTAAAAACCACCCTTCCTCCGTTACGAAATCCTCTTACAAAGTTCCGTCCGAACTTGAACCCAAGACGCCGTAAAAGGATACCACGGAGTGAAGTGAGCATCTACAGTGAAGAAAGCAACAGAAGTGTACATATCTTTGGTGGACCCGGCCCAGTATCGCCCGTCTGAAGCTGGAAGCACAAGTGCACACGAAAGCAAGGACTGTGGGAGTCGCAGAACTAGCAAGCAGCGCGGCGTAATGCATAAACACACTCCAGATCGTTCAGAAATGCCGGTTAACGACAGCCCTTACTCATGGAGCTGAACCCTTCTTGAGGAGAAGCCAAATCTGCAGCTACTCAAGAATTTCCAAGCATTTTATGGAACCCGAAGGTTCATTACCGTGTTCACAAGAACCCTCCACTGGTCCCTATCCTGAGCCAGATCAATCCAATCCATACCCTCCCATTCTATCTGTCTAAGATCCATTTTAATATTGTTCACCCACCTGCGCTTTGGTCTTCCCAGTGGTCTCTTTCCTTCTGGCTTTCCCACCAATATCCTACATGCATTCCTTTTCTCCGCCATTCATGCTACATGCCCTGCACATCTCATCCTCCTTGACTTGATCATTCTAATTATACTTGGAGAAGAGTACAAGTTATGAAGCTCCTCATTATGCAGTTTTCTCCAACCTCCTGTCACTTCATCTCTTTGGTCCAAATATCCTCAACACCCTGTTAATGACAGCACTTCAGAAGATAAACACTGGATTTCAGTATCCTGTGTATTCACACAATATCAGCTTTAATTTTAAATAATTTCATTTTCTGCAGGACACATTTGGCAATGAATGTACACGAATCCGCGATAGCAGTGTCACTAGCAGACCATGCAAGATGTAACATAAGAGTCTGAAAGAAACTTTCGCAAGCTTGGACATACCGTCAAACTTAATCCCAATCTGTACAGTAACAATATTCACCTTACGGATATTCTGTACGTTAAACCTAGAAAGAAGAGTACGTAGCAACGTTAACGCCCTTTTACAGAATACTGACAGCCAATCATAAGATTGGTGAGATGCATTTCGAAATCACCTCTCCTGTTTTTAAGTTGCGACAAGACCATTTAAGGATGGCCACTCCAGGCCTGTCCCTTTGCTTTTCTTATGTTGCGCTGCTGGACATGCATGGCATACCAACGACGTTTCCGCTGTGTTACAAGCCGCCACTGTCCGTCTATTTCAGTCATTTAAACGTTTTAAATTGCATTATCTTTTTATTCTTTAAGGCTAAAACACGAGGTGGGAATGCTGTATAATTCGAGTCGGTTTTTTGGTCTTCTGACACCGGGCTCGTTATGGCGCCAAAGAGGTGAGGGGGGGAGGGGGGAACTCGAAAGATCAGGTTGTATTAAACTGTGGAATCCTGAACTGTTGTAGCTGCAGGCTCGAGTCAAAGTATCGGGTATGCTTTTAATCTTCTTATACACGACAGTTCGATAATGCATCCTTCTGTTGGACACAAATTCCGGGGCTCCTGTGCGCTGTATCCTTGTTCTTATTCGTGTAGTAGCTTCCTAATCGTCACTTTGATTGGATGTAGAAAATGTATAACACGGCATTCATCACCCTTCTCTCTCCCAGTCTCAAGTCTAAAAGATATAGTTGCCGTTGCCGAGTAATTTTATGCAGATAGTTTTATTGTAGGATATGGCCTAGCCATAGCTCAACCGGTTAGTCGCTGTCTTCCCACCGCGGCTGCCCGGGTTGGATCTCGGGTCTGGTCAAGTGGGATTTGTGGTGGACAAAGTGGCGCTGGTGTAGGTTTTCTCCGAGGACTTCGGTTTCCCCTTCCAATCTTCATTCCACCAGTTGCTCCACAGTGATCCTCATCTATCATCTGAGGCTGGTACAAAAGGCCAGAAGTGGCCGAAGTATAAGGGACGTAGTCCCACCCCACTAGCAATAAAGGATTTATGAAGCCGCACGGCACCACAGCTGACTATGCCATGTTAATATTTGCCACGGTAAGAATCATAACTCTCGTATAAAGAGAAACATGTAAAATGTTGGAATTAAGTTTCAGTGCACTGAGACTTGGCAAGGATGCTTCTATGCGATCCACTTGCCTTGTCCCTTACGTTCCCACTGAAATGGATCTGACAATGAAGGGGAAGGAGCTCGAATCCCTGTGCCGCTTTCCCCTCGTGTCACCTTACAGTTCTTCATATCTGAGCATGTGTCCCTGTGTGTCTGTGACCGCTTGAACCTGCTTAAAGAGGGCCGTTGACACTAACACACCTTTCGTCTGAAATTCACCTCAGTGCTACTTAAATACATTTCAATCGTTTCTCACAAACGCAACGGAGTTTCCGTTACGAAGGCAAGACTACAGCAGAATCGTAACAAAGCACACAGACTGCGCTCTGCGGACTAAACGCACAATATTTCCACGTTAAAGTAGTGGGCATATAAACACTGTGCATTAGAGGGTTAAGTCGAGAGAGCTGGTGTAATTTCTTGGTCGCCTGATTTTGTGACAACTCTAGGCTGTATGCGGGTCTTTGAATGGGCCTTATATTTTGAAACCGCAATGGCCAGACCAGATGACACCAACCATGAAATTGAGATCATCAACACCACCACCCACAGATGTGATTTTGGTGTCAATGTAAGAAGGGATCTAGTAACAGTACATCTTTCGTAAACGCTGCGCACAGCACGGCATAAAGGTTAGAAAAATACTGGCAGATATTATTGTCATTGAATTTCAACTTAGAAGCCAACGAACAGAGAATGGTTACAGAATAAAAGTGCTTCTATTCTTACCAATGTCTGTCATATGCTATCACAACACTCATCTCTCATACCACACGCTTAACTAGACTGCGTTTATTTGGAACGAAAGCTTCTGCAGGATGAGTAGGGGAGAATGATATTCACATTGAAATACCAAGAGCCTCAGATAATCCTGAGTGACACGTCGGGACATTGTGCCTCTTTTCAAAACTGTTACATCTACCCCTCCCCTCGTACCCTCGCTCTACCACTAACAGCGATCCTACGTCACAAGGTACCGTCTGCGGACAAGCAGAACGTTACACACACCAAGGCAAAAATATTCCACGACCAGGCAGTCCTTGTAATAGTGAGCAAAGTCGTTTGCATTCTCTCTGACTGTAATTTCCGTAATGTGTAATGAATAGTTTGTTTTTTTCCTTGGCACTACAGCCCCAGTGGGCCTAGGCCTACCTCCATGAACTTCTCCGTTCACTTCGGGTTTTCTAGATCTTACACATTCGGTAGGACTCCTTGGGTGGGTGATCAGCTCGTCGCAAGGCCTCTACCTCTACACAAACACAGAAACACGCACACGCACATCCATGCCCTGAGTCGGATTCGAACCCACGAACCCGGTTTCCAAGCGAGCGAAGACAGTGCATGCCTTAGACCGCTCGGCTACTGTGACCGGCAGTGTATAAGAATAATATATAAGAATTCAGTTCGTACCTCACAGGAAACAGATCCGAACCCACGATCCCGGTTTCCAAGCGAGCGAAGACAGT
>NW_019726238.1:2286374-2289354 GCF_002891405.2 Cryptotermes secundus
GCTGGAAGGATTAGGTCAACTGAAAAAAATCCAATGACTTCATCGGGACTTAAAACCGCGACCTTCCGGCTTGTAGCATGTTCCATTATTAATCATGTGACTGTGGTGCATGTAACCCAAATGTCTACCACAGGCCACGAACTAACACTCGTACATGACTCTGTACTTTCATGGAACAAATCTGCCTTTCTTTATCTCTCTTCTTATCCTTTGTTCACATTGATGGACGAATTCTGGAAGTGGTCGAGTTGGGATTCTTGTGTCCTCTCATGCTGTTTCTTCTCTTTAACTTCTGACGTCACTACAGAAGCTTACTAGCAGATTAGCACTGTACTTCCCCCATTTTCATAGTGTTCATATTTATTTGTTTATTGTCTCCTCTTGCTTCCTTCTTTTCGAATTCTTCTTTTGCCTCTATCTTATTTTATTGCTTTCTTTCTGTCTGCCTCTATCACTCTTTGATACTTTCAGATTTTGAGAGTGTGTTGATGAGTATTGATATGTCGTAATGTTCCCTTAATCCCTGCCACCTGGAACAATGGAGAATGGAGAATGGAGACTGGAGAAGGGAGAATAATGGCACAATGGAGAAGCGGTAACTTCTAAGGACAAGGCGAGGGCCCAAAGGAGCATAATTTTCCTTGAGAACCTAAGAGTTATTTAGTTGGTTAAGAAATACGAGCCGTTTGTGGAACCCAAGGTGTAATCACCGTGTTCAGAAGGGCCCACAATTTGTATGAGATCCGTATTTGTTCAATGATAACAATGACTGCAATTCCCATTATACATTTAATACATTTTGTGTTATTCTTATCCTTCAGGCAACAAACTTATGTAGGATCTCCTAGGCAGAAGGGAGAATTTGCAGGCTTACACGAAGCGGAATATAGGTCATACATATTTCTACAAAAAGGTCGCTTTTAATCTTAATTACTTTCCGTATTGCATATATTAAGGACTTGTATACAATAGTTTCTGCAGTCTAACGAAAGTCTTGTAGAAAAAAAAGTAAAGGTATCCCTGTAACAGGCCGTGGAGGCCCATAGGGTTGTGAGATGTTGACACTCCCACATTTTCTAGACAATCGGCTCATAGATAGCGGTGAGGTTGTCAGCCCTACACGCTGGCAGCCCTTTAACCCCAAGAATATTCCTGGTACTCATTTCTGTTAGAGGTTGAGTTGACCCCAGGGCTATAGTGCGGCTGGAAGGGTTAGGTAAAATGAAAAAAAAAATCAACCTCATCGGTATTAGATTCCGCGACCTTCCGGCTTGTAGCATAGTGCCTCACCACCTACGCTAATGCGTGTCCTCTACGAAAGTCTTTAACTACACAAAATTTGCTTTATCTCTGTCTTCAAATATTAATTTGCAGTCGGTTTCCAGCAGGGCTGATACGCCACTTTTGTGTATACGTCAGCAGTAGCTGCTACCTTGCCTAAGGATTTCTGAAGCACTCTTAGATAAACTCGACGTTGAAGTAACCATGTGGTGTTTTCCAATAATTCTGATTCCCACCCTACACTCTGAATGCCACTCACCCTTGCATAAGCTCTCGACTGCTCTTTGGGGGTTGCTTCTCAGTGATACAGCACTTTGCCACCCTCGATCCGCGGTTACTCCAAGACTCAAGTGGTTCAGCTGGCTTGCCCTCCCGCATTGTTCAATTTGCTAGACGGAGGAGCTGCCAGTGGCTTGTCAGTTCCACAGCTTGGCGTTTCACCAGGCAGTTCCTTTCAGTAATTTAGTCTTCATTACCGAAAGTCATAATTTAAGATGCTCTGTATGATATTACACTTAGAGTCTGTTAGATACCAGAGCGCCACATATCGGTGCGTGCGTGTGCCTTCAGAAAACCGATACACTATATTAAAATACTAGAAGTTCTGGGTGGGGAGTAAAGCGCGGCCGGCGCCTAGGGCTGACAACCTTACCGCCATCTATGAGCAGATTGTCTAGAAAATGTGGTAACCTCAACATCTTACAACCCTATTAGCCTCCACGGCCTGTCACAGGGATAAATTCTCTTAGTGGGGAGTGGAGTCCAGCTGGATCCACTCGACACGGCGGCCACTGATTGGCCTAATGTACCTGCCTCGGGTGATTATGATGATGGAGAATTTGGAGGAATGAAGATTGGCAGGGGAAACCGAAGTACTCGGAGAAAATCCGCCCCAACGCCACTTTGTCCATCACAAGTCCCACTTGACCAGACCTGGGTTTGAACCCGGGTCGCAGCGGTGGGAAGCCAGCGACTAACCGCTTGAGCTATGGCACTTCATGGAGGTAGGCCAAGGCCCAAGCTTGGGCTGTAGCGCCAAAGGAAAGAAAAACTAGGTCCATTAGACCACTCTCAGCTTTCATTGCCCGCCATATTTCAAGGGGTAGTCCTTCAGCCAATGTGTTAAAAACACATTCGATTACAGATGAGGTGTTTTTTCTTCTTCTTTTTTTTTAGACTCCTAGTAGTAATTACGTCGTTCAGTTTTAAGTATTGTTTCCTTTGATTTCGTCTAATCACATATTTGTTTATCCAGTGTTTGTCTGTAGTTAGCCGTTTGGAGGCTGTCAGTCAGTTTAATAAATTATTTCAACTGAATTATTATTATTAAAATCCACTCCTCCTCCTCTGGAAACTTTTGGCCTTTCAGTTCCTGCTCAGTTTATCGGAGACTTTGCCTTGCTCAATGCCAGTTATTCAAGCCAAAAATATTCGGAGGGCTTTTACATTCGTCCATTCTTTTATGGTGTAAATCAACATAAAGGCATAAATTTCTCATTAGTGGTCTCACAAAATTAGAATTAAAAATTAAAATAAAAATAAAAAATAAAAATTAGAATATATAGAAATATAATTTTGCCTGTGGTTCTGTATGGGTGTGAAACTTGGTCTCTGACATTCAGGGAGGAACATAGACTGAGGGTATTTGAGAACAGGGTGTTGAGGAGAATACTTGGACCGAAGAAGGATGAAGTGACAG
>NW_019726238.1:2289508-2326102 GCF_002891405.2 Cryptotermes secundus
AACAATATTGAAATGAATCTTAGAGAGATAGGATGGGATGTTATGGATTGAATTGATATGGCTCAGGATAGGGACGAGTGGAGGGCTCTTGTGAACACGGTAATGAACCTTCGGGTTCCATAACATGCTGGGAAATTCTTGAGTAGCTGCAGATTTGGCCGCTCATCAAGAAGGGCTCAGCTCAATGAGTAAATCTCACAAAATATGGTTTCTCCAAGCATGTGATTACGAGACATGTGACCCTGGGGTCTTGAATATAAGTCAAGGTGCAACTCTCTCTTCTTGTTCTCCTTTTCTTACTCCAGGTCATAAGAATTAATTCTCGTTCCGGCCTGGGTCTTCTGGGTGGTGGTTGAACAATGGATCGGTAACCTACCCAAGTGAAATACTTGCTACACAGCTGCTTGAAAGGACAGAACAGGACATGCTGCTACTTGAGACATATTTGACAGCTTGAATATGACTGTGACTTGCGCTGTCACATATAATGACATTTATGGCTTCCAGGAGTCAGGAATTCCATAGAGATCTTGTCCGTCTCATCACGATTAACAATAGCTATAGCACTGTATCCTTTAATCACTAAGTTCCGTCCTCATATCCTGTAGACCGCAGCCTTACAAGAGAGGACTTGGAAAGCGAAACGTCTCACGTGTCAATTTCAAGTGTTCTTTCAAAGATTAGTTCCTTTCATGGAGTAGAAGGGGTCTCACAATAGAAATTTCAGTTAAAGTCAAAGCGATTGGCAGTTTAAACTTCATGTAAAATTCAGTATTCTCATTCCACAAGTTGACTGCTTTGGAAATCTAAACATGGTTGGTAGGATAATATTAAAGTGGATCAATAAGAAACAGGGTGTTTTGGTTTGGACTGGTTTTTCTGACTCAGGATAGAGACCAGTGTCGGGCTGTTGTGAACAAGTAATAAATTATTAGTTTTCATTAAGACGAGGGTGGATTTTGACGACTCAAGAAATATCTCGTCCAACTTCTGCTCCCACCCCATTCTTCTTGAGCGTCCTATTTCGTGGAGAGTACAAATGAAGTACGGAAGGATATTTGAAATATATACTCATTAATTTGTTTTCCTCTGACGCTACAGCCCTAATCTGGACCTTGGCTCATCTCCAAGAAAATCTCCGTTTCAGTTCGATTTACTAGAACTTAGACATTCGGTAGGAGTCCTTGGCCGGGTGATCAGCTCGTCGCAAGACCTCTCTACCTGTACACAAACACCAAACATCGATGCCCTGAGTGGGATTCGAACTCACGATCACGGCTTCCGAGAAGATAAAAGAGTGAATGCCTTCGACCTCTCGGCTACCGTGAGCGGCACTCCATAATTAGTACACAAAATTACCACCACTTTTTATTGGGGTTTGGTTAAACATATCTGAAAATGGGACAGACGCAAATTTGTTGATGTCTCCCGTACTGAATTGGCTCAGAATATGCTGGCGATATATAGAAAATTCCTTTAATATCTTTACGTAGACCAGGCTTCATGTAGTGGCGTATAGGCCTGTTTGCTGACCTCGAAATAAATAACGAGACAACAGCCGTTGCTATGCAACGACGGGGTAAACACGCCTCTACAACAAGAGAGTTACTGCTGGAAACTGTTTCATGCAACCCGTTGCTAGGCAGCTGCAACAGATCCAAAAATGGAAAATGTAGCGTTTTCTTCGTTCTCCCTGCCAAGGAGTTATCTTAAACACAACTGACGCGACAGAGTCAGTTGTCAGTTGTCAGTTGTCAGTCGGGAATTGAGTTCTGCAAGGGAGGTTGTGAAGATAAGACCTAGCACGTGAAGCTGAAGAATCTCCACTATTAGAAGCCGTTGCCAGGGAATGACTGATGAAGGCACAGCACGCTGGAAGAAGGCTTAGCGGGTGATATGGTGATTTGTAAAGCATGGAGATTAGCGATAGCGCTTTAATTACTTGAAGTTCCGAGTGGTGTGTATAAGTGGTCAATAAATCCTTTCATTAATCCATACCCCGTCTATAGTTACCCCTGAATCGTGACTATATGGATCAAAATGGCTGAATATCGAAGTATCACGAACAAGTTTATAGGAGGTTCAAAATTTGAGATGTTTTAAGAAAGCGTATCTTATGGTCTGGCTGCCGATGCTAGATCACAGACGGACAAACATGACCTGAACACAAAGAGTTCTCTTTTTCTTATTTCCTATAGCATATCTAACAGCTATCCGGTCTAGAAAACCGAGATTAAAGGCCTTGGGGATCCGTTGCGCTGACCATGTGACACCCTCTATCCGCTAAAGTTGACATTAAATTCGGCGACAAGCGGCGGTCGCTCGGTCGGTATAGTTCACCTGCGGACTACAGGTCACGGAGTTCTTTATCTAAGATCTATAATTTTCCTTCTATTTTTATGGGAATTCGATCTTAATGAAACAGGATAAGGACTTGCCGAATTGACTGATCTGGCCCAGGGTGGAGGAGAGTTACGGGATTTTGTGAAAAAGGTAAAGAACCTTGTGGTCTTATAAAGGCAGACAAATGTCACATTCGCTTCAAATTCCCGATATAGGACGCTGTTTACTGGGTTTTGTGCCGTAGGTGGCTTCTACCGTGAAGAGAAATGAATTATTAAATCAGACTTTTCTTGTTTAAACAACAAGAGAGTCGTGAGACTGGCATACAACAAGGTAGAAAATGAAAAATTTTTAATTAAAATACTTTAATCTCGAATCCCTCTCGGATGTATTATTGAAGTATAAAACTAAACAACGGTAATCTCTCATCTGCACCCAATAAATGTAGTAGAGGGGCAAGAAAATTTTGAACCCTTTAAAGTGCAGTAGTTACTCTTTGTACCTCATGATTTGGCATTTTGTCACAAAGTACATTTATAATTTTCGTAGGACATTAGCATGAGCAGCAATTACATGCAGTAATAGTGATTATGTGATTTGCTGTGACAAAACATCTATCTCAGGATTCAGACCCAGCACTCCGTTACGGACGGACAGGCCTACCTCTTCCACAAATTTAACAAGCTTCGTTAATGCTAGTCACATTAGTTTGAACTTGTAGAGCCCTACCACAAGAGACTAAGAGGTTCCATTCACAAATTTCAATATAACTGCTGTACGAGTGATAAGCGACTTTATTAATTTGCTGGCAGTACCTCACTTAGAAGTTTAAAAAGAGTTTGACGTTTTAATTAAGGTGTCCTCTCCTGTCATATTCGCTGGAGTGCGCAGAGGTCTCGAATTTAAATTGGTCCCTGTGGGCCCGGCTTTGGTCTTGGACTCAGTTCGTCCTAGTTCAGGCTTTTTGCAAAACTACTTTCCAACTGATGGATTGTGACGGGTTTTTAATGGGATCGCTGCTTATTCCACTGCACAGCGTGTCAAGAGAGCATTACGAAGCTTTAGCTGCCTCTGGTTGTCTGCAAGGCTGAATACAACCTCGGCCTCTTCTTCTACCCGTCCAAACGTCTGTCTATTTGTGGAACTGCTCGAGTTGCAAACCCCCTGAATTTAAGATTCCCACTTCTCTGTAAATTAAATAATTCCACGAGAAATTGTGGACTGGATTGATCTAGGCAGCAAACGGAGCAGTGGCGGGCTCTTGAAAACAGAGCAATAACTTATCGCGTTTCACGAACTCCGGAAAAATTTGTTGAGTAACCCACCGTCTCTTACCTCCTAAAAAAAGTTTCGTCAATGGATACATTTATTTTATTATATTTGTGGACGCTGTCAGCTGTTCGAAATATATCGATTAGAATTATTCGAATATTAAAAGTAAGTAAAGTAAAGGTATCCCTGTAACAGGCCGTGGAGGCCCATAGGGTTGTGAGATGTTGAGGTTCCCACATTTTCTAGACAATCGGCTCATAGATGGTGACAAGGTTGTCAGCCTTACGCGCCGGCCGCTCCTTACACCCATGAAGATTCCTGGTACTCATTTCTGTTAGAGGCTGAGTCGAACCCAGGGCCATAGTGCGGTTGGAAGCATTAGGTCAATTGAAAAAATCCAACTCATCGAGATTCGATCCCGCGACCTTCCGGCTTGTAGCATAGTGCCTCAACCAACTACGCTACTACATGACCTTATTATTCGATTATTATTAAGTGGAAAATTCAAAGCCGTGTGGAAGGAAACAATTGTGCCCTTATATGAGGTTCTATATTTCTAATTTACCTGGATAAACTGCGGATAACCAAGAGAAATTTCAATTAAAATTAATAGATCACCGGGCCGAAAATTCAAAGCCTAGGGCTCCAAAGTAGAAGCAGGAATGTTACTCACTTCATCAGGGTATAAGGTTTCTTTTATCCTGACTCAGATACGTCCCTTTCTATATTCATATTTCATGTCTGTGTTAAACCGTACAATGAAAGTCACGTATACATTTCCCTGCTGTCAACATTTGTAGCTGACGTTTCGGTTTCAGCGATATCGCTACAGGTTTGATGGCAGATTATATTAAGTTCCCGGGAACATTCGCCACTAATTCAAGCAGTGACTTGCAGTGGCATAAACATAGTCACAGGCAGGAAGTACACGCACCTCGTCTAAGCAGACGGTTCGAGACAAGTTGCAGATTATCTGTGTCCGACAGCGTAACTGGGGACGATGCCCAGCCTGCAGGTCCAGGTGATTCATCAGTCTCCTGTCAAGCGCTGACCCACGTTGAGATAAACAAGTTCACAGGGACTGAAACCGGTTCTCAGAAAGATATGAGTCTTGTAAGCTACTTCCATTATAGCATGGAGCCTGAAAATATTATCACGCGTATTAGTGACTATAGACGGGGTTTCGATTGGTAATTGCATTTATTGACCACTTACAGATTTTTGTTACAAGTAATTACAGCGCTGTCGCTAATTCACGCAATCTGCAAGCGCGCACCAAGTCTTCTGTCTACTGTCCCTTCTCCAGTCATTGCCTGATAGCGGCGTCCAACAACAGATGTTCCTCTTACACTGGGTTCCCGGACTACCTCTGTGCCTAGCGACGAACATAGTCTTCTAACTGACTTACCAACCAACTCAGAGTCGCGCCATAACTCAAGCGGTTAGTCACTGGCTTCCCAGCGTCGCGGCCCGGGTTCGATCCCGGGGTCTGGTCAAGTGGGATTTGTGGTGGACAGAGTGCCGCTGGGGCAGGTTTTCTCCGAGTACTTCGGTTTCCCCTGCCAATCTTCATTTCACCAATTGCTCCACAATCACCCTCACCTATCATCTGAGGCTGGTACAATAGGCCAGAAGTGGCCACAGTACAAGAGACTTAGTCCCACCCCACTAGCAATAAAAAAAATAATACCAACCAACTCGGTCCACACTATTGCACTGCACTGAACTTATCTGTAACTGAACTCAAATCTTTCGGCCAAGTGATTTAGTCTCGTAGCGGACCACACAGAAAACGCTTCCAGCAGTTCTACTGTTGTAGAAGTAAGCAAGGTTCTGCATGCACTCATACTGAGGAGTAACAGGGTCATGTTTAAACAGATGAAACTGCACAGAAAGATACTCTTTCGGATGATGACCTCTCATCCTAGAGGAAGAAACTGTTTTGTGGATATTCAAGAACAAAGTTCTGAAGGCAACAGTTGGACCGGAAGAGGAAGACAAACTGCAATTGGAGATATTGCGTGCTGAAGGTGAGACGCTACGTAAAATATCACGGGGGAACGCGTTTGCGTAGTTGTTTGAGGCACTATGGAACAAACCGGAAGGTCGCAGGTTCGATTCCAGACGAGGTCATTGGATTTTTCAATTGACCTAATTCTTACAGTCACACTATGACCCTGGGGTCGACTCAGCCTCTAACAGAAATGAGTACCAGGGATCTTCCTGGGGTAAAGGTCGCCCGGCGCGTAGGCTGACAAATTCTCCACCGTCTGTGAGCTGATTGTCTAGAAAATGTGGGAGCCTCGACGTCTCACAACCCTATGGGCCTTCACGGCCTGTTACAGGGATACCTTTACTTTAGTATAGAAAACCACTAGAGTAAAGAAATGTAGAAAGAAAAGAGGGACGAGACTACTATGATGAATTCGGAGTTCAGAAATTCATACTAGAATATATTCCGAAACCGTAAATAATTAAATCACTACATAATTCTTTATTGGAATCCGTCGTAACACAACATAACGGTCAAGGTCAACATTACCTTAGCTTTTTTTTTTCTTTCCTTGGCACTAGAGCCCCAGTGGGCCTAGGCCTACCTCCATGAACTTCTCCGTTCACTTCGGTTTTTCTAATCTTACACATTCTGTAGGACTCCTTGGGCGGGTGATCAGCTCGTCGCAAGGCCTCTACATGTATATAAACACAGAAAAACTCACACACACAAACTAACTATCCATGCCCTGAGTGGGATTCGAACCCACGATCCCGGTTTCCAAGCGAGCGAAGACAGTACATGCCTTACCTTAGCTTATCAACTGAAATTTGCGAACTGTAGTCCCACAAAAGCGGATAAAATACACTGTAAGATGAGGCACCGGCCAAGCAATTAATATCAAATAATACTACACCTATACCACGGGCCTCCAAGCAGTTTACTATACGTGTACAAGTCTTGAATATACCGCTATATATCCGCTGGAATATAAGAAGACTGCAATAACTGACTTCATAACATGAAATATCAGATGAAGAGTTTTTAACCATATTTTATTACATAACTTTCGTTTTATAATAATTTTATAATTTATTGTATTTTTATATCTTGTATCATTATAGTGTACCACAGTTGTCAAGTATCCAGCTCTACTGTCACATTGAAATGCAGTTCAATTGTGTGTGAATATAGTAATCATGTGTTTGCCTGATGATGACTAAAAACCGAAGCATGTAGCTAAGGTAATATTGACCTTGACCGTTACGTTGTTGATTTACGACGCATCCCAATAAAGAATTATATATAATAAACACAACAGAATACATGAAATGAATATTAGATCTCTTGGGATACGTAACAATAGAGGACATGATAATATTAAAATTGAATTTAAAGAAATAGAGAGTGAGTCTATGATATTGATCCTAGTGGTTCAGTGGGCGGAAATGCAAGTTATATCTTTCTGTAATCTATGAACCTGCTGGTGATTTTGGGCAAATTCACTTCGCCTTGAAGGTGTAGGCAGAAGAACTCTGCTACCTCAACACATTCCCATGGCTCCAAAAACGGCATGCCCACGAACGTTGCACAGCCATGAAAGGAGGTTTAAAGCGGGCGAACAAGTTTCCTGATGGCCTTCGTCTCCTGCTGTGCTACACTACTTCACTTCTCGGTGTCTAGTCACGGTAAAACTACAGAATAAGTTATCTGAAGAAGGCTACTGTTGCTTGAGAGAGGAGCCACGTGGTTGACACGGGAAACTCATACATATTTCTTAAGATTAGGAACTCCTGGTAAGTGGAATTATGTAACGGAGTAATGGCGTCAAATTCCAGAAGACTTTAATGTTAATACCGCCGTGGGAACAACAAATCTCGTATTTATTACCTCTTAAGAAAAGTTTTAAAATCTTTCGTTGCCTCTAATGGGTTGCAGTTGAAGAGACATAAGAAAATAATTAAGTAACATGTTGAGGTTAAGGTATATTTCTATCTTGAAAGAGTCGATATTTCAATAAATATTACTCTAGAGAATGTATGGTTACACTACTGATATTTTCAGGTAAAGTGAGCAAGGAAAAGAATTACCCTTTTGACCGCTCTTTATTCTGCACTAGAAGTTAGAGCTGTTATTTTGAACTTCAAAATGATACAGTAATTTTAATAACTTGCACACGAAGAATTATGATTTCAAACAAAATTTATTCAATGTAAAACTCCGTGGCTTGAGTCCGCAAGGTAACTATACCGACAAAGCTACCCTCGCTTGTCGGCGAAGTTAGTGCCAAGTGAAGTTAGTGCTAGTGAAACTTAACCATATTAAGAGTGGCTTAAGGTGAATAACCTACGAAGAAATCGGACGTATTTGGGTGGTATATGCGATTAAAGGAGGGGCAAGGTCATGTGCAAGATGGCCTAAGAAGTGGGCAGCCAAAAACACAAAGGACAGATTCAAATGTGGACAGAGTACGAACCTTGGTGCGCTCAAATCGAACATTAAGTATGAGACTAATAGCAGAAGAATTTAATATGAATAGGGAAACAATGTGACACATTGTTGCGGAGGATTTCCGCAAAGATGGTGCCTCGATTCTTGACAGATGAACAGAAGAAACGTCGGCTTCACATTTCATCTTATTTTTACACAATGCAAATATGTTCGGTAGTCATCACCGGTGATGAAACGTGGTTCTCTCAATTCAAGATCATGCTTGTGTGTTTCTTTAGTCACAAGAGGGTCATTCATTCATTCATTCATTCATTCATTGTTGGAGGAGGTGGGTTTCCCCAGTTATCGCTCAATTGTTCATCCCCCTTTAATTTCTACTGTCTCCATACCCTACCGGTACTGGTGCCCGTTATCAGCCCCTTTCTGCCAGCGAGGTCGGCCCTCTACTGGCAGGGGTATCTGATAATTAGTCCCTTTCTGTCAGCGAGGTCGGTCTTCATCTGGCAGTGGTGCCTAATACTTTCCCCATCTACCGGAGGCATTGAAAACTACTTGGGCGGGAAAATTTTCCTAATTTAGCTCAGAGGTCTCCTAGAGACATGAGGTTCTTTTACGTGCCTCCCTTAAAAATTCCACGACCTCCGCCGGGTTTCAACCCGCGTACCTTGAGTCATGAGGTGGGGACGTTAGCCCTAGACTACGGAGGCCGCTTCACAAGGGGGTAGTTACTATGAATTTATTGCACAAGAACAAACGGTGAATCAGCAGTGTTATTTGGAAGTGCTGAGCAGGTGACGGGAAACCTTTCGGAGGAAAATACCCGAACTGTGGCCTGAGAACTGGATTCTCCACCATGATGATGGTCCTGTGCATGATGCGTTAAGAATTCGCGAGTTCCTGGCTAAGAAATCCTTTACAAATATGGATCATCCACTTTATTCACCTGATTTTGCCCCTGCGATTTTTTTGGAGCTTTCCAAAATAAAAAAAAATGCCCAGAAGGGACAAAAATTTTGCTAATATTCCTGATATCAAACGCAACGTGACAACGTTACTGCGAGGTATTCCGGAAAACGATTTTCAAGACTGTTTCCGACAGTGGCACCATCTGCTGACGAAATACATGGCTTCACAAGGAGAGTATTTCGAAAGTGACTGCAGCCGTCAGTGCATAGGTAAGCAATGTTTGCTTTCCGGGAATAAAATTATCACACTTTGTATACTCGTAATACGAAACATTTGTAATCACCTACCAGACGACATTGCTGAAACCCTCCACAGTGCCGTGAGAGCTTCAGATCTCATTGGACAGTATTAACAGATAAGATATACGTTTAAGCTCAGAGAATCTCATGAAAATCAGTGTTAATATTGCGTATTTCAGGGACGTGAAGCCGTGTAGTTTTGTAGGTAGGCCCGGAAGAATACATCACATTTCAGAAGAACATTACATAGATGCTCATTTGTTTATCTGTGAATTTATACAGGGTGAGTCAGAAAGAATGGATGGATTTCAAGTAACGGTCGCTTGAAATCCATCCATTCTTTCTGACGCACCTTATATATTTGTGTGAATAATTTTGAAAAGAAGTAGAATTTCTTTAACGGTTTCACAGCTTAAAGTATGTCATAAAATATGTTTCGAGGTTCGAAATTACTGTTTAGGTCGTGTAAATCCAGGCAATGCGAAAACAACCGGGCAATTTTGTTAAGATAATAATCACAACTCTCTTTCTGTGGTTAATTACTTGAGATATTGAGAGTTCTACTCTTCGCTTGGAATCCCTGTCTTACAGTTCGTTCTCTATTGGAAACAGACTTTGCAAGACTTCTTTTCTGTAGCCAGACAGAGGTAATTTATCAAAGTGTGACACTTCCCAGGGGACTGCACTTCATGCCGAACATTGTAGTCCCCACACAAATTCCAGCTTATCATTTCTTTGTGTTGAATGTGTAATTACGTGCGTAATGCATAATGGCGCTGTTGGGTACAGTTTAATTACTCCTACGTTAACTTGTGGGGCGTGCAGTGCGGTCATATAATTTGTTCTCAAGTCAGTGACTATTCGTGTTAAAATGTCTCTCCTCTTGGATGTGACGCAATGTACATAAACACCAACGTTTCGGAAGAACCTGTTGCTGTTTTTTTAAGGCAGGAAGATCATCCGGATGGAGTAAAATATTAAGTTATTTTATTATTGCTAGTGGGGTGGGACTAAGTCCCTTGTACTGCGGCCAATTCTGGCCTATTGTACCAGCCCCAGATGATAGGTGAGGGCGATTGTGGAGCAGTTGGTGTAATGAAGATTGGCAGGGGAAACCGAAGTACTCGGAGAAAATCTGCCCCAGCGCAACTTTGTCCACCACAAATCCCACTTGACCAGACCCGGGATCGAACCCGGGCCGTCGCGGTGGGAAGCTATGGCGCGGCCTAAAATATTAAGGTTACAAGACATAAGAATTATCATCAGTTAAGTCGTTATATCGGCGCCCTACGAGCTGGAAGGCCGGAGTTCAATATCCGGTAGGGAAAGGTTTTTGCTCTCCACAGTGTCGAGGCCGGTTTTGCAGCACAGCCAGACTCCTATACAATGTGTACCGGTCGATTTCCTATGAGAAATGAAGCATAATGGCTTGTGGTATATGACGCCATGTAGTCTGGTATAATTTCACCCTCTAATGGACTCTAACCCGGTCACGGTAGCCGAGCGGTCTAAGGCGTGCACTGTCTTCGCTCGCTCGGAAGCCGGGATCGTGGGTTCGAATCCCACTCAGGGCATGGATGTTTGCGTGCGTTTTTCTGTGTTTGTGTACAGGTAGAGCCTTTGCGACGAGCTGATCACCCGCCCAAGGAGTCCTACCGAATGTGTAAGATCTAGAAAAACTGAAGGGAACGGAGAAGTTCATGGAGGTAGGCCTAGGCCCACTGGGGCTGTAGTGCCAAGGAAAGAAAATGGACTCTTAAAGACTAATAAGGTATAAAGTAAAGTTGCCCCTGTGCTTAACAAATTAAGCATTACTCCAAGAAGGCGTATGAGGAAGTGGATGTACAGATCCACATTTTCTTTGACCTCGGTACTAGCTTGAGGGGAGTTGTCAATTTCATGCCCCGGCTGCTTTACACCCGGAAAGAGGCCCCTTGTACCCACTGGATAGGGGGTTGGGTGGACCCCAGAGCTGGTCTTGACAACGTGGAGAACAGAAAATTATTGATCCTACCGGGACTCGAACTCCAACACCTCGGTCGTCCAGCCCGTAGCCAGTCGCTATATTGACTGTAGGTAATGGGCATTTAAAAACAAATAGTTGTACTCACCCTATGAGACTTGAGGTTCCGAAGCCATGGCTGTGAATACTGCGACCTTGTTGGATATGTCACCGTACACTGTGGTGCGTATAACACAGTACACTAACTCTGATGTCATAGTCTGTATGCTCGGCTGCAGATCCATTGTAGAAGGCAATTTTCGAGTTTCGCTGATTGTCGTCCGTTCAGCCCCTTGTGGCCATCACGATCACCTGACTCTGAAAGTGACAAAAGTATCAGTTGAGCGGAATCACGAGGTGTGTGGGGGAGATGTAGGCTGGGAAGTTGAGTAACAGTGAGCTACCTTTGCCCTTCTTCGGCACTGGGTGGTAAGCACACTATATCACGAACCGTAAAGCAAGTAACAGCACAAGAATTAACTTGAGGCCGCGACGTAGCTCAAGCGGTTAGTCGCTGGCTTCCCACCGCGGCGGCCCGGGTTGGAAAAAATCCAATTACCTTATCGGGACTTGAACACGCTACCTTCCGGCTTGTAGCATAACCCCTCAACCAACTACGCTACTGCGTGGTCCCTTCCCCTGTGCGATTATACGCTTATAAATAAGAAATAAGGTCTCTGAAATTCTGTTCTCTATTTTCGTTCTTCCGTCATGTTACCTGCCATTTCTCTTCGTGTGGAAGCAAACTCTGGGTGGTTTCGGAAGAGTTTGACTGAGGACAATGTTCGAATTTAGAGAAATCATAGGTGCGTGATAGAAATAAAATAAGGGATCTTTTTACTTTGTGCTTTAGAGTTTGTATTGTCCTGAGAGTAACCAACTATGAGATGGGTTAGAGGATGCCTTCGCAAGATCATTTTACAAGATATAATCCGATCTGTTGTCGGGAACATAACAGTAACCCCATACGTCTTCCCCCTTCCAACTCTCAACCCCACCCCCTTCGCCTTATACATATTCATATGCGTCAGATATTATGAAGTTCTACGTTAGTGGAAGTGCGGAAAAAGAAATAAAAACAATTCTAAAGAAATTTGATTTTATGTTGAACAAACACATGAGTCCCTTCTTCAATAGAAGGAAGGTTACTCTTTTTTTGTGAATATCAGAATATTGTGGCCTATTTACAATGGGATTACGCAACCCGTTTATAGGCAACGGCTCGGTAAACACGTTCCAACACGCAACAATAGAGGAAGCTGTGTTTTCTATTTGGTCTGCGCCACACAACAGTATAATGTAGTGTTTTCTGTGTGTGGTCCGTGCCGAGAAGATATAAGATTCAACGCAGTTCAGTTCAGAACACCCATCCAAGAACCAGGCCATTAATCCCGTGTGGAGGCGGGGTCGAATACCTTCACCGAAGCCCTCCGAGTCATAGGAGGAGACGAAAGGGAAGTCTAGAATTTGAGAGAGTAAAATATGATCAGAAGTCCCACGGGTGTCAGATTCGAGAATGACTGCACTGACAAAAGCCAGCAGCAATTACAAACAGGTCCGTCCTCTCGTCAGAGAGAGAGCCCTACATTAACAAACCCGCAACTGAGGTCGCTATCAAGGAATCACGTGAGTTGTTTTCTGTAGGTCTACGCCGAAGTTTTATAGGGGACAACAAAGGTCGTTTGCAGTCAGACGTAAGCTGGAAGAGCATATTGAAACTAGAATTGTAGAGGCCACGAGGGTTCAACAGTTGGGGTATGAGGATGAGAACGGAGCATGTCCTTAGTGAACTGTGGAAATTGAGTAGAGATTAGGATAGAGGAGTACAGAGTGATTGAAGACAAGAAGACTTCATAGTGATTTGAAGTGCTAGTTTCAGTGTTGAGATCCGTTGCTAGGAGACGACTAGTGGAAACAGAGAATCCTATTGCGTGTGCAACGGCGAGGTTGAAAGTGTGTATATCAGCTGTAGCGCTGTATTGCCTTATTTAAGTGTAATTAAATGACGTTGCAACCGAAGTACCAATAAATCCAGTCATCTGAACCCGTCATTCTAGTCACGCCAGAGATGAACGGAAACTCTCGGAACAGTTCAGTCACATCTAACCTTCAGATTCATTAATGTTGAGGGGATATTTAAAGGAAATAGCGGCTCCGGTCTAGAAAACCGAGATTAAAGGCCGTGGGGATTCGTTGCGCTGACCACGCGACACCCTCTATCCGCTATATTTGGCACTAATTTAGCCGTCAAGTGGCGGTGGCTCGGTCGGTATAGTTCGCTTGTGGAATACCGGCCACGGAGCTTGTATTTTTGTTTGTGTTGACTATCTTGAGTTACTGAATGGTATTTATGATAGTACATCAATGCATTAATGGATGAAAATTTAAGTCTGATTTGAATGGAGAATTTCTGAACGTAAAAATTATTTTGTTACTAAATTTTCTATTGAGAGTCAGTGATTATGCCCGTAAATTCTGATGAACTCTTTCATTAATTTTGTTCTCTAAAGACATATGAAGTTAAACTGACAGAGTGGATTCAGGATGTTGTCCGCTGTGAAAACCGTTGGCTTGATATATTCAGCCAATTTAATAGGGCTCATATTTCAAGCAGAACATGCGGCTTCCACTTGATCATGTTCTTTGCCTACAGGACACATGTGTTCCAGCGGAAAGAGCGTTTTCACAGATAAAACAGATGAGACCGCACGCAAAAAGCCGGATGGATGTTTCCATTCTTGTTTTCTCTATTGAGAATTAAAGTTAGCTTAGAGGAACGTTGCTTGGAATTCCAGGCCAGGCAAGAAAACCGCGAGCATGTACTAACAAAGACACATTCATCAGAGAAATACCAATGATGTTGGGCGAAGAAAGAAGAAGGAGAAGATGAAAAGAACAGAAAGAGAAGAACTGAAGTAACAGAGAAGAGACTATTGTTGTTCTTTGTTTTAAAGAAGAACTGCTATTAGTTTTAAGTATACAAAAATGTCCTTTCCTGTGTAAGATTTTAGGTTTTCACGGCGGTGACCATGACGTAAGCAGTCTTCTGGGATTTGACGCAGTGAATTTATTGTGTTAACGGACGTTTCGGAGGAACGTATCTCCTCCATCTTCAGGTTAGAAGAAAAAGGAAGCGGAGCGAGGAACCAGTTAGTACCTCATATTGTATTTCATAACATGTAATTCTTAATTAGCGAAATTTTAATTTACTAAGTATTCGTTTGTGTACATGTATCGTATACATACATCCCTTCTCACCGCATCTCGGTCACTATGATTGCACTAATTGAATGGTTAACATCTAAATGATATCCATGGTTTATGCTAACCGTCTTACAGTGTATACACTGTAAGACGGTTAGCATAAACCATGGACATGAATCAGTGTAACAGGACGCTAAAATATAACATCTAATGATGTTAATGATCTATTTTGTTTTTGCATTTGTGTTTGTTTCGTTGTCTCTTTGCTCAAGCCTAATTTATAATTCATCCACGGGATGCTGGGCCGCGCCATAGCTCAAGCGGTTAGTCGCTGGCTTTCCACCGCGGCGGCCCGGGTTCGATCCCGGGTCTGGTCAAGTGGGATTTGTGGTGGACAAAGTGGTGCTGGGGTAGGTTTTCTCTGAGTACTTCGGTTTCCCCTGCCAATCTTCATTCCACCAATTGCTCCACAGTCACCCTCACCTATCACCTGGGGCTGGTACAATAGGCCAGAAGTGGCCGCAGTACAAGGGACTTAGTCCCACCCCACTAGCAATAAAAAAGAAGTTAAACAAGAGGGGAGATGCACCTCCACTTTCCACATGTCATCATGAATTAGTGCCCAATTAATTAGACACAATACAACTTTATTTCGTATCCTGTGTTTTAAACTATACGCTCTCAGACAAGAGAATAAAATTTGAGGCTTTCACGGCGGTGACTATGAAGAAAGCAGTCTTCTGGGATTTGGCACCGTGTATATGTGGTGTTAACCGACGTTTCGGAGGAACGTATAGCCTCCACGGTCTCTTTGCTTGCAGATCTCTTATATATTTTTTCTTCTACCCTGAAGATGGAGGCGATACGTTCCTCCGAAACTTCGGTTAACACCACATATACACGGTGCCAAATCCCAGAAGACTGCTTTCTTCAAGAGAATAAAAGGCACAAGATCTTGAACTCGATGGTACGAAGCACTCTCAGACTTTACGCTGCAAAATCCTGCTTCTCTGACGAAAGCCGCTACTAAGCAAGCAAAATATCTTTTTTGTTACAACATATTCCAAATTTGTGTACAACTACTTTTAATGTTTATAAATGAACATAAATGTTACAAACGTTTAACTGCGGCAAACATGAGAAACGAGTTTTAAAATGTTAATTAAATTCAACTGTGCATGTTTGGTTCAGTGTGTTGACAGTTTCTGTATGAACAAACGCATACACACAAGCTGGGTACATCTCCGGCCCTTCCTATATAGACTTAATTCATTGTGTTGTTTTAATGAGCGTATCTCCTCATTTACATGGAGGTTACAGTCCTTTTATTCTTATTTGCATTAGTAGGTTCACTGTGGATGTTACACGAATCAGGTCTGCGCTTTGCATGCATCCTGTACACAGGCTGTCCATAAAGTCTTTCTCCGTATTGTTATTTTGCAAATTGTAAATGGATTTGAAAGATTTGAGGCTTTCAAAACGGTGACTATCAAGTAAGCAGTTTTCTGGGATATGGCGCTGTGTAGATATTGTGTTAACCGACGTTTTGGAGGACCGTATCGCCTACATCTTCAGAGTAGAAGAAAAAAGAATAAATCCGCGAGATATAAGCGATACGTTCCTCCGAAACGTCGGTTAACAAAATATCTACATGGCGCCTATCCCATAAGACTGCTTACTTCATGTAAATTGATTTGTCATGAATTTCAAGTAAAGCAAAGTAAGTAAAGTTATCCCTGTAACAGGCCGTGAAGGCCCGTAGGGTTGTGAGATGTTGAGGTTCCCACATTTTCTAGACAATCAGCTCATAGATGGCGGTAAGTTTGTCAGCCTTACGCGCCGGCCGCGCTTAACCCCCAAGTATATTCCTGGTACTCATTTCTGTTAGAGGCTGAGTCGACCCCAGGGCCATAGTGCGGCTGGAAGGATTAGATCAATTGAAGAAATCCAATGACCTCGTCGGGATTCGAACCCTCTACCTTCCGGCTTGTATCGTAGTGCCTAACCAGCTACGCTACCGCGTGCCCCTCACGAAAGCAATAATAATTGTTCTGTAGCATCAGAAATCAAAGCACTGATAAATTATGCTTCGCGAATTCTTCTTTAACTCCTCGTTGGACATTTCGGATTACTGTGCAGGTCCTTGTGCAATGCGTGCAGCTGAGAATGGAAAGGGTAGGGGTCTCACTTGACTTCCCCCTTTCTGCTGGAACCGATCAATCACTGTGGATAATTAATTTATGAAGGGTCAAGCGGTTCAGAGGGTGTAGGTGTGAGTAACAGATACAGAGACGGACATTTCGAGGCAACTGAAAGGCCGTGAGAACGACTTTGAGGTCGAGTAGAAAACAAATGAATGTGAACCTACAGTGGCGTATGGAGAAACATGAGAAGATAGGCGAAGTAAGAGAAAACAATCAGTATACACCTTTATCCTGACAATAAATATAATGACGTGTGGATTTATACATCCACTCCCCCCATACGTCTTCAAGGTGTAGTGCTTAATTAGTTAGGCACAGGGACAACGTTACCTTTTACCTCAGTTTCAAAACTAATTAAAATTTAGTAAAAGTAAAGTAAAGCTATCCCTGTAACAGGCCGTGAAGGCCCATAGGGTTGTGAGACGTCGAGGCTCCCACATTATCTAGACAATCGGCTCAAAGATGGCGGTAATGTTGTCAGCCTTACGCGCCGGCCGCGCTTCATTCCCCAGGAAAATTATTTAATTAATTCCTGGTATTTATTTCTGTTTGAGGCTGAGTGAACCCCAGGGCCTAGTGCGGTTGGAAGGATTAGTTCAATTGAAAAAAATCCAATGACCTCATCGTGACTTGAACCCGCGACCTTCTGGCTTGTAGCATAGTGCCTCAACCAATTACGCTACCGCGTATCCCAATCAAAATTTAGTGGCGATAAAAACAGGAACGGTGTAAAATATTACATTTCTGGAAAGGTAATGCCCACCGGGCTTATTCCTGTGGAGCCAACAGTGTACCTAAGTACGTCCATTAACTTGTTAACTTTATTGAACAGAATTCATTTTAAGAAGTTCATAGTTGCTCAGATGGCCGAGAAATTCTCGTCCTCTTGTGGAATCCAAAGGAACACTCCCTTATTCCCAAAAGCTATCCAGATATCCCTTGCAACTTTATGCAATATCTAGTTAATATGTTGCGTTTTGTTCTAAAAAAAAACAAATAAACATGGCTGGTTCTCTTGTGGATTTCATCTTTTTCTTTTTCTTCTTCCCTGAAGATGGAGGCGATACGTTCCTCCGAAACGCCGGTTAACACAATATCTACACGGCGCCACATCCCAGAAGACGGCATTCTTCATGGTCATTGCCGTAAAAACTCAAATCTTACATGAAGTTGTTCTTGTTCACTTCTGTTCCGGGAGAAGTAAGAATTTTCTCTTCTCCGCGCCGTCCAGTCTGGTACTGACGCCCACTCAGCCTACTATCCAATGAGCACCGGAAGCTCTTTTCCCATGTGTTAAGCGGCCGAAGCTTATAGCTGACCATTCACTTCCAGGTAGTGTCGAGGTAAAGAATATGTGGATTTATACATCAACTTCCCCATACGTCTTCATTGCGTTTACTTCCGTTGATGGATATTGTCGCGGGAGCTGAAGTGGAGGATAGTTCCGCCTGGTCTTTGCGCACTGTCGTAAAGTATAATTTGGAATGGAAACGATATAAAAATATAACATAGACTGCGAACCAAGTCTAAACAGAGCGTTTCACGTAAGTGTAATGTACAATCAACGTCATTCTGTCTCGTGGATACAGTAAAAATGTCGGCACAGCATCAGAACAGAAATTGGTGCTTTCCTGTACAGTAGTGTCCAATACCTACGTGTAACTTACGGTACAGAGGACAATAAGTCACTTCTACAACCCAGTGCTTCAAAACCGAATCGATGTCTCCNTACAAATGTCGGCAGAGCAGCAGAACAGAAATTGGTGCTTTCCTGTACAGAAGTGTCCAATACCTACGTGTACCTTACGGTACAGAGGACAATAAGTCACTTCTACAACCCTGTGCTTCAAAACCGAATCGATGTCTCCTTTCTTATTGACTTCTCAAATCGATCAATGCAATATTTTATGATTGGCTTCACATGAGGTGAGAATGGACTTCACGTAGCGTTTTTATGGTCCTCGTATATTTCCTAATGTCACTGAGATATGACACGTTCTCAATTTCCGACTCTATAACGCTTTCTGCTCTATACAGTTGGCAATACTGAAACTTGAGTACTGGCTTTCATAGTCTCTCTTTCTCACTCTCTCTCGTGAAACAGGATGCTGATAGATTATTAGACTATCTTACGACGTTGTTGCAACTGTATTATATATAATGTCAAATAAAATGGAGGAAAAAAGCCGCAGGCCTAAATGAACAATAGGTAACTATGTGCAAGGACTCAGTCACGGGCTGTATGAAGCTAACTCAGCTACCTCCACGGAGCAGAGTAACTGCCTCTTGAAAAACTAATACTTGCTCATGCACTCAAAACATCCCTAGCTCTCATGGAAGCTGAGAGGTTATTACCTTGTTCACAAGAGCCAGCCGCTTGGCTCTGCCCTGAGCTAGAACAGTGGAGTACACAACGTGACACCCCCTCTTTTCTTTCAGATCCATTATCCTCACCTGTCCCAAGAAATTCTCTTCCCGTGACTCCAGATAACTGAAGTTTTGTACATATCTCTCATCTCCCACATGCATGCTACATTCCCTTCCTGTAACTTTATTGATTTTGTAAGCCGAATAATATTCAGTGGAGTTGGCAAATAATAAATTTCCTCATTGTACGTTTCCTTTCCAGCTTTCTGTTACTTTATCTTTCCTAGGCAGGTCGCGGGTTCAAGTCCCGATGAGGTCATTGGATTCTTTTTCTTTTTTCAGTTGACCTAATCCTTCCAGCCGCACTATGGCCCTGGGGTCGATTCAGACTCTAACAGAAATGAGTACCAGGAATATTCTTGGGGGTATAGGGCGGCCGGCGCGTAGGGCTGACAGCCTTACCACCATCTACGAGCCGATTGTCTAGAAAATGTGGGAGCCTCAACCTCTCACAACCCTATGGGCCTTCACGGCCTGTTACAGGGATACCTTTACTTACTTACTTTTACTTAGGCACAAATATTCTTCTCAGCATCCACCCACAGGCAGTACGAATTTCTGCTCTCCCCTTAATGTGAGGCACCTAAATTCACATACATGCAGAATCAGAGTTTCAGTTCTACGAATTTTAATCTTTTGCGTTTTTACACTACAGAAGGGAAGTCACAAGAAGAATGATTTAATTATAGCGAAAAATGCAAATTTTAATTTGTTCTTAATTCCGTCGTGAATTCGGTTTCAGTTCGTGACTGTCGTTAAGAAATAGTTCAATTTTCTTAAAATTTTAAGATTTTAGGGGGAATAAATTTACTAAAACCTCTCCGAGAGATTAGCCTTATCAGAGTATGAGTTTCTAAGATCTGTTTTATCTCCATTATCAGAATCCATATCTGGAGATAAGCAACTTCTCCAAAGCTTCGGTTCTTCAATTTTATGTGACGGATCGCCCTGCACAATTGCATTTCATTTGAACTTCACCACAAGTTATAAGGTTTATGTTACATTTATTTAACCTACGCCTTGGTCTTCCCAGTGGTCTCTTTCCTTCTAACTTTCCCACCAATATCCTATATGCATTCCTCGTCTCCTCCATTCGTGCTATATGCCCTGCCCAACTCATCCTCCTTGACTCGATCATTCTAATTATACTTAGGAAAGAGTACAAGTTATGAAGCTCCTCATTATGCACTTCATCTCTCTTTGGTCCAAATGTTCTCCTCAGCGCCCTATGTTTCTATGTTTCTTCCTTAATGTCAGAGACCAAGTTTCACAACCATACAGAACCACAGGCAAAATTATAGTTCTGTATATTCTAATTTTTATGTTTTTGAACCGCAGACGAGAAGACAAAAGGTTCTGGAGTGAATGGTAGCAAGCTTACCCGAGTTCAGTCTCCTCTTAATTTCCTCCTGAATCAGGTTTTGATTTGTTATCGTCGTTCCCAAATACCTGAACTGTGCCACATTTTCAAAACATCTGTTACCTATCTTTATGTCATTATTTTGCCCTGCATTTTGGCTACGAAATAGCAACAAATTTGAGGGACCACCGCTGCACTTATCTTTGGTTTTGTCTTTATGGTTTCAGCGCTCCCCAGATGGAATGGGGTGCCCAAGTTTAGCTTTAGTAAGAAAAGATTGAATATCACTGATTGAATAACACTAGTTGGGAAACTTTGGCACAGTGTAGATTGATAGCCCGTCTGAGCGCCCTCTATTAGGCATACGCCAGGAGACCGGCTTGGAAAGCGATAGGGGATAGCCTGCTTAAACCATGCTACCTGAGTAGAGACAATAATAGATGGAAAATTAGGAGTAGGAAACAAAGAACTGATGTTGACAAATATTCCTTTGTAAATAGGACCATAAAGGATTGGAACATTTTACCTGCAGGCACGCTAGCGTCTTTCCCCTGTATATTAAACACTTTTAGAAAGAGAGTTAGGGAAGCCGTTGCAAGTACAGAGGCCTTAAGCGGGGTTTGAATGGAGACAAGTGAAGTAATGAGAAGTGTCCTTGTTCGAGTGCAGTGAAACGAACACAAGCACGTGCCCTTTTATGACTTTATATGTTTGGATTTGCACTTTTGGTACCTTGGGTATGTAACTTCTTTTCTATTGTTCCCTTTATGTTATAGACTTTCCTTGTTTGCATCAGTGTAAGTTCTACTGCCACCGGGTGAATACCCAATTGCAGTAAAATAATAATAATAATAATAATAATAATAATAATAATAATAATAATAATGAGTATTGTCCATTTTACACGCGCGTAACTTAATATTTCGTTAATAAATTGTTACAATTGCACTCAGCTCTTGCGCGTTAAAATCTTAAATGTTACAGTTCACTCCATTTAAAATAAATTAAAAATCATTATAATTTTGAATTATATAAAGCTCATAATTCCACAATATAAGGGGCGTCGTCCACTTGTCTAAGCAATATACCCTTCTTCAGTTTTCTCCATTGCAGCGGCATATGGAAATATGCAAGCCCCTTGTTATGTTTTGTCTGCAGCTCTTCCCCTTGCCTGTCTATTGTTCCCATGAGCCGCGTGTTGTGTTTGCTTTGCGTGTGCCGACGTTGTGCAACTTATCTAACTTTTATTTTGATATTCTTTCACAACTTTCATCAGCGAACCTGACTTCTCACACTCCACGTACAAAATCTCATGTTCATTTTTCTTAACTGAGATAGTTTATTTAAAGAAAGCGTCCAAGTCAGAGGTCCTTCTGATATTTCGCAACAAACTTATTTTTTACGGTGATGAGTTATTAGCCCACGCCCAACCCTCAAGTGAAGGACCATATCTTATCTGCTGTCCGCGACTGCTTCTTTCAATATATTTGCAGGTATCCTCCATATCTGGGGTCCACCTCCTTCATCACAACCTGAGAACGCGACACGCCGTGATGACAAAGAGCCCATCTAACACGGGAAATAAACTTACACAACTTTCATTTGCTTACACTATCGGTGTTTTACTCTGAAACGAGGAGTTTCGACAGGTGAAGAAGGAAACTGACAAAATTACATAATTTTAACGTAAGCGTTCTTTCTCCCTGAAGTTTTCCTAGAATTGTTAAGCGAAGGAGCTTGGGGCACATAAATTGTCGCGCTATTTGTATAATGAGGAGCTTCACAACTTGTACTCTTCTCCAAGTGTAATTAGAATGATCAGGTCAAGGAGGATGAGGTGGACAGGGCATATAGCACGAATGTGGAGAAGAGGAATGAATATAGGATATTGGTGGGAAAGCCAGAAGGAAAGAGATCACTGGGAAGATCAAGGCGTATGTGGGTGGACAATATTAAAATGGATCTTAGAGAGGTATGATGGGATGGTATGGATTCGATTGATGTGGCTTAGGATAGGGCCCAGTGGAGGACTCTTGTGAACACGGTAATGAACCTTCGGGCTACACAAAATGCTGAAAAATTCTTGAGTAGCTGCAAAATTGGCGGCTCCTCAAGAAGGGCTCAGCTCCATGAGTAAGTAAGTAAGTAAGTAAGTAAGTAAGTAAGTAAGTATATGAAAACGTGATTTGTAGGGTGTTTGATTTTATAGTCGATGTCATACGTATCTGACAAATGTGATTAATTCAATTTTTATTTCTGTTTGATTGGATGTCGTTGTGTACAGAAGTACTAATTCATATCTGATTAGTTTTTAATGAAGTTAGGTTATGTGTGAAAACGAACAGGCCTGCAACGTTATGGGAGACACTCTAGAGCTTATATCAGCTGTTACATAATATCACTAATAGGACAAACAGATATATAATTATGATTAGCAATACGTGTTATAATCCACTGGATTACAAATTTCTGTTGTACAAATTAATTATAGTGACAGAGAGAACTGCATGATACGATGACAGTATGGCCGTTGTATCATCCGGAGAGAGGACTGTCATCACTAACCAGCACTTCGTCATAAACTGACATTACAGATATTTTCCATCGTGTTTCAAAATGGTGTGGCGAACAAGGCACAGTATCAGCTGAACAGATTCTCTGCTTAAAACATCAAACGTATTAACTTAGTCACAGCTTCTACGTACATACGAGGAAATTAAGATCAGATTGAATTCTGCTACCACGAACCTCGCCTGCTGAACAGAAAAATTAAACTGAAGTGCACAAAATTATATTTTTTCCGTGGTTCTATATGGGTGTGAAACTTGATCTCTGACATTAAAGGAATACCACAAACTGAAGGTTTTTAGAATGGGCTTCTGATGAGATTATTTGCAAAGAAGTTGGATTAAAAATAGGAGAATGGAGAAATTTGTTTAATGAGGAGTTTCATAACTCGTGCCCTACACCAAATACAGGATGTTCCTAAAAGAATGGTGGGGTTTTAGATATTATTTCGTATTTCTCACCGTGTACAATCATAACATGTGTCAATCGGAAACTTAACTGTCCAAATTTTATGTACATCCATCAAAGTGCCTCTATGTGCGCACCTTTCGTTACCCGGCACACATCAATGCGATAGTCGAATTCCTGCCACACCCGCTGCAGCATTTCAGGTGTGATGGTCTCCACAGCACGATTGTTTCGGAAATCCTGGAGCGATTGGGGCAATGGAGGTACATAAACCATGTCCTTCGCGTACCCCCACAAGAAGAAATCACATGGAGCTATGTCCGGGGATTTAGACACCTCAAATCTCAGCACGCAATAGGCCTTCTCCTGCTGGGTCGCCATCTTATATTTCACGCCTCCTAATTGTCGGAAATGGAACTAGGAAAGAGCGCGATATACAAAATGAATATTTGAGAGCCGCGTTATGAGTTCGTATGCGTTTTGCTTTTCATCACCAAAAACTGACGGAGATATACTGCAATGAAACCCCACCATTCTTTTAGGAACACCCGGTATAATTAGAATGATCAAGTCAAAGAGAATGAATATGAGACGAGAAATGCGTAGAAAACTTTTGTAGGAAAGCCAGAAGGAAGAAAAGACTAAGAAAACCTAGACGTAGGTAAAAGGATATTATTGAAAAGGACCTTAGATAAATAGTGTAGGGTAACATGGACTGGATTAATCTAGCTAAGGACAGGGACCCGAGGAGGACTCTTGTGAACACAGCAATTAACATTAGGATTTTATGAAATTTTGGGAAATTCTTGAGTAGCTTAGCGAATGGTGACCTCTCATAAAGGACCGGGATTCATTTATTTGTATCTTCTGAATCCCTACAGAATTATGACTTCTCTGTCTACCTAGAGTAGAACCCCTCCTTAGAAACTAATAGTCGCTCACCTAGTCAAGAAATCGCCATCGATTTTGGAAATTGAAAATTCATTACAAAATCCACAAACGCCTACGATCGCGAACAGTTAACAAGGGGTGGTCCTCCAGTTACGGTGTTAGACGTGTACTAACAGTTAACCACCTTATTAATCCAACACGTGATGATATCCTGACTTATCAGCTTCATTAAATATTAGTTTAAATTTCCAAATTTTGGTTAAGTGAAAATACAATATATTCCAAACGACTGCAGTGAATTTCTCCACACAGTCCTTTATTTAACTGTTTTAGGTCATAAATCCTTATATTATTACAATAAATTCTTTAAGAATCCAGACGGGACATACAAATATCTTACGGCCTCTAGACCAGATTAAATTAATCTAATAATTCTGCTCCTACCTCTCGCCAAAATGCAGGAAAAATTATAACAACTGTCAGTCAATAAATCTAAAAATATGGCAAATTTAAATCTTTTTTTACGACAGTAACAAATAAAAATTATATTAAGGAAGAAATTAAGAAAAGATCAGATTTGTGGAATACTCGCCATTGTTCGAAAGGAGAATTTTAATTTTACTGCTTCCTTTCTTTGAACACAAACAAAATATACAAAACTGTTAACACCTACATGTTCCCCTATATGAGTATGAAGCTAAGCGAAGGACATAAATCTATGCACTCGGAAACAAAGTGCGGAAGAGAAAACATGAACGTAAGAAGGAAGATGTAACAAGAGACTGAAGAAATTTACAGAAAACGATGATGTTATGGACGAAACATATACACAAACAAACAAAACAAACTCCGTGGTTTTAGTCCGCAAGCGAACTATACCCACCGAGAGACCGCCGCTTGTCGGTGGAGTTAGTACCAACTTTAGCGGATAGAGGGTGTCGCGTGGTCAGCGCAACGACCGGAGCCGCTATTTGAGTGGACCCCGTTCCAGACCCACTACTTCTCAGAAAATCTGGTAGCGCGGGGAATCGAACCCGATTCCCAGTACTACGCAGTAGCGTAGTTGGTTGAGGCACTATGCTACAAGCCGCAATGTAGCGGGTTCGAGTCCCGATGCGGTGGATTTTTCAATTGCCCTAATCCTTCCAGTCATCCTTCAGATGGCTCGCAGAGTGTAAGTGGATTTCATAAGATTTTCATTAGAAGCTTCGATTAATTCCTTAACAAGAATTATTTCATTGGTTGTTGGAGAAAACCGTAAGTTAATCATTAAATTGCCGGTCACGGTAGCCGAGCGGTCTAAGGCATGTACTGTCTTCGCTCGCTTGGAAACCGGGATCGTGGGTTCGAATCCCACTCAGCGAGCTGATGTTTAGTTTGGGTGTGTGCGTCTTTCTGTGTTTGTGTACAGGTACAGGCCTTGCGACGAGCTGATCACCCGCCCAAGGAGTCCTACCGAATGTGTAAGATCTAGAAAAACCGAAGTGAGCGGAGAAGTTCATGGAGGTAGGCCTAGGCCCACTGGGGCTGTAGTGCCAAGGAAAAAAATTATTAAATCAGATTTCGATATAGTTCAGCATGAAACGAAACCGAGCATCTCTCAAACTGACAGATAAAAGAGCATTAGGTAAATCTCTCTTCGTGCTTAATTAATTAAGTACCACCCCACGATGACGTATGGGAGAATGGAGACATAAATCTGTCACTGTTTACTTCGCGGCTCGATGGAGTTGAGTAGCCAGTTTCACGCCCCGGTGGAGAATGTGGTGTGGGGTAAATGGGAAAAGCACACCAAGCTTTCTTTCAAAGAAACTGAAGAGAACAGATAAATTTGGAATTCTAGCTCTAGATGGAGTTGACGCAAGTAATGAGGTTGGTCTAGAAGTAAACACAGAGAAAACTAAGTATATGTTGCTGTCTCGTCACCAAAATACAGGGCAAAATCATGACATAAAGATAGGAAACAGATGTAATGAAAATGTGGCACAGTTCAGATATTTGGGAACAACAGTAACCGATCGAAACCTGATTCAGGAGGAAATTAAGAGGCGATTGAACTCGGGTAATGCTTGCTACCATTCAGTACAGAACCTTTTGTCTTCTCGTCTGTTGTCCAAAAACACAAAAATTAGAATATACAAAACTACAGGTATAATTTTGCCTGTGGTTCTCTATGGGTGTGAAAATTGGTCTCAGACATTAAGGGAGGAACATAGACTGAGGGTGTTTGAGAACAGGGTGTTGAGGAGAATATTTGGACCGAAGAGAGATGAAGTGACAGGAGGTTGGAGAAAACTGCATAATGAGGAGCTTCATAACTTGTACTCTTCTCCAAGTATAATTAGAATGACCAAGTCAAGGAGGATGAGTTGGGCAGGTCATGTAGTACGAATGGGGGAGACGAGGAATGCGTATAGGATATTGGTGGGAAAGCCAGAAGGAAAGAGACGACTGGGAAGACCAAGGCGTAGGTGGGTGGACAATATTAGAATGGATCTTAGAGAGAGAGCATGGGATGGTATGGACTGGATAGATCTGGCTCAGGATAGGGACCAGTGGAGGGCTCTTGTGAACACGGTGATATACCTTCGGGTTCCGTAAAAATGCTGGGAAATTCTTGAGTAACTGCAGAATTGGCGGCTCCTCCAGAAGGGCTCAGCTCGATGAGTAAGTAAGCAAGTTTATTACCCATCATATCTAAGCTCCACGAAAGACTTCTCTTAAAAAGAATAAGGTCTGACCCAAATACAGAAGAATGGATATCATCACATCAATTTGGTTTTAGAGAAAACCACTCCACTGTACAGCAGATACATAGAATAACACACAAAATACACCAAGCAATAGAAAATAAAGAATATTGCACTTCAGTCTTCCTCGATGCAAGTCAAGCCTTTGATAAGGTGTGGTATCCAGGACTACTGTACAAAATCAAAAAATATCTGCCCATCACTTATTTCCACTTACTAAAATCCTATATAAGTGGCAGAGAGTTCAGAACGAGAATCAATGATAGTCTTAGGCCCACAAAAACCTATCATCTGGGGCTGGTACAATAGGCCAGAAGTGGCCGCAGTACAAGGGACTTAGTCCCACGCCACTATCATTAAAAAATACCCCTAATTTGAATTGCTGAAAACATTGTATAATAAACTATAGATAAATGCATAAATTGCAGTCTGTTAGATGGGACACTGCAGCCGTTAAGCTTTGTATTGATAATGAAGCAATGAACCTGTCAAGCACAACATGCAGTAGTAAGGAAGTTTATTTGTTGGATAATATGTATTATATGTTTCATCTTCTGATGATGGCTCTATAGGGATAACACCTGTAGGGCATAGTTTATCTAACAAATATAATTTTTGTGTCATATTTTCCTTGATGATTTTTATTACTGAATTTAACAAAATGTAAAGTAAAAGTATGCCTGTAAGAGGCCATGAAGGCCCATAGGGTTGTAAGAGGTCGAGGCTCCCATATCTTCTAGAAAATCGGCTCACAGATGATTGTCAGCCTTACACGCCGGCCTCCTTTTACCTCCAAAGATTATTGGTACTCATTACTGTTAGAGGCTGAGTCGACCCCAGGGCTTTAGGGCGGCTGGAGGGATTCCGTAAATTAAAAAAATTTAGTAACCTCATCGAGAATCGAACCCGCGACCTTCTGGTTTTTAGCATAGTGCCTCAACGTACTTCGCTACCACGTGACCCCCGAATTTAAATAAATTAGAATTTTTAGGATATGGCTTGTGCGATATGCCAGTTGAATAAGAGAATATGGATAGGAATCTCTCGTGACATGACCTACTCTATTGCGTCATATATAATTCTTCTGGTCATACTAAGAAAACGCACAGAACATATTGTTAATTAATATATGTCTAATCCGTGGATATGATCTAGTGACAGTTTTTTTTTCCTTGGCACTACAGCCCCAGTGGGCCTAGGACTACCTCCATGAACTTCTTCGTTCACTTCGGTTTTTCTAGATCTTATACATTCGGTAGGACTCCTTGGGTGGGTGATCAGCTCGTCGCCAGGCCTCTACCCGTACGCAAACACAGAAAAACGCAGACACACAAACTAAACATCCATGCCCTGAGTGGGATTCGAACCCACGATCCCGGTTTCCAAGCGAGCGAAGACGGTATATGCCCCAGACCGCTCAGCTACCGTGACCGGCCCTAGTGACAGTTATTTGGCATAAATTGTTTTTTACCCTATTTAGATTTCCATCAAATATAGTCTTCTGCTAGCAGTGAGTCGCGAAGGTAATGGCATCTGACTGAGCTCTAACCAATATCAGTTTGATACAATCAGTGTGACAACGATGTGAAAGCCAGACCCAGCCATAAGCTTGCGAAGAACAAGTGTTATTGATGTCACTCTGTGAGCTCACTGCTAGAACCTTGCGCAGCTCTCGTGAATATTTCATTTAACCCTCTGAAATATGAAGTCATAGGAAAATTCGCGTTACGTCCGACATTCAGTAAGTAAGTCTTTGTGTCGAGCTCCATTAAGTTCATGTAAATAATACTGAAAACTTCAGTTTACACCTTGCAGAAAACATATTGTGTTTCTATTATAAACATCAGTCCGCTAATTACGTCTCGGAAATAATCGGTTTACTCTGAGAAACAATCGGAACACACATACATCATCTGGTGGTAAAATGCAATAGTTTTTCAATTTAAAGAAGATAGTACTTACATTCGCCTCTGTGCTCGAAAGTGTTAAACTATTGTAGATGTAAAATTCTAACCTCTAAATATTGTTGAAAGCGAGGGAAACCGAAGCGGATGTTAACTGTGAACTCAGTGATACAACGCGAAGACTGCCGAACGCTCGGAGACAGAGAAGCGGCGACCAGTGCAAGTTGCGTAGTTGCTGAGCATGGCCGTGTAGACTAGCGCTCGCCTGCGCTCGGAGACAGTCAGTTGCTCTCCGACAGCATAACCGAGCGGAAGCTGTCGGTACTCTCTGTTTCCGTTTGGTGAAGTGTTCGCGCCATTGTGATATATTACTACCGAATGCATGCGATCTTCAGATCGACTTTGGATACGTCGCACAAGGGTAAGTATCTGTTTAAAATCAGTGTTGCTATAAAGCCAAAAGAGTTTTGTGTTTGTTACATCGACAGCATTTCAGTACGTGCTAGCGTATTGTGGTCAGTTCCTTCGCTTTGCAGCGCATAGATTGTCATGACACACATGAAAAAAAAAAAAGCAGTGAAGTTTAAAGTTATTTATATTAACTGCAATTGCAGACATTGGGCATAATCTTTGTTTGATGCTTCCGTAAATGTGAAGTCTTGTCATGTAGCCTAAAGATACCAGAATGGGACGCGATGCTAAACACCCACAATCTTAACTGCCAGCGTAGTAATAGTATCTAGAAATGGGAGACGACATTCATATCGAGTCCAAGCCCGAGCCAGCCCGCCGATTTTTCTGCTGTGGTTGCAAAGAATGTAGCACATCTTTAGAGTTGGTTACAATAAAAACAGTTCACAGCAGAATCTCCGTTGCAAACGAATTATTTGGATCATTAGACTGCCATCCCTATGACGAAAATGATTACTTTTTTTCGTTTACGTAAGCTGTACACGCTGTAAAGTAAAATAATTGTAGAACGAAATACTGAACCGTCTCCAGCGAGGAGTTCATCCGAATGGTAACTAAAAATTAAGTTCCTACCTCACAGAAAACACACTATATCTTCAGTAGAAGACCCGTTGAATAATATTGTTTAGGAAAATAATGGCAGTTTGTTCTGAGAATCATACGAAAACCATAAGTGCGTCATTCTCGTAAAGTGCTCTGTAACCATTGTGCTTTGAATGTTAAGCACATAAAAATGAATTTACCTCCTGTCTGAATACTCTACACATAAAAATAATTCGTCCTACTAATAGATGTTAAGGACGATATTGTTCTCATTATGTATTTAAAGTGCATGTTGCTTATCCAAAAATGTATTCGAAACGTCGGGAAAATTAACTTTTTGTGCACGATATTCACAGCGTGCCGTTTGAAACGAAGATTGTGACGTGACATGTTCTAACGTACCACTCGAAACACAGAACATTATGACACCTTATAGATAATTGCAGGACCATGTGGATTTACAGAGAACTGAATACGCACAGAAATAAGCCTATAAAGGTAAGAACGTTTATGCGATAAAGATACATTTGTTTTTAAATAAATTATGTTCCACTGAATTTGCCATCTTGCAACACCTGGGGACACACGTGTACGTTGTGGTTAATTGTTAGTTGAAGGGACTGAATGCATTCTAACCATCAAATTGACAAAGAAAATGGAAGGCAATTAATGTTACTTGCCAATTCTTTAGTGATGATTTCTGAAATACAGTAATTTGTATAATGCGTGAAAGATCATTTCATCGCCCTCAACAAAAAATAGCTTTACACTTCATATGTTAATAATTTCGTAAATTTCACTCAGTACATTAAATAGGATATTTGGGGATTTCGGATTTCTTTGCAGCTGTGTAAGAACTTCTCCATGGCGTTCAGAAAGGCGATCCAGTGAAACAACAATTCGGTTAGTGAGCCCTGGATTCTATTCACAGTCGTAACTAAGCACGATACGTTCCTGCTGTGTAGCAGAGGCTCAGGGAACATTGGGTTTAACACATGGTCGAACAAACTTCCGAGTTTTTTGTTTATTGAATCGCGTCTTGTTTTCGTATTGCTACTTCAACCCAAACGTTCAGCTAAATTATCCTTCGAAATTGAGTTCATGCTTCACAGAAAAAAAAGTAGCGTCTTCCGTCACAAAGACAAATCAGTTAATTCTGTCACGGTGATAATGATTGTTTGTTCCTCGAAATTTGTAAAATAAACCAACACACTCTGGGCAAAATGCTGAGATTTTTAATGTGAAAGTAAGTGGTACTTGCTGTGACCTCAGTGCTTTAAAGGATTAAGCTAAGCTTTAATAAAAACGCCAAAATCAGAATATTTATTCTTGAAATATATATTCAGTCGTATCAGTTCGTAGGATGCCATAACGGGAATCAAAATTCTGTGGAATTTTTATATTTGTGTCGGATTTATTTTGAAATGTTTGCGACCTGTTGATTTTGATTGTATCGAACTTGCTGTATTACCCAAGTTTCTGAATTATTACTCTTACATTCTGTCAGTTATGTTCATGAAATGTAAACAAACCACTTTATAATTGTTTGTCGCTGATGATACTTGAACGTAAGAAATCACAAGAGAGGCTTGCGAGTGTTAACAATAGGAGAAGTATTTGCTCTACAACATGTCATATCACCAAAATTTAACTTAGATGTCTCAGAGATTGAAAAATTCGTTTAGATTAACTCATCAACGATCTGAACGCGGAATCAGAATATATTAAAATAAATCTTTAAAGAAATAACTCTTCCACCTTGAGGATGGAAGCAGTATCTTCCAGACTACACGGTACAATAGCACAGGTGACCACAATGTGAAACGTTTTAATTTATATCAAAGAATTCTGTTCTCTTGGAAAATTTATGCCTTCACACTGCCTTTGTGGTATGTTTATTCACATTTTCTAACTGAAAATCGACATAATTATATGATAATGTTTGCGTTTCCGTTGCGTTGTGTCGAAAATAGCCTATATCCAGTATTTCTTGTCAAACTTCTTGTGTTATTACTTCGAAAAATGTTGGTTAGATAAGTGTTGTCATAACTCAAAACTTCCCATGTTCTTCCTTAATGATTTGTTCTGATGTCGAGTTCATGGGCTTCAGAATTTTGTTTCTTCATTCAGAATTCCAGTTGAGCCTGTTTCTCATTTTCATTTATTTCGTAGTTAATTTTGGAGCAATTTACGTCTGACTGGTAGCGCATTTCCACAGACATGCACCGCAAGTTCATACCATAAACACAGCTGATTGTCATCAGAAATTGCATGTTATCACGTTTTCTGTGGTGCTTGCATGTACCTGCATTATTAGGTATGCCCAAATTCCTTCAGCCCTACATCGATAAGGGTGTACGTTCTTTCTGCGTTAGATTTAAATAAGCCTCCCCTTTGATTCAAACATCAGAATAAGCAGTTTCTGTTATTAACCTAGTAGCGCAGTATAAATCACAGGCAGTTTTGTGTAATTCCAGTTTCGGGGCGGAATTACGGGTTGTGTGCGCACACGCAGTCTCTGCAAGTTCATGCAGAAATTAGCATATCGACTGTAGAGAAATATTTTTAGCAGTTTCATCCAAACCATGTAGGGACTAAACGAAACAACTAACTTCATGGAGCATAGTCCATCTTGAAACGCCAATAGTTGCTTGTAGTGGAGCCCGAAGGTGAATTACTGTCGTCACAAAAGCCCACCATTAGATCCTTTGCAGAAACGAATGAATCCAGCTACTCGCTCCTCCCTACTTATTTAAGATCCCTTTTAATATTATCTCCTCAATGTTTCTACGTACGGCTTTCAAGGTGCTTCTTTTCTTCAAGACAGAAACTGATATTACATTTGAGGTGGCAAACTTCTGGTCAGTCACACCGTGTATTTTGGTAGGTGAAGGTGGATGGTAGGGTGTTTCGTCTTATAGTATAATCCGACAGATTGCACCACACCATATTCTGAATGACCACAGTATGAACACGGTTAGTGACAAAACAAAATTATATTGCGCAAAGAATTTTATTTAGCCCTTCTAAATGATTCGTTTAGAAAGCGCGGAGGTAGTTAAATTACCATCAAATCAGATTTCTGTAATATTACGTTCTCAAGGCGCGTCCACATTACTCGTGCTCATAGGGAGACTCGTCTGGCTTTTACCTGTGCTCGTAAATCTTCGTCCACACTACTTCAGTTGCTCGCGCGTGAGGATCCGTATATTTACTCGTAGTGTGTATAGGCTGTAGTCGTATTTTATTGGCCATAGTTTTTAAATTAAAAATTAAAAATTTGCTTGTCTCGTGACTTGTCATATCGTCCACATTACTCGCGAGCATAGCGAGTCACACGAGCACGAGTAATGTGGACGCGCCTTCAGGTTTAAAGATTCTGTGGAAACCTGAAACACCCTTGTTTACGGCTAATTGCTGTTGCAGCTTAACTTTATGCCAAACCTATATTCGTGGGTGACTGTGGCAGGTACACTGAAGGGGGGACGGCTGAAACAGTTTTCTTTACAGAAAGCTTTAAGGAACGCTGGGGGAGTCTGAATACACATCTGTCCGTGTACCCCCAGTGTCAGTTTCTCCCATTGAAAGAGCAGAACATAGCTCTGGTAGGAACTGTTTGTGCTTGTAGCGGCTTCACGGCTATAGATCAGGCTAAGCATGTCAAAGCTGTAGCCATGGCATGAAATGGCGGTAACCTCGTGCATGTGGAGCTCGGTTTGTCGGTTTCACGTTACACTAAGAATTTCTTTCTTTTCTTTTTTCGTTTCCCGACACCGCACGGAGAATCCTAACGGAATTGTTCCTGTTTTTTGGGGTAGAGCAGAGAGATAATCCGGAGGGGTTTGCCCTCGGCCAATATTGTTTGTTTGGTCTTTGCAGGTTAGTGATAGCCAGTAGTTTAGCTTGCCTCAGCTCGGGTCCAAGATGTTTGTGGCCTTTTTCTGTAGGAAATGTTAGGCGAAGAGAGATCCTGCTATGTCCATATCGCTTCTTTCTGTTTCCGCTGTTTCCTCTTCAGTGCTTCAAACGCGCTGTCTTGGGGACCGAAGGTTATCACCAGGGCCTGGATTTTGATGACATGTCGTCTTTTTTCCCTTGTATCCTATGCGATTCTCCTAATTATATAAATCTCGGATATGAGCTGCTGGTTACAGAAATGTAAATTTTATAGGCATTTTTTGTCATTTTTTTACATTTTTAGGTTTAAGGTCATTTTTTCATTTTTGGGGTAATATTTTGGTAAATTTTTGGAGTTTTAAGGGTATATCTTGTCATTTTTGGCCATTTCAGGGATTTTTTCTCCATATGTTTTATGAAATGTGAATAACATGGAAGCGAAGTGTTCTTTCTTTTCTCCTTTAGGTAATTTTTCTGGATTTTTTTCGGTCATTTTATAGGTCATTTTTTTAATATTTTAAGGTCTTCAAAATCCGGGCCCTGCATATTACATTTTTGGATCATATTTTACGTCATTTTTCTGGATTTTTCGGTCATTTTATGTCACTTTTTAAATATTTTCAGGTCATCAAAATCCGGGCCCTGGTCATCACTTTCCCTTCTTTTGCAGATCGAAATTATGACTCTAGCAAATTAGCACATTCATAATCCTTCAAAGAATTAATTTCTTTGCTTATTCTTCCTCATGATTATCATAAATAATGTAAAGATTTGACGAATCTATACATAATGTGTTTATCTTGAATCTTAGAGACACAAAGTCCATTTGAATAATGTTTAAAAATTCAGTTCTTCTCCATTACAAAAGTCCCAACCGGCTAATGTCTGTATATTCTGAAAATTATACGGAATACAATACATTGTCACTGAATGTTACAAGCGAGCTGTATATACAGAATGTCCCATTTATCTTGACCACTTGAAATAACTCTTATTTAGCACCGAATACATTTTTTTTTTTCGAAAAATTTGTTCAGCTTCGAGGTGGACTCATGTACCTTACAAAATGTTTGCTTAACATTTTTGCTAAAGAGATATGATGGAAGACCGCCTCTGTTGTATAGTGGTCAGAGTTCCTGCCTACAGGTCCAGAGGTCCGGGTTACATTCCCTGTGCTACCACATTTTTTTTTCTGAGAAGTAGTGGGTCTGGAACGGGGTCCACTCAGCCTCGTAAGGACAATCGAGGAGCTATTTCAAGGAAATAGCGGCTCCGGTCTAGAAAACCGAGATTAATGGCGATGGGGATTCGTTGCGCTGACCATGCAACACCCTCTATCCCCTAAAGTTGGCACTTACTTCGCCGACAAGCGGCGGTCGCTCGGTCGGTATAGTTCGCTTGCGGACTAAAATCACGATTTTTTTTTCTCACATGAAGGAAACTGTTGTCAGAGAGTTGGAACGCCCTGGTATTTTAGGCCAACAGAGGATTTACAAAGGTGCTCATAGTGTTGGCCGTTAACGTTAGTGCAGAGTTAATGTCGTTGGATGAAAGAGTGGGTTAATCATTCGGTTACTTGTGGAACCCTGCCTACTCGTTCTCCTGACCTCACACCGTTTTATTTATTCCAAGGGGACTCCAATGTGCGTTGTGTGCCGGGATGTGCCAACAGCAGCGTAAATATGCCGCAGTGTGTCATTGATGAGTGTGCTGCCATGAATCCACAAGTAACCGAAGGATCATGACAGTCGTCCAGCCAACGACAGCAACTCTGCACTTAATGCAACCGCCAGTATTTCTACGAACTATTTAAACCCTTTTGAGACTCAGAATACCAACTTAATCTTTCACAGACGTTGCATATTCTTGCATTCATTAGAAATTTGTAAAATGAAACCATAGAGTGCCATATAAAATATGCTAGTAAATAAAAAAAAAGTAAAGCTATCCCTGTACCAGGCCGTGGAGGCCCATAGGGTTGTGAGACGTCGAGGCTCCCACACTATCTAGACCAGCCGTGTCAAACATGCGGTCCCCATAGCCACCAAGTGCGGCCCCTCAACATTTAGAGCTAATTGATATTAAAATCAATATTAAAATTTTAGTAGAATTTTTTTGTAAAGATAATTTTCCAACAGAGCAGAAGACAAGAAGTCTCACGCAGACATAAATTAAGCAGGCTGCAGGAAATTCAATGTTTTGCTATTTCTAACATAATTTCTTGTGTAATCTTTCTTTTTACATATTGAAAAGCTGTTTGATACTTGTCAAAAATGGCATTCTCTTGCTTTTTAAAACTGTAAGATATGTGACTTTACGTAATTACGAGTATATTGAAATTATTCCTAAATCATAAATAGAATTAAATTTCCTTGTATCAAAATCTAATGTATATTTCTGTTTTGAAGCGCTGCCCTGGACTATTATTTATAGGGCTGAGGTGGCCCTCTGCACAAGTTGAGTTTGACATGCCTGATCTAGACAATCGGCTCAAAGATGGCGGTAAGGTTGTCACCTTTACGCGCCGGCCGCGCTTTACTCCCCAGGAAAATTANATAAGCAGGCTGCAGGAAATTCAATGTTTTGCTATTTCTAACATAATTTCTTGTGTAATCTTTCTTTTTACATATTGAAAAGCTGTTTGATACTTGTCAAAAATGGCATTCTCTTGCTTTTTAAAACTGTAAGATATGTGACTTTA
>NW_019726238.1:2326352-2329505 GCF_002891405.2 Cryptotermes secundus
TTTCTGTTAGAGGCTGAGTAAACCCCAGTGCCTAGTGCGGCTGGTAGGATTAGGTCAATTGAAAAAAAAAATCCAATGACCTCATCGGGACTTGAACCCGCTACCTTCCGGCTTGTAGCACAGTGCCTCAACCAACCACGCTACCGCCTGACTTTTTGACATTTCATTAACCAAAAATGCTATAAACACACCCATCTCGAAACCGGCCAATGTTTATCCGAAATATTCTTATTCGATGTTAAATACTGCAGCTCTTTCAAGTGATAGGAAAAATGGGACAACCTCTATAGATACCAGTGAATTTTAAGGGTTAATAAGTGATTATCATGCCACATTGCCAAAGTTATTCGCCATTAAACTCTCTGGTGTAGAACTGTTAGCTAGAAAGCCCAGCATTTTAACCAGTTCGGAACCTTTTCGATTCTTGGTACACATGAGCACAACTTATGTACTGTACTCTCGCAATTTCTATTTGAAACTTCGAGGTGTGCTGTGCCCAAGAAGCGTCTTTGTTCTTTCCATCGTATGAATTACCCGAAGAAAGTCATATAAATCGCCATCTTTGTTTGTTTTTAATCCCAGTTACTTTCTCCCCTTTCCCCGGAATAATTTTCTTGGAATTCTGTCTTCTAACTGAAATTAATATCCTACCTCAAGACAAAACGGAGCGTTTCACAATCGCATAAAGCAAGTGGTAAAATAGTTATTTATAGTGTGTTCACGAAGTCATTACCCAACTTACTGAAATAATGCTAACAACAGTTTTCTGCAGGACACTGTTGTTACTGAATGCGCAAGAAGAACTTGCCACTTTCATTCCAGGGAAAAATTGCAAAGAAATTAGAATAAAGTTTCACAAACCTGGACCTGCCGGCAAATCTGTTTGTAATATGAGCAGTAACAAACGGGACAGTGAGTGTTACATCGCCGTTACAGTGTATGAAAATTAATGATAAAAATAATGCGATTCCAGACTGTCATCGCCAATGTTTATTATGTGTCTAGAAGTTTTCATGTGTGTTTGCTAACTTCAGCGGATAGAGGATGTCGCGTGGTCAGCGCAACGGATCCCCACGGCCGTTAATCTCGGTTTTCTAGACCGGAACCTATATTTCCTTGAAATATCTCCTCAGCTATCCTCACGAGGCTGAGTGGACCCCGTTCCAGACCCACTACTTCTCAGAAAGAATCTGGTTGCACCGAGAATCGAAACCGGTATCTCTGGATCTGTAGCCAGTAACTCTGATCACTAGAGCACAGAAAAAGTTGGCACTAACTTCACCGACAAGCGACGGTCGCTCGGTCGGTATAGTTCGCTTGCGGACTACAGGCCACGGAGGTTTTTCTTTCAAGTGTATTATATATTTCTTATGGATTTACTGAGCGTTATGGCCCGTTTATGGAGTCAGATATTCTACATTTGTTTAGGGAAAAAATATTTTATAGACTATGAAAGACTTCGGGTGTTTTCTCTGTTGTGTTTTTTTCCAAAAATTGTCAGTACTTATATACAGGGTGGAGGAGAACAACGATCCAGGGCCCATCGTTAGAAATTCTGAAGACAAATTCATTACGGTTTCGTCATCCCAGATTTATATGGTTAAATAATAAACGTTATCAAGTATATATATATACATTTTATCACATAAGAAAACGTTAGTATCAGTAATAGATTAATGCAACTTACATAATTACTGAGTAGACATTTATCTGTAAGAGCCAAGAATTAGACCATCAATTCTTTCCGCCTAGGATTGCATGATTAACAGTAGCGTGCTTTTATCAGGAAGTCAGTAGTTCCAACAAGACTGTTTTATTTTTCGTTCAAAGGAATCTACGTGAATTTCGCTGTCGTACAGTTTAAGATAAACCCCTTCTTGCTTTTAATGCCTATTAATATTTTTATTCAGTGGATGTGCTTGAACATGTATGAAATATAACGTGCAACAAATTCCATGTTGCACGTTATAAGGCGTAGCCTTTTCAGTTTTATCGGCCGGTAATCTTCGCCTACCTGGAAACGTGGCAGATCAAACTTCCTTATTAAACACCTGAAAACGAAACTTTTCATTTCCGTGGCATATCCGAAAGCAATGCGTTTTGTTAAGTGAATACACGAAAGGATGATTGTACGGTACATTCATTACGTTAAGAATAAATTTACATTTAAAACTGTAGATTTGTTTCAATACTGACCTCGCTATGAACGAAACGATGACTCGAATACAAACGTCGTCATCTTCGGTTGTGTGAATGTAAGCGTAACTGTTTTGACCGTGTGACAATCAGGAAACCTCTAGGCGTTCTTGACACGTACGAAGAATTGCTAGGGTGTTTCGGGCACTAAGTAATTCAGGCGAACATAAGAAGTAGATAGAATCCAACACTTGAACTAAACTTTTTAATTTTTGTTTTCACTTGATGTTTCAGCATGTATTGTTCCAGCGTATAAAGTAATCACAGCGTTATTTTTATCATTAAAATTAAGAATCATGAAGTAAATTATGGCCCCCTGTGCGTAATTATTTAAAGTTAATTATAAAATTTATGTCTTCCAGTTTCAACCGTTTTATGCGCCCTGCTTCTTCCATTTCTGAATTATATAGCGTAAAATAGGATGGTTGTTAATTGAAGGAAACGTTTATAACCTAACGTAGGCACTATACTGGCTTTAGTTTGGAAGTACCGAGGAAACGCACGAAATATCTTAGTTGTGACAGCTGATAAACTGGCGATATTCTTAGCGAACACATCCTGGGTATAATCCCAGAGCGTTTCCGCTCTTCTCACGTCTGTATGCCCAGTGTTGGATATCGGTTACACGTGCAGAATTTGGAATTAACGGAAAAATGGCGTGTCCAAGCATTATTAGGGCTACGAATATAAATGTTACAGAGCATATTCGCTCAGTGCTGAATAGATTAAGATTACAAAGAGCATAGTCACTGAGAAACTCAACTCAGTTACTTAGGAAGTATTATGGGACCGGAAGATGCACTTCTGTGTTCAAGAAACTGCCACTGGACCCAAATCAGGGCCAGTAGGACCCAGTCTAAATCTTGAGGCTCCGTTTCACTGAGACCGAGACAGGCTGGCGTAACGGCGTTTGCATATGTATCCGGGTGATATTCGGTTTGAGTCTCGACAGCGACA
>NW_019726239.1:0-190 GCF_002891405.2 Cryptotermes secundus
AGATCGTTAATTGGTTTATTGAACAATCTACAAATACCGGCTACACTTAATTATAACACTGATACGGGTTTCCACTCTTTACAAACCCTACAACAAAATCTTCACGTGCTAATAACGCGGGAGCTATACAAATCTCCCTGAATTACACACTCCAGGTATAACTGTACTACAGCACTCACTAAGTCTCGAA
>NW_019726239.1:217-742 GCF_002891405.2 Cryptotermes secundus
CGCACACTCGCTGGCTGCTACCTTGAGAACAGTTGATAACACACTCACTCTCGCTTGCTACTCAGCCGGCTTTTATTCCGTTCGCTGTTGCTAGTGTGACGTGGCATATAGCCTAGGACGCTGTTACCCCTTGGTGACATCACCGCTGTTGACTAGCTTTGCATAGCTTCAAGGTTGCGGGGACTCGGCTAATGTCGGCTCCGCTCAGCTCACTTCGGCTCCGCTCGTGACGTCACCGGGGGGAGAGTTGCAGGGTGATTACTCGCCTATTACGCGAGCGCTACGTTACCGCTATGTGCAGCTGGGGAGGTAGGGGTCAACATGTCACACTGCTCCCTCCTTAAGGCTGTTCGTCCCGAATAGCCTAACCGTGCTTCCCCCGTTCCTTTTCTTTGGAGGCTGTTCTTGCAGCATCTTCTTTGTGTCCTTCTACTGTTTCTCTTCTCCCCGTTGCTCTGCTCTCCAACTGCCACATCTTCCCCCTTTTTATGGTTGCTCGTCTCGAGCAGCTCCATGATAAGGCGC
>NW_019726239.1:3265-9675 GCF_002891405.2 Cryptotermes secundus
CTCTCCTGAGCTTTTGGTCCTTGTGGGTAACATTCATGACCCTCACTGGTACTTCTTGACAGTCCTGAACAAGGGTCCTGGCGACGTAGATTCCTTCAGGCTGGTGGGCCTGGGGGTTTGGTTCTATTAGACCATTTTCTACTCCCAGATGATTCTCCATTCTAGCCATCACTATTCCCTCGCTCCGTGCGGGTATCACATGGTCCTTTGCCACTATTAAGCTAGAAGGACAGGGTCCTGTCCCAGGACTCCATAGCGATACTTCTTCTTCCGCCAGACGCAGAGTTTGGCGCCCTATATCCACTGAAGCATCATAGGCGCGCAGTATGTCCAGTCCCAGGATGAGCTCATCTGTGATATTCGCGACGAAAACCCACATTGTTATCGGTTGGCGCCCCAGGGTAAGGGTCAACAGAACTTCTTTCAGGATGGGTAGGGATCCTCCAGACACGGTCTGCAGCGTGAAATCTGGATTTGGCTGTCTCTCAGGCCATCCGGCGGCGATATCCGGTCTTACTACCATGACGTATGCTCCAGTGTCCACTGTCACCTGACACGGCTTATCACCGACCCATCCCTGGGTGACCAGACTGGTGTTGGCTTTCTCTGTCATGTCGGTGAGTGCATAATGTGGGGGCCTTAAGGCATATGCCGGCGTTCGCCCATCTCCGCCGGCCTTCGCTCGTTTCGCGACGGTTGCTCCTTTCTCCAGCTTGTTTCCCTGTTGTTTCTGGGTAGCCATTCTGATTTCCCCGGCGATTCCCGTTTATTTCTTGGAGGTCCTTCTTTTCGGTCCTGGTGCTGTCTATTGCCATCTCGTTCGGTGGGGGAAGGTCGGAACCTGGTGCTATCTCCGTGAGGTCTGGCTGCTACCAGTACCGCCTGCAGCTCTAGCGCTTGTCGGAGGGCCTTGTTTACCGTCTTATCCCCTCCCAACAGCAGCTGGAACTTTATATCAGCATCTCAGATTCCGTATGCAAAGGCTTTTCCTGCCTCCCTTCCTATGTGGTCAGCAGGTAGATTGGGGTAGGCACGATGGGAAAGGAGTTCAATGGCCGTGGCAAAGTCTTGCAGGGATTCTCCAGGTCTCTGCATCCTCATTCTTAGTTGGCAGTGGTAAGCAGCTGCAAAGTGTTGGTCCCCGAAACGGTCCTCTAGAGCCTGAAGAGTTTCCTCGTAAGTGGTATTTGCCGGAATGCCGGGCAGTATTTCCGCTGCCCGACCCTTTAGGGCAGTAATTAAGTATGTCGATTTTTCCCACTCCGACCATTGGTTGTGTTCGGCCACGGTCTCGAATTGTCGCCGGAACACGCTCCACGTTGAATTCCCGTTGAATGTCGGTGGCTGAGCTGTGCTCGCGACGATCGTTGGTGTGATTCCCTGCTCGGTCCTCGTCTGTACTACGTCCAACCGGGCCTGGAAATCTCGTTGGGTTTCTTCAATTGCTGCACATGTTTTCATTAGCTCTTCCTGGATTTTATCTGTCTGCGCACAGAGGGACACTTCAATCTGTTCAGTTATTTCTGACCGGAGAGTCTCTTTGTCGTGTTCAACGATAGCCAAAATGTTTTCAACTCTATGTTCGATTTTATCATCCAATTCTGTTCGCATAGATTGCATTAGGGCTTTCAATTCTTCCTTGTCGGCCGCCGCCTTTTCTTGGTTGGCGTCTAATTTGGCCATTAAATCCTCTTTGTCTGTCTTCGTATTTTCTTGCATGGCCTTCATCTCTTTCAGCATATCGTCTTTATCAGTTTTTCTATCGGCGTATAATGTTGCCAGCATGATATTTGCTTTTTCTTGACTGGATTCTAATTTCACCAGGAAATCCTCTTTGTCTTTCCTCCTTTCTTCCTTCTCGGTTTTCATGCTGGCGTCAATTCTTGCCAGCATTTCCATCATCTGCTGAATCTCCATTTTGTAGTGGTAAGATACTTGATTCACAACAAATTGTTTGTGGCGTGTTTAAGTTCATCCCACTTCTGACACCAATGTAACGTGTTTCGTTACAGAATACGCCGTAGAGATCATTAATTGGTTTACTGAACAATCTACAAATACCGGCTACAATTAATTATAACACTGATACGGGTTTCCACACTTTACAAACCCTACAACAAAATCTTCACGTGCTAATAACGCGGGAGCTATACAAATCTCCCTGAATTACACACTCCAGGTATAACTGTACTACAGCACTCACTAAGTCTCGAAAGCACACAATAAGTCTTCCGCTCACTGGCTTCTTAGCTATCGCACACTCGCTGGCTGCTACCTTGAGAACTGTTGATAACACATTCACTCTCGCTTGCTGCTCAGCCGGCTTTTATTCCGTTTGCTGTTGCTAGTGTGATGTGGCGTATAGCCTAGGACGCTGTTACCCCTTGGTGACGTCACCACTGTTGACTAGCTTTGCATAGCTTCAAGGTTGCGGGGACTCGGCTAACGTTGGCTCCGCTCGTGACGTCACCGCAGGGAGAGTTGCGGGGTGATTACTCGCCTATTACGTGAGCGCTACGTTACCGCTACGTGCAGCTGGGGAGGTAGGGGTCAACATGTCACACTATATATATTTATACGGCAGGACACATGCTGTCTTTGGGAGCGCTGACAGTGTGACCTTGGGTTTGAAACCAAAACAAACGCTCCTAAGGTCATGAAGAATGAAATCGTTTATCATGGTACTGATTTCAATACTATTTATGTTTAGATATGACTGTTTATGACCTGGTCAGCCAAATATAGCCCAGCTTTGTTTCGAGAATTGATGAGGAAATATTCATCGGTGCTTGCATATTAGTGCTTCCAGAGCCTTCAAGGAAGTGTCCCGTATTCAAGAATTGGTTTTCAATGGCGAATTATCAGTCACGAAGTCAGTGTCGGATTGTCTAATATTTCTGTATCATTTAAAAAGTCAGTGTCAGACTGTCATATAATTCTTTGTATATCACTTTTATTTTGTGTCTTGGAAGAGGTCTAAATCCCCTGAGCCAGTATTACTTTGTGAGTAAAAAGCATCTTCATCACCGTGACTTTCGGTGTCAGTGTCGGACTGGCACTCTTTTCGACTAGTATTATAATTACTCTGCATCACTATTTTGCAAGTATTACTAATAAGTGAAGAGTGTCGCTTTGTTAATCAACATAATTTATTAGATTTTGCTAGAAACCCCCCTACCCCAAGATGATTGTTCAATTGCACAAGGCAAATATCACGGGCAGTGGAGTTTCTCGGGGGGNAAGGTTACCTGGGGCCCAAATGAGTTGACTGGAGGTGAAACATTCACAACACTGGCCAACCAAAGGGAAACAAAGACATCATGCATTTTGCTAAATAAGAAAAATTGTGAAAAGTGTGATGTTGCTTTGTGTGAAGTGGACTGCTTCAAGAAGTTCCATGCGCGTCAGAGTGTGTGAGTATTGTAAACTGTGAAGTGATGCAGTTCAAACTCTTGTACAGTCTGAACCATGATTCAAGGTTGAAGAAAAAACAACGGGTAAGTCCTTTGGAATTTCATAACATATATAATAAAGATTATATTTTGCATTTCATGACAAAATCATCAGTTAATTTTCGTTGGTAAAAATTGCTCTTTTGTGTACATTTAGAATATTTTATTGTCTTTCAGGTTGTTTTTAGTTTGTATTTCTATGTTGCATAGAACAGAAAATATGTATTTTTTTTTTTGAAGTTTGCAATGTCAATTACTTAGGGTGATTTAAATACTGGCTGCAGAGGACTGGCGGCAATTTAGAAGTCCACACATTAAAGGTTAATAGTGGATAGGCTGCTAAAACGAAATAACAATAAAGGCTGAGCTAAAAAAGGATACTAAGAAAGGCTCCATATGGCCCAGCAAAACCCTCCTACACGTGACTATATATATGTGTGTGTGTGTAAAAGGCGTCAATAATAATAATAGAATAGTGTCAGTTCAATAGACATGTCCACCCTGATACCATGAGCAAATCCATATGAGTCATCTCCTAGGTTGCCACACAAGATCCCTTGACAATGTAAACGTTTGGCTTTTGCCAGAAAATGGCCACTACTTCTGCATGTGTGAAATGGTATTGGGCACACCACACTGTGTAGAAGCAGGAGTACATAGGTACATAAAATGTATACAGAAGTATGCAGTCTACACAACAACATTCTACATTTAAAAGCAAGAAGACACTATCATATCAACATTCGGTTTTATTGATGCTACATGTGTTAACCCTTCTAATGGGTCACCATTGGGCATACAATGATACCAGACTCAGTTGGTGAATTGCATTTAACAATTTGCAACTAATTCTTCAATAAGGATCCATACTGTGCACTTGAGTGTTTTTAAATACATAAATTGAATCTTTCAGTTAAAATTTTAAAATACTCAAACAATAGAATTGAAAAATTATCGACTAAAGATTAAAACATAAAAATTACAATTGTACTACAATGGAAATGAAATATTTCTTGATATCTCTTTAAAACTTTGTGAATGCCACGCGTTGACGTGATTTTTTTAGGTGGTAGGAGTGACTATAGTGTGGGGCACCTGCGTATCGGGGTCTTCTCTCATGAGTTAGGTCATGTGGTCTTGACCTTACTATACTGACTTTTGGAACTTATGGTTGTTATTCTATATGTCACCCAACAGGTTCTTTATTCAAAGTGATCTGTAACAGTTTTTTACTTATTATAAGGAGAAGCTTGTGAGTGTTTGTAAACTCATTGTTAGCTTACCACATATTTGATTTTCTTATGATGATATGTGTACGGGCTGCTCCGTGTTGATGCTGTTATGCTGTAGCAGTTCAGTCTAGACTACTTGTTTGGGGGGTATCTGTATATGTATACGGGCTGCTCCCTGTGTTGATGTTGTCACTACGCTGTAGCGGTTCAGTCTAGACTACTTGTTTGGGGGGATCTGTATATGTGTACGAGCTGCTCCCTGTGTTGATGCTGTCACTATGCTGTAGCGGTTCCGTCTAGACTACTTGTTTGGGGGGATCTGTATATGTGTACGAGCTGCTCCCTGTGTTGATGCTGTCACTATGCTGTAGCGGTTCCGTCTAGACTACTTGTTTGGGGGGATCTGTATATGTGTACGAGCTGCTCCCTGTGTTGATGCTGTCACTATGCTGTAGCGGTTCCGTCTAGACTACTTGTTTGGGGGGATCTGTATATGTGTACGAGCTGCTCCCTGTGTTGATGCTGTCACTATGCTGTAGCGGTTCCGTCTAGACTACTTGTTTGGGGGGATCTGTATATGTGTACGAGCTGCTCCCTGTGTTGATGCTGTCACTATGCTGTAGCGGTTCCGTCTAGACTACTTGTTTGGGGGGATCTGTATATGTGTACGAGCTGCTCCCTGTGTTGATGCTGTCACTATGCTGTAGCGGTTCCGTCTAGACTACTTGTTTGGGGGGATCTGTATATGTGTACGAGCTGCTCCCTGTGTTGATGCTGTCACTATGCTGTAGCGGTTCCGTCTAGACTACTTGTTTGGGGGGATCTGTATATGTGTACGAGCTGCTCCCTGTGTTGATGCTGTCACTATGCTGTAGCGGTTCCGTCTAGACTACTTGTTTGGGGGGTATCTGTATATGTGTACGAGCTGCTCCATGTTGATGTTGTCACTATGCTGTAGCAGTTCAATCTAGACTACTTGTTTGGGGGGATCTGTATGTGTGTACGAGCTGCTCCCTGTGTTGATGTTGTCACTATGCTGCAGCAGTTCGGTTTAGACTACTTGTTTGGGGGGTATCTGAATATGTGTATGAGCTGCTCCCTGTGTTGATGTTGTCACTATGCTGTAGCGGTTCAGTCTAGACTACTTGTTTGGAGGGTATCTGTATATGTGTATGGGCTGCTCCCTGTGTTGATGCTGTCACTATGCTGTAGCGGTTCAGTCTATATTACTTGTTTGGGGGGGTATCTGTATATGTGTATGGGCTGCTCCCTGTGTTGATGTTGTCGCTATGCTGTAGCAGTTCAGTCTAGACTACCTGTTTGGGGGGTATCTGTATGTGTGTACGAGCTGCTCCCTGTGTTCATGTTGTCGCTATGCTGTAGCAGTTCAGTCTAGACTACTTGTTTGGGGAGTATCTGTATATGTGGGTATGTTTGTGTAGAGTCGAGTGGTATGAGGTAAAGGGGAGGATACTGTGAGTGGCTGAAGAGATACGGAAGGGGTGTGGTTATTTGGTGTGTGTGTTTTTACTAGAATGTTGAATATGGGATTATGTATTTCTGTAAATGTATCATTCATTTGTAGGCCCTTCTTCGTTGTGTATCACATATATAACATATTTCTAATGTGCTGAGTTTGCGTCCTTCCTTTATATATAATACTTTCATAGTCTGGTCCATCGCGCCAAATGTATATTCAGCTTCCAAAATGTGTTATGTGAATATA
>NW_019726239.1:9865-10373 GCF_002891405.2 Cryptotermes secundus
ATGAAGTATGGCTCCATCCAGTGAAAGTTGGAGTCTCGCATGCTATAAGGGGAAAGAGGATTGCTCTACCAGAATTTTTTTAACCTTTAAACGCCGGACTTCTGAAATAGTGGTAAGCTTGAGCTGGCCAGAGTTTATTTAAATGCCCGCTGCTGGTGCGCGTTTAACCCGTTGCCGTGGTTCGTCGTGTATGATTCGTCAGGGATTTAAATCGTCTGGGGGGGTTCGACGTGTATGTTTCGTTCAGCTGCACACCTATGTTATAACGCCCATAATAATTGATGGTTTTGCTGTAGATTGTTAGATTTTTCGCTGGCCTGTTGTCAGTAGAACAGAGTATAAATAAGACACGACTTTATCTGTACCAAGTCATCGTTACATATGCCTGTCTTGCAGCAAAGTTCCTGTGGTTCTGGCGAGCGGTTTCTAGCTGTACTGTTATGAAAGCGTGTTTACTTTGCTTTGAAGATATAAACAGAAGAGACCTGATGTTTACTGTTGTATATGA
>NW_019726239.1:10842-35572 GCF_002891405.2 Cryptotermes secundus
AGATTTGAAAATTTTTATGCAAATTATACTCCATTTTCAATTTTTTGTTTTTAATTTTGATGAGTACTGCAAAAATGATTTCTCAGTTCTTCACAGAGTTGTTCTGCATTACAAATTCATTTCTGTTTGTAACAGTTGACAAATTTTAGCAGTCCCTGATGTCATAAAACAGATGGAAGCAATAAAATCAATTGGCCTTCTGCTAGCACTGCTTACACTCTTCGGATTTTCGAATCTTTTGACTGAAAGTCAGAAGAATGAAAGAATGGGTATTCAAGAGAAAGCTAGAGGGGTCCCTTCTTCAGTTCTAAGACTTTCCGTTATAGCTGCAAAAGCTTATTGCCGTTTCTATGGGCCTGAACACACAGCTGCATCGCGGCTGAGATTCAGAGTGCGGTCTGTTTTCTGTGCGTGCTTAGTGAAATTGAATACTGTAGTTTTATTTCAGCCTAGATATACATCAAGCAGATTACAACAAAAAAGGTATGTACATCGAATTTTACTGTATATTTTTAACACATTAATCTGCAGAATCTGCATAAAAGTACTGGCTCATGGATGAGTTTGGGCATAACTCATACGTATGCTCTTTTTGTTGTTGTTCACCTAGGTATCATTTTAATTTTTCTACTAGGGCTTTACTCAAGTCTGTCTGGTAATTACTACATTTAAAAATAAATAATTAGGACTGTGCATTCGCTTCTACTAGCGGCGTGTGTGCGCTTCCCCTAGCGGAGTTTAAATGCCCGAATGGCCAAAACTGGGCACTTTGGCCACGATGACCTTACTCACCACTGGCACAAACGGGGCACTTCGGCACTTAAAGGTTAACAGAACAATTAACTGTGAAAAATGTGTACAGGTCATTCTGACAATTCTTTTGAGAGTTACAAAAGAAGAAAGACTCTATGACTGGTTTCAGCAAGACTCAGCTACTGCCCACATTTCACGTATATCTATGCAGGCTTTAACTGATAATTTCAGGGAGAGAAATATCAGTGCTGGTGTTTGGCAGGCACATTCACCCAACCTTTCTTCTGTGGTTCTTTGCAGGTAAAGTAAAAAAAAAAAGCTTTCCTTGTAGCAGGCTGTGATGGCCCATAGGGTTGTGAGACGTTGAGGGTCCCGCACTATCTAGACAATCGGCTGAAAGATGGCCGTAAGGTTGTCAGTCTTACGTGCCAGCCGCGCTTTACTCCGCAGGAAAATTATTTAATTAATTCCTGGTACTCATTTCTGTTAAGAGGCTGAGTAAACCCCAGGGTCTAGTGCGGCTGGAAGGGTTAGATCAACTGAAAAAATCCAATGACCTCACCGGGACTTGATTCCAAGACATTCTGGCTTGTGGCATAGCCCCTCAACCAACTACGCTACTGTGTGCCCCGGTTCTTTGCAGGGCAAAGTTTAACCTTTATCCTACGGCCCTTTAAACTTAGGTTGTGGCAACGGTACGGAGTTCTTTAAATGGCCGCTATTTGAGATTCGTGAAAATTGTAGTCACTTACTAATTTTGCTCCTATTTCTGCTATTTCTGTGATAATCGAACGAAATAAACGCTGTTTTTTTCTCGAAAGAATATAGAATCAGATATTGTAATTTACAGATTGTATAAAACATGTTAAAATTTTTGCACTGACACCAAAGGAGAATTTTCGCAATTTCTTGTTTCTGAGCAAGAATTCATACGTTCTGGACACCCCTGAATGGAAGTTGCTGATGACGACACTTGTGCATGTCACGGTAACACCGGATGTTGAGTCTAGAGACGTTATCGCAGTCTATGTGACGAGCTTCAACTTGAATGTGGTCAGTGGAAGAGAGATATAAACTCACGTGTTGTTTATAGATCTCTCCTGAACAATACGTATACTGTTCTTCTACAGTTCCATGCTAGCATTCTTTATGCATGCGTTGTCGTTGCCGTACTAACACAGCGTAATAGCTTAGTGGCTGGACGTGTTCAGTCGAGAGTAATTTCAAATTTCGTTCGTAACATGTGGTCCGTGTCGTTTGGGATATTCTGACATATTGCAGCTAATCAATGCCTCCGATACAGAATCCTGTACCGACAATTCTGAGAGTGACGTTGAAGGTAGCAAATCATAAAGTGATTTCGAAGAAGACCCATAATCTTCGTCGGCAACCTGGGGAGCACGACACCAGCGTGGCACGAGGAGTGTGAATAATTATTCAGATGGAGCTGTGGGCAAACTGTGGCAAACAGTTATAGCATCTGTCGTCGAACCTGGAAATGGACAAATAAGCTATTTCTCCATCTCCTTGGTCTGAACAGTTACATCCTGTTGTCACACAGAGAATTTCGTCTCGCTCTTGTGCGGAACATGCTGTTAGGGGTCCCCCTCGCCATCAACGGCCAGGGGTCGAACCCCTGCCGTTTTATGGGAGATATCTCGACTATAGAAGGCCAAACCACATCACTGGCCGACTTGCTATACTTCGCAATTGAGGTGTCGTGTGTGCTTTTCGCGTGGGACACGAAAGACCGCCCGGACAAAGTGCGTGAATTGCGAAATCGGACTCTGCATTTCCGGATTTTTTGAGAATTCCACACGAAGGCAACATTCCGGCAGATGATGCAGGCGGGAAGACAGACACTCCATGCAGATGGTGGCCAAAAATTATGTAAGTAGGACATAATTTTCTACTTTAAAATTTAATTTTATATAACGTTGCCACGCGCGGACTCTGCGACACCATATGTAGTCATTCGTGCCGGTGACTTTCTTTTAAAGACGACATACGTTGTCTTTAGTCGTTTAAAGGTTAAAACAGTAAACCCCACATGGAAGAACTAAAAACAATATTCATAGGGAAATTGCAACAATTCCGGCACAACAGCATTAAGGGTTAATCTGAACCCCTTCTGCTGCTGCAAGGAATGTCTGCATGTAGAGGGACAGCATTTTCAACAACTTCTGTGACCTATGAATTGTATACTTCATTCCAAACATTACTGGCCACAGCCATACTGATACACTGGCAAAATTTGTATGCACCTTGCAGGCAGCAGTGCATCAGTCGCTGTGAACTGGCCAAAAAAAGTAAGAACCTCCATCTATATGTAGATGTAGAAATTTTCTTTATGTTCATTAATAGCTTTATTTGGTGTTTAATTACATCCATGGTAGATTCCACATCACCACAACTGCGTCTATATTTTAGAATGTGTTGCCAATGCCACTTCTTCACTATTCCTTTCTACACACCTTTTACACATTCTCAGTACCTAATGTTTAGTCACCTTTCTGTCTAAGAGAAAACAACAAAAAAATCTGTCATGACAACCAATCTCCCCCGCCAGCAGGTACAGGGGAAACTCCAACTGTATCTTATATATTAAATTTACTTCAAACAAAGGGCAACTGGCAACACTTGTTTATAACCTGTCAAACATTATCACAAATCTTTTAGAGAATTTTTAATTATCCTGTTACAAATCCTCAACACAATGACACCTCTGTGTTATTACATGGATACAGACTGCATGGAAGACAGAAAACAAATGATAAACTTCAGCATTTATAGATCCTGGGAACCCTATGATGTAGTACCAAAGCACTGCTTAGTGGATTGGACAGACATGGAAAATGTGAAGGATTGTTCCTGCTATGGAAATTACCGCAAACATTCAGTTTACACAAGTTCTATATTAGATCTGTTTAACGAAAATGGGAGTCGTATATCACACGCAACATTCAAGGTACTACAGCCAGGAAAAAAAGATAAAACTTTCAAACTCTAGTCAACAGCACAGTGGAGTTGTTTCATGATCACAGACATGGATATCAGAAAGACAAGCGGCATTTCTGCACATCTGTGTCATCTGCCTAACAGTTCACATAGAGCTCACCTCAGGTTCAGCCTTTATTTCTGGAAATGTTATTGGGACAGGAACCTCTTCCTCTTCTGCATCTGAGACTGCCTCAGCTTTTACATTCTTGGCCTGATTTGCATCATGAGGTGTTGGGTATGACTCAGCATATGGACCCACTAAAGCAGTCTCCGAATTTGTACAGTTCTGTAAACCATCACATCCTTCTCAGAACTGGATGCACAATACCACATGTTAAACAGCGTATGCTCTCCTTGCTATGGCTGTTTCTCATCACATCTAACTCATAAGAGCTGTTTTGTACAGCTGTTCTTCTCTATAGCTATCATGATCACTAGAAAGTACTCGGTTCATAGCTCAGTGATCTTCCTGAGAAACTAACGGTCACTGTGCAGTACAGAAAATACCTGCTTTTTTGGTACCTGAAAACATCATAATGAAGAGCTCCACAACTTGTAACCTTCGTTCACCAAGTATAATTATATGATCAAGTCAAGGAAGATGAGATGGGCAGTTCATATAGCAGGCATGGGGGAGAAGAGGAATGCACATAGGATTTACTGATAAAGCCAGAAGGAAAGAGACCACTAGGAAGGCCTCGGCACAGATGGGAAGATAATAGTTAAATGGATCTTTAAGAGACCTACGATGGGTGGTGTGGACTGGATTCAAATGGCTCAGGATTGGGACTTGTGATGGGTTTTTGCTAACATGTCAATAAACTTTCAGGTTCTATACAATGCTGGGAAATTCTTCAGTGGTCAAGCAATTGATGGCTTCTCAAAGATTCACTCAGCTCCATGGAGTTAGTTATGGTACGTAAGGGCTCATTACTGTGCTCACACATGCTCATCATTGCTCTGCATCCTAAGGCAAACAGACCCAGTACAAACCCAAATTACTTTTAAATCCATCTTAATAGCATCTCCCCATCTGCAATTAGGTCTCCCAAGTGGTCTGCTTCTCTTAGGTTTTTCCCTCTAAAACTTTGTGTGCATTTCTCTCTGTTGCATGTGCACTTTTAAAATTGATTCTTTTTTAATTCGCTTAGTGGGGGGTGGAGTCCAACTGGGTCCACTTGGCATGGCGGCCACTCATCGGCCTATTGTAGCCTGCCCAGGGTGATTATGATGATGGAGAATTTGGTGGAATGAACAATGGCAGGGGAAACCGAAGTACTCGGAGAAAACCAACCTCAGCGCCACTTTATCCATCACAAATCACATTTGAGCAGACCAGGGATTGAGCCCAGGCCGCCACAGTGGGAAGCCAGTGACTAACCGATTGAGCTAAGGTGTAGGCACTTTCATGTGCGCTACATGACTTACCCACATCACTCTCCTTGAACTCATTGCCCTCCTACATAATATCCCAAACTGTTATCACCCAAGTGTAAGAAACTCCCTGTAAGGTATCCCTGTAACAGGCCGTGGAGGCCCATAGGGTTGAGTTATGTTGAGGTTCCCACATTTTCTAGACAATCGGCTCATAGATGGTGGCAAGGTTGACAGCCTTATGCGCCGGCTGCCCTTTACCCCCAAGAATATTCCAAGAACATCCCTGGTACTCATTTCTGTTAAGAGGCTGAGTCGACCCCAGGGCCACAGTGCGGCTGGAAGGATTGGGTCAACTGAAAAAATCCAATGATCTCATTGGGACTTGAACCCGAGACCTTCCAGCTAGTAGCAGAGTGCCTCAAGGTTCTAATAAGTGTACCAATAATCAATTGTGAACAGTTCTGTGACTACCCAAGAATTTTTGCTATAGAATTTCTCTCAAACGCTGTTCCATTTATGGAAAATATAATTTCATCTGCATTAAAACTGCTTAAAAGGAAAGAGAAGTGGTACATCACAAGCAGCATACATTCAACAAACTATAACTGTCTAGAGACACTTCAGGAAAAGGTCTTCAAAGGTGAGTCAGCAGCACAGTGAAGCTCTCCCATGTGCACAGACAGACAGATGGAGATGAGAAAGACAACTGCAATTCCTGCCAATCTGTGATATCTGCCTAACAGTGGACACACAGAAGCATGCAGCTCACCTTAGGTTCAGCCTTTATCTCCTGAACTGTTATCTGCACAGAATCCGCTTCCTCTTGTGCATCTGAGACTTCCTCAGCTTTTATATTCATGGCCTGGTTTGCATCATGACTTGCTGCGTACATCTCACCATGTGGACCCACTAAAACCTTCTCTGACTTTGTATAGTTCTGTAAAGGCATCAAATCTTCTATAGGTCATAGCTGCACAACACCCTACATGAAACAATATATGCTCTCCTTGCTGTAGCTGCTTTCATTACATCTAACCCATAACAGCTGCTCTGTACAGATTTCTTCTCTAGACTTCATAATCTTAGGAAGTGTTCAAGTTCATAATGCAGCGACCTTCCTGAGAAACCTGTGGACATACGGACAATACATATCTGCTCTTTATGAAACCTAAGGACTCATTACTGTTTTCACACATGCCCATCATGACTATGCATCCTGACCCAAACTCAGTCCAAAACCCCCATAATTGTACCTTAAAAAGATCCATCTTCACAATTGTCTCCCAAGTGGTCTCATTCTTTCAGGTCTCCTGTCAAAGTCTTTGTACGCACTTCTCATTCATACGTGTGCGCTAAATGACCTACCCATATCACTCTCCTTGAACTGATCCCTCTCCCACATAATAATGCAAAGTGTTATAATATGAAGAACCAAGTAAACTCCTCAGAACAACTACAAATATAAATCACGCCGTCCAATGTGACCTGTAAGTTTATTACTACATGAAAACTTAACACCCTTATATGTTTCAGTCTCTGGGGACCATCTTCAGAGGGCAAACATCACTACAAATAGGAAACCATCATCACATAAGTTGTTTAGACGTAACGTACGTACACTTATATGCTACAATGCATAGTACACAAAATAGAACATTTCACAAACACAGCAGTTTCCTGGGAATGTGAAGTTTTTAAAAAATTATTTAAAATTTCTTGATGCTAATTAAAAATTTGCATGTCAATAATTAAAATTCATAAACCATGCAGGCTCGTGTTCGTCCTCCCATCGTCCCTCTTGTATGGGGCAGATATTGTGCCACCTGTCTATCTTGATGTGGTGGTTCTTTATATCTTCCAGGGTTTGCTCGTGGCTGCTGTGAAAACAGCACAGCAGAGAATGCAGAATCTTTCATAACCTTGAAACTTTACTTTATCACATATCATGCTTTGTGGGTGGCAAATTAATCGATTTACAAGAATCCTAGTGATATAGCATCATATTTCTAACAATGGTACCAGTACCTAGCTCTAGATATTTGCCATGTCTGTAAGGAAACATACTAATTATTGTGAACAAACACACACTGACGTGGATTTCTTTGTTCTCACAGGAGAGACCGGAATAGATTATGAAGCTTGGTGTCTTATTATACTTTGTGTAATCTTAACAACTTGTTGCTGAGTTTCGAAGGCAGCTAGTTCACCCACTCTGAGTGAACCTCTTGCTTCCAAAACATGGTTAACTGGTTACCAGACTGCACGGAGTTACGTCCTAGAAACAGCAAACCTACTCTACAAATTTACATCTCTGAGCCGCAAGAATGCATTTGTATGACCTGCAACTTCAAACAGTTCACCATAGAGCATCAGTTCTCACGACTTCCTTTATAAATCGGATTTGTATGTGTAACTGGCGAGAAAGGGCATAAAAAAAGGAAAAAATGTGCACTCTACTAGTAGCATCACACTCAGAATAGGCGCTGCGAAGTATAGCAAAATCCCGAATAGAACGTGCAACAGCGGATAATATCACGAGCACCATAATTTCTCAAACTGAATTTCTATCGAACGATTCCCTAACGAATACCCACAACTTACACACTTCCATTAACAACGTAAAGTCTGGTACCTACGATGCAAGAATTTCTTGCAGTTTGTTGTGGGCACAACTCCTGACGCTCGTCACCTAATTTCACAGAACCGACGCGACGTACGCTACTCAAAGGACTCAGAGCGTCACCGAGTCACCGAGTGTCGCTGACGTCGCTGAGCCTGCGCCCAAAACGTACAACGGAAATTTAAGGTCCTCTGATTGGCTCACACTTATGCGATTCGATTAATTGCGATAGGTGTATTATGATCGATTCCAGTCATTTCCAGACTATGTAGTTTATGTAGTTGAATATAAATGGGTGTTCTGCATCTTCTGCATGTTTCCTTCTTCTCAATGGGTGTTTCGACCCCCGATGAGAGTGAGACTGATCGTGCTGGTGTACGTGTAGACTGATTTTGCGCAGCAGGTGGATCTGCCAACAAAGTGTTTGTCATCTGTCGCCTAGGCCGGATGGCTATTGCTTAGGACTTTTTTGGATTTACAATTATTTTCCCCACAATAAAAATTCATCTGTCGCCATTCTCACGAAAATTACAAATTCGGAACACATTTCTTTTTACTTCAATATTGGGTGTTAAGATTTGGCCGTGGGATTTTTTTTAATGTAGTGTCAATAACACCAACGATCCCTGGGAAGAAATCATTACGCTTTCTGTACTTAAAATGTTTCAGTATGGACCTATATATTGAGATGGGCGAGAATTTTTGAACGGATTCTGAGGCCTAAGAAGCGCAGTCGATATAACGACACAGGCAACTTCACCTCTTTTCTACAAAGATCATTGTCTTCTGGGATTCGCGTTGAATAATGTGGTAAACTACACAGCATCACTTTTTTATTCTAACCCTAAAGAAGAATGAATGAAAGAATGTGTAAGGACTGGGCTTTCTTGGCCCTTGCACTACGACCACAGTGATATATTGTGCCTCCCCTTCTGATTATCCCCTCAACAATCCTGCGCATCGACTGAAGCGTAGGATTATGTATGTGGGGACATCGAAATAGTCACTTGGTTCCATAAAATATTAACCCAAGTGATGCAATCTTAAATAAGGTAAGGCCTCACATTCGCACAGGATATGTGTGGCTGTTCGATTTTCTTCTTGACACCTCTCACAAGTTGGACTATTACTTATTCCCAGTTTGAAGAAGTGTCCGTTGAGGTGACAGTGTCTTGTAAGTAGTCCCACTAACCATCGTAAATGGTTCCTGTTTAACTTTAACAGTTCCTTCGCTCTTTTAGTAGAGGGTCCTCATATGAGTCCCTTTGCTTGCCTGAGATAGGGTTGCCAGGTTTTGTAAAATAAAAAAAATGGAGTGATGTCTCGTTGCTTGTTTATAATGACATTTTTCACAACTAATAGGCTATAAAATATACATGATCAACATACTACATAACTTGCAAAATGCTACTACACATCTGTATTACATAGGCCTACTACACATTTATAGAACAAAACAAATATTACGTAGCCTTATACAACAAAACAAATATTACATAGCCCTATGACATATTTATAGAATGCACAAAATATTACCTACCACACATTTGTAGAACACACAAATATTAAATACTACATATTTATAACATTCAAGGGCTGGTCGATCAGATTCTGTTAATTGTATTTCACTGAACTCTTAGCACTTTTTAATAACTGAACATCACCCTTTGAAAATTTATAAAATTCTGAACAGGACTTGCTTTCATAGTTCACTGTCACCTGGAGTTCTGCCTTGATTAAATCTGTTGAGCATCTGTTTCTTGTGTCACTCCACTTACTTTTCATGAATGAAAAGATTCGCTCCACAAAAGCATTTGAGCCAGGGATGCTAAACAAAAATCCTACCACTTTGGAAATATTTGGTACATCATGCTCAGTACTGAAGAAAAAATGTAAGCCAGTTTGCTACATAATCACTGTATCTGTTCACACTGTTGCAGAGGTAATCTCGATGGCTGCTGAACTCCTCTTACAGGTCATCAATGCAAACATTTTCACTTCACTGAAACACTTCTATGGCTTTTTCAAAATCTTTGAACTCAATCCCTNTTATACAACAAAACAAATATTACATAGCCCTATGACATATTTATAGAATGCACAAAATATTACCTACCACACATTTGTAGAACACACAAATATTAAATACTACATATTTATAACATTCAAGGGCTGGTCGATCAGATTCTGTTAATTGTATTTCACTGAACTCTTAGCACTTTTTAATAACTGAACATCACCCTTTGAAAATTTATAAAATTCTGAACAGGACTTGCTTTCATAGTTCACTGTCACCTGGAGTTCTGCCTTGATTAAATCTGTTGAGCATCTGTTTCTTGTGTCACTCCACTTACTTTTCATGAATGAAAAGATTCGCTCCACAAAAGCATTTGAGCCAGGGATGCTAAACAAAAATCCTACCACTTTGGAAATATTTGGTACATCATGCTCAGTACTGAAGAAAAAATGTAAGCCAGTTTGCTACATAATCACTGTATCTGTTCACACTGTTGCAGAGGTAATCTCGATGGCTGCTGAACTCCTCTTACAGGTCATCAATGCAAACATTTTCACTTCACTGAAACACTTCTATGGCTTTTTCAAAATCTTTGAACTCAATCCCTTCCTGTACAGAAAATGCTGCAAGGGATGCATAGGGATTGTCATCTGTCACATCATATCTTTTTTTGCAGATACTGAAGCATATTGCTATAAAAGCTGTTCAGGTCTTCAGTAACCTTTTTCAGTAATGGCATAGACAATCCATTAATGAGTTCTTTTGCTTTGCTACCAAAAAAGTTGTCTTTCCTTCTCTGCTGGATTTTAGAACTGAGAAGTTTCATTTGTTTGTAAGTCTCTAGTACACTTAAGTCAGACCTTTCCAGTGTTTTATCTACCATTTCCAGCTGACTTCCAATATTACTTAAGAAATTAAAGTAGATTTCAGGCAACACTGCTTCCTCTGGGTCATCTTTCATGAAAATGTTAGATAATAATGTTGGACAGTTGGGAATACTATTGAAGTAACTTTTCATTGCTTCCCAGTTCTGAAGCAGTCGAGAAATGGCTGGTGTTAATGACAGCCGCCTAGTTGGAACATGCCTCAAAATCTCAGTCCACTCCAAATTCATAAATTCAAAGAATGATTTTAACTCTTCTCTTATTTTGGCAGAGACAGAGAAGTGATTATATATCTTTAAGACTACACTTTCAACATCAACATCTAATCTGTCAATTGCAAACTTATTTGTGTTATGTATGACATGATTAGAGCAATTAGCTTTCAGTAAATTTGGGTTTTTACTTCGCAGCAACTGATATATGGAATGTGTTTTTCCATAGTTCACATTGGCATTGTCTGCACAATAAGAAGACACATAATTTACATCCAAGATGTGCTTTTCTAAGCTCTGCAGCACCAAACCAGTAATTGCCATAGACGTTTCCTCAGCACTTTCAACAAAATCTAGAAGATTATTCTGCACTCCCTTTAAAGGGTCGAAGTACTGGATGCAAACAGGGATCGTTTTTCGATTGCTTCTGTTTGATGCATAGGTAGCCAACGAAAAAAAAAATTTTGTATATTCTGGACATCTTAAAATAGACACAAAGTCATTTACACTTTTAGGAGCAAGAACGTACTTCACTATCATTTCTGCTTTAGTGCGTCCACATGAAAGTTTGGAAGCAATCGCGGAATCACTGAAAATATGGGACACAAGTTTATTTCCGCAGTCCAGACTGGAATAACTTGTGTTTCACTGCATGATACACTAAACCAAGTTTGCACATGGTGCTGTTGTCATATTCTTCTTTATTGTTTGAATTAACAGAGTGTTACGAAAGTTTATTTGGACTTCCAGAATTTCATCTTTCCTTAATTTTATGTCCCTTATATTGTGCAGTTGCCGCAGGTCACTTTGTCCACCGTACGAAATACTAAAATCCTTCCTACACAACGTACAAAATGCCCGGTTCTCGTCTGGTCCCAGCTTAACCCACAAAAACATATCTTCCCATTTCTTAAGATATATATCTGCATATACACTATATCTTATATATATATATAGATATCTTGCATATATATGGAATTTCAACTTCTTCCCTGGAGGAATCTTTGATGGACCTTCTTCGCCCTCATATATATTTGTTAACTTGACACTGACTTTCTAGCGAAGATTGAACGTATTAAAAATACACTATCCCCAACAACCTCTGCTTTGGTTTAGAACCTCAAGTGTTACAAACATTCACGAAATGCAACATAACGAAAGAAACTATAACAATGTCATTTTCCAAGCATTACAGAAATTTTATGACAATATTTAACACATGAAATATAATTCGTAATGGACTTAAACAAAAAAAAAAAACCGGAGAATTATCCACTCCGGGTAAACAATAAATGGAGGAACAAAATTTGGGTGAAAAAACGGAAGAATCCGGGAAAACGGGGTATCTGGGAACCCTAGGGCCTGAGTCCAGTTAGGGATCCCCAGTATTTCTTGTGATTCATATTTGTTCAGTCCCTGATTGCCTTTCTGGTGATTAGTATAGAGATGGCACGGGCTGGTTCACGTCCTATGAAAGGATGTTCAGCTCCAATCTTGGCCAGTTGGTCTGCTATTTCGTTTCCAGTAATACCCTCATGCCCCGGTACCTTGTTATGTTTGGCCAGTTCCATTAGAGTTCGGTGGCAATCCCAGACCAACTTTGAGTTTATCTGGTGTTTGTCAAGCTCTTTAAGTGCAGCTTGGCTGTCAGATAGAATGTAGATGTTGCTATTTCTGTAGTTCCTCTCTAGATTCTCCATAATACATGCCTTAATGGCATATACTTCTGCCTGGAATATTATCGTGTACTGCCCAAGGCTGAAACTAAGTTTCCGCCTCATGTCATAGCAGTACACACCAGCTCCAGTGCCCTTATTTATCTTGGAACCATCTGTATACCAGATCAGTCACCCTATTCTATCAGGCCAAAACCCATCTTCCCATTCACTCCTGTCAGGAAATCTGACTGAAGGGTTTTTCATATACATGTCTCAGTATCATTTTGTCAGACCCCATTTGTAATATGGGTTCTTTTTTCTTGTCCTGAGTTATGTATGCATGTCCGAAACTATCGCATTTAGGTTCCCATTGATCACTGCACTGGAGACGGTAGATTCCTGCCCTGGCCTTTGCCTCCAACTGTATATGCAGTGGGGGAAGTCCAAGGAGTATCTCCAGTGCAGCTGTTGGAGATGTTTGAATTGCTCCTGTGATAGCAAATTGCAAAGACTGGCTTGCTTGGGTAAGTTCTGCCTTGTTTGTCTTGAGTCTAACTCTGGGCCACCATACTGTGGCACCGTATGTAATTATGGGTCTTACAACAGCAGTGTATATCCAATGCACAACGTGCAGCTGCAGTCCCCAACCCTAAAGATGGTGACAGCAGCATCCTCTCAAACTTTAATTGTGGCTTCAGATTCCTCCATGCACACATCTAACAGACTACACAGCTAACATCCCATGTTCTGCCCTGAAGAAAGAGGCCCCGAAACGTTTCCAGATAACTGTGGGACACCCCGCTCTTCTACAACGAAGATGGAAGACTGGAAATTCCTCCAAAGCTAAACTACACTAGGTCACAGTCACTATTCTATCCTGAAAAACGAGGCAAGAGGTTCCTCCGAAATGCTGACACCTATGTACCAAACAGCACGGCCTCACAATCCTAGAAGACGGCAGTCTTAATGAGAATCTCGCTGGCTCGCTAGTCGCAGTATATACGATCAGGGAAAGAGTGGGACACAGAAAGACTTCAACTTTGGCTTTGTAAAATGTTGTAGAAAATAAGTACCATGCATTATTTGTTCCTGCTCCCACAAGACCCATAGCAAAGATAGCATTATGAGCAATTTCAGAATCACTGTCATGTGAAAATTTGCTTAGCGTGTCCAACATTCACAGAGATTATGCCCAGCACAAGAGGGACAGACCTCTTTATAACTGATTCTCAGTACCTTAACTGATAAGATAAAATTGTATCAGATGCACATAATATAAAATTAGGTATGCCTCTTCAGCTCAGTTCAGTTCAGTATCGAGGGGGTGGGTTTCCCCATGCACCGCTACTAATAGTCTACTGTACGTCCCCCTCTTTAATTTCTACTATCTCCATACCCTACTGGTACTGGTGCTCACTATCAGCCCCTTTCTGTCAGCGAGGTTTCGATCCTCTACTGGCAGTGGTATCTGATAATTAGTCCCTTTCTGTCAGCAAGGTCGGCCCTCCTCTGGCAGTGGTACCTAATACTTCCCCATCTACCGGAGGCATTGGAACCTACTTGGGCGGGAAACTTTTTGCCTAATTTAGTTCAGAGGTCTCCTAGAGACATGAGGTTCTTTTACGTGCCGTAAATCTACAACACGGCACCCACGGGTTAAAGTCCCTCCCAGAGGACTTGTTCAATGATTTCTTCCGCCCTTAAAAATTCCACGACCTCCGCCAGGTTTGAACCCACGTACCTTGTGTCATGAGGTGGGAACGTTACCCCTAGACTACGGAGGTCACTGGGTATGCCTCTTACAAGTGATGTAAATTTAAGTTGCAGAACTAAACCTTTTGTTAATTACATTTTCTACAATTTTATACCAATTCTGGGAGTAACAGTGACAAAAATCAGTGTGTCCACAAACTGATGTTACCACACAGTCCACTTACCAAATGGCCAAATGTTCTAAATGCCATTTCAGAACATATTTCTTCAACCATTGCAATAAGAGCAATACCCAATACTGCAATGTCTTGCCATGAGGAAAGGTCTTTGTGTTCTATCTTTTCCTCTGTCTTTTCCTTTTTACCTTCTTTCTTACCTTTCTACATAAAAAGAGTATTTGTTGTAAGACATTTCAAAATAATTATTCTTCTTCAAAATTAATATACTGGTAGTTACAATGCAGTACTGGATAAGATGATCAGCTTATTAATCTTCATCATCTGGGAACGGGAGCTTCTGAACTTCCCAGTACTGTGGGCTTGACAGTCAGATTTCAACTTGAAAGTAATAGTTTACCATCCAGGAACAGAGGATTTTAAATCTCGCAGTTCTACAGGGCTGATGGCCATACTTCAACTCAGGGGTAATAGCATCAGTGCTAAAAAAATGCAACAATCAGAAGACTGGGACACAGGCAGGGACCACTGTAGTTATGAAATGCACAGGTAGTAAAGGTAAATTAATTGTTCTCCCTGTCATGGATATCTAAATACAAGCACTACAAAACAGTGAAGTTCTATATGTATGAGGGGAAAAAGGAGTGACTGAGTTCTTTGCTGTCATCTGATTTTGCCACAAGAAGTGCTGTTGAATACAGGAAGAAATTAATCAAAAGAAAAATTTTGTTTGAAAGCAGCTTTGGGCAAACCATAAAATTTGTGTACAAGAGTTTTATCTGTGTACTGACAGAAGTGATGAGGAACAATGACGAGTATTCTGCTTGTTCACAACTTTGCATATTTCACAAATTTTAACCTTTAAATGCCCTACTTTTAACATGGTGGTAGCTTCAACTGGCTAAAGTTAATTTAAATTCCCACTACTGGTGCACATTTAAATGCACACTGCTGCTCTGCATTTAAATGTCTGTTCCTGTTAGGACACTTACATTGTATTTGAAAAATCCATATATAATACTATTTGACGCATCTATGGGCGTGAAGTAATATTTAGTAATATGTCAAACATATCGTTCAGATTATGGTACTCCTTATTATGTTTCTGCTCTTCTGTTAGATTGTTAATTTTAGTAAGGCAATAAATGTGAAAGTTTTCTTTTATAAATGTTATATTTTAGCGTCCTGTTACATCCTGTTTTATGTGAGCATTCTTCCTACATACATTTGTGTATCATGTTCTGTGTTGTTTTGCTCCTGTTACTGCTTGCGTTGTACTGCTGTTTCTTTTATGTTCATTAGGTTCCCTTTTTTGGCATATTCCACCATTACCATGATTCCTGTTATAGCTCCATATTGATGTAGTTTATTTAGTATATTCTGGACGAATGCCAACTCATCTTTGTTAAAACGTATGTTCCTTATATGTTCTCCACCCCCAGTGTTAAATTCCTGCCGGATTGGCCAATGTACACTTTATGACAGCGTTGACATGTTAATTTATAAATTGCAGTTTGCTCATAAAAGTTAATTTTTTGCTTCTCCTTTAGTAGTTTGCTTATGGTGAAAGTTGTTGTATATGCTATATTTATGTTGGTGTTTTTCACCTTCCTCAATTTGCAAATTGGAATCCATGGAAATGGACTGTGGGTACTATATATATTCATGTAAACTTCACATTTTTACTGTTTTACACAAAAATTATTTCTAATTATTGGATGAGACTGAGTCATTCAATATGGGGCCTCAACTGGACATATTATAACAGCCCCTGATAATACTAAAAATGGAAGAATAACCTTTAAAAGCCCAGTGATTACTATATATACCACCTGCAATGAGCCGAAAGACACCGTATGGGGACCTTTAAAGTAAAGCCGAGTGGCCAAAAGACGCCGTATGGTGACTCGCAGTCCACGCGTGCGCACAGTGTTTTAAAATCTAATTTTAAGATATAAATTTTTGTTCTACTTACATATTTTTGGACACCAGCTTTATAAGTAGACTGTCTTCCCTCCTGCATCATCTAACTGAAGGTTGCATCTAACTGAATGCAGATTCCGACGTCGCAATACGTGCAATTTTTCCGTAAGTAACTCTGTTTTCCACGCAAATAGCACACACGAAACGTCAATCTCATATTAGCAGGAAGTCAGCCACTGTTGCCGATTTGCCTTCTCTAATCTACTTCTTCAATAGTTGGTCCTGCTCCAGCCCCTGGCACAGGCACCCCTGCACCTGGGAAACCTCCAGGCATCCCTCCTGGCATGCCACCAGCTCCCTGGTACAGTTTTGTCATGATGGGATTGAAAACTGCTTCCAGTTCCTTCTGTAAATACTCAAACTCTTCTTTCTCGGCAAGGTGATTGGCATACAGCCAACGGATAACCTCATTGCATTTGTATATGATGGTAGTTTTGTCCAATTCGGATATCTTTTCCTTTAGCTTCTCAACATCCACGGCAATCTTCATGTTGAAACAGTACGACTCTAGGGCGTTCTTGGCAGAAATGGTCTGCTTCTGCTTCTCGTCCTCAGCTCGGTATTTCTCTGCATCGTTCACCATGCGTTCTATCTCCTCTTTGCTCAGTCTGCCCTTATCATTGGTGATTGTGATCTTGTTTTCTTTCCCTGTTGACTTCTCCACAGCAGTCACGTTCAGAATACCATTGGCATCAATATCAAATGTGACCTCAATATGTGGAACGGCACGTGGTTCTGGAGGAATACCAGTCAGCACAAACTTTCCAAGAAGGTTGTTGTCTTTGGTCATTTCTCGTTCACCCTCGTACACCTGAATCAGGACACCTGGTTGGTTGTCCGAGTAGGTAGTAAATGTCTGTGTCTGTTTTGTGGGGATGGTCGTGTTGCGCTTTATGAGCACAGTCATCACCCCTCCGGCTGTCTCAATACCAAGAGAAAGGGGTGTCACATCCAACAGAAGCAGGTCCTGCACCTCCTCAGACTTATCTCCCGCCAGAATTGCTGCCTGTACAGCTGCACCATATGCCACTGCCTCATCAGGGTTGATAGACTTGTTCAATTCCTTCCCATTGAAGAAATCCTGCAAGAGTTTCTGTACCTTTGGAATACGGGTTGATCCACCAACCAGGACAATGTCATGGATCTGTGCTTTGTCCATCTTGGCATCTCGAAGGGACTTTTCAACTGGCTCCATGGTACTGCGGAACAAGTCTGCGTTCAGTTCCTCGAACCTGGCTCGGGTAATGGATGTGTAGAAGTCGATACCCTCAAACAGTGAATCAATCTCAATGCTGGCTTGGGTGGAGGAAGAAAGCGTGCACTTTGCGCGTTCACAGGCAGTGCGCAGTCTTCTAGCAGCACGCTTGTTAGTTGTCAGGTCCTTTTTGTATCTGCGTTTGAATTCTTGGACAAAGTGGTTCACCATTCGGTTGTCGAAGTCTTCGCCACCTAGATGAGTATCTCCAGCAGTAGACTTGACTTCAAAGATTCCATCTTCAATCGTAAGGATGGAGACATCAAAGGTACCGCCACCCAAGTCGAAAATAAGGACATTACGTTCCCCATGACCCTGCAAAAATTAAGGATTAGACCCTGACAATATTGAGGTTTCTACCAAGTGTTCCTGATATGCTAGTGAACAGGATAATCCTACAAGAACATTCATGAAATCGAAGTTGGTGTGGGTGGGTGATATTCAGCCGTTATTGAGTTGTACCTGTTGAACACCAACAAAACTTACAAGTTCACTAAATTGCAGTAAGTCCTGCAACTGTGTCACTTACCTTCTTGTCAAGACCATAGGCAATAGCTGCTGCTGTGGGCTCGTTGATAATCCTGAGGACATTTAGTCCTGCGATAGCACCCGAATCCTTGGTGGCTTGCCTCTGGGAGTCATTGAAGTAGGCAGGAACTGTGATGACTGCACTAGTTACAGATTTGCCCAAATAGGCCTCTGCAGTATCTTTCATCTTGGTCAGTACCATGGAGCTGACCTCCTCAGGGAAAAAAGTCTTACTTTCTCCTTTGTACTGCACGTGAATCTTTGGTTTCCCTGTTTCATTTATAACAGTAAATGGCAAATGTTTCATGTCAGCTTGCACTGTTGAGTCATCAAACCGACGCCCAATAAGACGTTTTGCATCTGGAAAAAGAAATAAAACCTATTTACTGACAATGTAACACAAACCAAACTTAATTGAACATACAGCCACTCAATGGAAACCAAATTACAGTACAATCTAAAGAAAACTGAAATTAGAAATTTTCTAGCTTCAGTGAAATAGATACTTAAATTGCAGTGTTGCGGCCCAATTTTGAGATTGGAAATTTAAGGCATTGCCATAATGTTCTAGACTTGCGAAAAGTGTTTTACAGCCATTACATTAGTATGTCAACACCTGGACAGGCAACTAGGTTAAAAATGTTTATGATCAGCATTTATGCGTAATCACATAAGTAAGAAGCTCTGCTAACGGGGCCACTGGAGTATAATAATATTATCAAAGACGCAGCGATGAGGTACCACGGGCCCACCCACAACCGTAGGGGTAGCCAATGGAAACCTTCCACCCCGAAACTGAGGACGAAAGGAGGAGTTAACCTCCCTCTTTCGTCAACTGCAGATTCAGCAAGTTAATGATATAAATTGCCGAATTTAGGAGACTTAGGGATCTGATCTAAAACATAATATTGAGTTGTCAGTTGGAGGCTCTATTCAATATGGGCCTTACGAGCGGTGGAAGTTGGCCTGCGTCTTTTATTTCAAGTAAGTCACGTTTACTCATATAAGCCATGTTGTTAAATATTATTGTTGATAAAAGTGTTGTGGAAAATGTTGAAAGCAAACTCCAGTGTGCCCGGCGAGCCCTTAGGGGAGAGTAATAATTATGTAACAAGTAATTGCCTAGGAAGATAGTCCGGCAATATGGCTGTGTTATGGTGTATGTGTTAAGATTACTGGTAGTGTGTAGACTACGCACATTTGCGTTATAGTTACGACTAATGATTTTTGTGATAAATATAGTATGTGGGCTTTCAATATGTATAACTAAGGGCAAATTATTTTAAGGGTGAAACTTTACGATGGGATAGTGTAGTAGTATGTAATGAGTAGTAGGAAATAGAGACAGGAAAAAGGTTCATGTTAAACGAGGAATAATTGCATATCCTCATTAGTCGAAACAGAGAGAGAGAGAGGCTCAAGGCCTACATCCCCGAAGGGGAGAACACGAGGACGCGTAGCGTGAAGTAAAGATACTATGCAGACCCGACTGTAGGTCGGTCTTGTTAATATTGTAAATAATGTAAATAAGAGTGTTAATAAACAGGGTAGTTAGAGTAGGATGTACCGGGATTGTGATTCACACCTCCATAATCACCTTTCCACGACCGGTCCCGAGCGATCCTGACCCAGCGAGAGCAGAACTGACACAGGCGCAGCAGCAGCCGAAGGCAACAACAGACATGGGGCGGTACTAATGAACAGGGATAGGCACCTGCCACGCAGGCAGCGCTTAGTAGCCCTTATATCAATGTCCCCTTAAGACGTAATAAATGGTAACAGTGGCGTTACCAACATTCGAGCCAATATAGGAAAATTCCTCAGAATGATTTATATGTTGCTACCTGCAGACTATATGAAGAGTTGTCGGGAGGGAGCTATGACAGGGGGTAGTTCCCACCATAGAGATTACAGACGATAGGTAGAGGCGGGTCAGACCCCGCACGCCCGCTCTACGCCAATAATAAGAGGTGACAAGGATGAAAGGGCCAGCCAACAGAGAACGCTCGACTACCGCGCTACCGGCCCTTGGTACTTTTATCGCCTCTCTTAGGACATAAAATAGATGGTGGCAGCTTTATGACAGAAGGAAGCCCAGAAACAGGAGAATCCTAGCTGAGGGTAAGCCAGGATTATTGTGTTAACTCCTTACAGCGTAAGCTGTGGTGGCAAGGAAGGGTACCTCCACGCCCCCTGCACCACGGCGTTAAATGTAGTTAACAAAGGTAGCATGATAAAAAAAGCTGGACAGATTATTAGCGTCTGAACATGGCTCTGATTCTCTTCTTGAAAACAAACAGAACTGGTTACGACTGCTTAACATTACATACGTACCAAAGATTGTGTTATTAGGGTTAATGGCCACTTGATTCTTTGCTGCATCACCGATCAATCTTTCTGTATCTGTGAAAGCAACGTAACTTGGCGTTGTTCGATTGCCCTGGTCATTTGCAATGATTTCAACTTTGCCATGTTGGAACACACCCACACACGAGTAAGTTGTGCCCAAATCAATGCCAACTGCTGGCGCTTTTGCCATATCTGGGGCTGAAAAATACACCACCACCATATTAACCCTGCACGGGAAGGGGGTTATGTTCTGTAATTTAAGCTTCTTGATTCATACCGTAAGAGACAAGACCAGATAACTGCTTTGTGGCCAATGGAATGTTACATGGGGGGTGGGAGTCCCAGTGTTCGAAGTTAGCTACAACTGCCCCGCTATTCACATCGGTACTGGCTACATAATACGGTTATTTCGTGCACAAGCGTTTACCGACCTTACTTAACAAACACAAGTTAGAGTGTATCTTTAACAATGCACTTAAAATGTAATTTGGGCCGAAAGACATCTTTAATTTTCTCTAAATATGGCGTACAACCCCATTACATGGTTACATAATTTTGTGCATTACGGAAATCTATTAATACTGTGACATGTTGCGAAATCTGAGCCCCCCCCCCCACACCAGCAGTGACGCTGTGGGTGAGTCAGCGCTCCCCTCCCACCCCTCAGCGGTAACGTAACGCTCGCGGTAATANATTTCAGGGAGACTTGTATAGCTCCCGCGTTAGTAGTACGTGAAGACAAGTGAAGACAGTGTTAAGAGATTTGTTGTAGGGTTTGTAAAGTGTGGAAACCCGTGATATTGTGATCATTAATTATAGCCGATAGTTGTAGATTGTTCAATAAACCAGTTAACGATCTCTACGGCATATTCGGTAACGTAAACACGTTACAATACTAACGTTGGCAGAAAGTAATATTAGATGAACTAAAAGTAGCACACCACAGCTACACCAATAAAATTACCCCCGCCTGATTGCTGAGCACGGAGTCGTGTTTGACGCTGATCTGCTTTTTCTCGTTGACGTCTTTCAACCACTCTCAGCCTGTCGCGTTCATTCTGTCGAGAACGAAGCAGATCTGAAGCTGCAGAACGTAATCGCCGTGCTCGCAACCGTGCATCCTCAAGTCTGGCTGCACGTCGCTCTGCTGATTCCTCGGCACGTATTTGAGCCATTCTTTGCCTCTTTCGCTCGTTCGCTGATGCCCGTTCTTCCGCAGTTTGATTTGCCATTACTCGTCGCATTGCTTCCGCTCGGCGAGTACGACGACCTAAGTTTGATCTTCTGCGAGGCATTATTTGGATGAACTAAAGCAGATCGATTGCACTGAAGAAGAAGAATAAAGTTATAACAAAGACATATAAAATTGCAAATCATTAAAAAGGGAAAGAACACGAACTGTAAAACAAAGAAACAAAAAGAAATAATAACGAAATATTTCAATTCAAACGCAGATCAATTGACACTCCTCAATTCCACGGCCAATTGCACTGAAAAATAAGGAAAACAGTTAAGAAAACGAAATGAAAAACAATGAAAGAAGAAAAAAATAATCTATACTCACGAAATGAACGCTATGTTAAACGACACAGCTCAATTCCAACGCAATGTCACAGGAAATATTTAAATCAAAATGAAAATAAATCGAAATCTATGAAAATCCAATTTAACAATGCAATCGGAAACATTGAAATGGAATCGTAAAATATTTAGTATAACGTGTGTTGTAAGATTTGAGGCTTTCACGGCGGTGACTATGAAGAAAGCAGTCTTCTGGGATTTGGCACCGTGTATATGTGGTGTTAACCGACGTTTCGGAGGAACGTATCGCCTCCATCTTCAGGGTAGAAGAAAAAATATAAGAATTCTGCAAGCGGAGAGNGTTTTATACTTATCTATCATGGCGGCCGTACCCGCCGCGGCACAGGTTCGATCCCAGGTGATGTCATGTGGGATTTATGGTAGGCAAAATGGCACTGCAGCAGTTCTCCTAGTACTTCGGTTTCCCCTGCCAGTTCTGATTTCACCAAATTTATCGTGCTCAACTAGTACCATCCCGGACTGGCACAATAGGCCAATTTATGGCCGACGTACCAATTCTTATCCAACCCCACGAAATTAAAAAATTAATAAGATTGTCATGGCCGCAGAGTTATTTTCTTAAAGATAAAGGCGATGAATTGGAAGTAAAGGTACATAGACGGCTTACTTGTAAAGCGGAAACTCCCGTAACCTCCCCTGCCTGCGGACTCCCAAGTCCACTGCGCATTCACTTGACACAGACCACGACTGAGAACCGGTCGGTTCTCACGGTCTCTCCGCTTGCAGAATTCTTATATTTTTTTCTACCCTGAAGATGGAGGCGATACGTTCCTCCGAAACGTCGGTTAACACCACATATATACGGTGCCAAATCCCAGAAGACTGCTTTCTTCATAACGTGTGTTGCTTTTACGTCCAACAGATGGCGCTGTTTTTCAAAAGAAGCATGTGTTTACCTGTCACACGTATGACATCTATATAATAGCTATATAAGAACTCGTTGCAACGTTGTGTCAGAATTTCAAAGCAATCGGTGAAGAACTTTCGGGGATTTAAGACTTTGAACAAAAGAACATTTACATTTTATTTATATAGATAGATAGTAACGTGTTACCTGGTAACCTACTTCTGACTCCTAGGTAATGGGACGAATAATTTCACGTGGGTCTGGGATACAGCGATTATTTATTTGACACAGTCTTATCCACATTTACAAGCGCTATTGTTATCACTGACGAATACTCTCATTATGTATTTTCCGCAGTGACCACGCAGAAAACGTGTTTACCGATTGCCTAGAACAGTCGCTGCTCGTCAAAGCCTAGAGGGGAGGGGTGTTTACCGAGCGTTGTTACGCAATGAACACTGTTGTATATGGTGACACCGGGTATAGGTTGTTGTATAAAGTACGGTGATATTTTCTATAAACTGTTGTAAATGTTAATACCTATGTGGTATATGGGAATACATAGTATGTAATAAACGATTGTATAAGGTAAATGATATAATATGTTATATGGTACATTGTAATATGAGAAAAAGACTGTACATTAATGTAATATGAGGAAACGATTGTACCAACAGGAAGTACCAAGAGATTAACTTCAGGAAGGCTCAAAAGATCAGAGCTTTTTCCTTCACATGTGCTGTCACAAGAAAAGAAGTTTTGCTTTTTACTAAGAAGAAGACAGCTGTGGAACCTCCACAAACTCACGAGGGTGATACAATGAATGACGCTAGTAGATTACTCCAGCTGGGTAACGCCCTAACTGGACCACATATATACATACAGGGTGTCCCAGGAGGAATGGACCAAACTTCGGGAGGGTGTTCCTTATGTTAAAGTATGCCGATATAACCCAAAACACCTATGTAAAAAGTTGAACGGTTACGGAGATAATGGCCCAAGAAAAGTGTGGTCTTCTGGCAGGTCCACGCACTGTACCTCTCAGCTGAGATGCCTTATCTATGTTTGTCCTTGAGTGCCGTGATTCACCCTAGCCGTACTTATGTAGTTGGCTTTATCAGAACGCACAGTCAGCCACGTTTCGTCTGCGCTTGCCATTCATGTGTCATGTATAGTGCTTTGAAACCCTAAGGACAATTATGACATGGCGAGCGAGTATTTTGTACTTCAATTTTATGGCTTCATGTCACTCACAAATTAGTTTGATGTTACGTACATTATTAACATTACAGAATCCACATATTCCTGCCAGTTTTAATATGTAGTTTGTAATCAACAAGCGTGCAACGCCTGTCAAAGTTTACGCTTCTCTGGCCATTATCTCCGTTACCACAGTTCCCCACTCATTATTCCTCTGCGGGAATTGGTGGCGTGTTAGACATTGTGGTTCACAAAAATATCAGAGTGTCAGAGGTCGTCGTCTCTGATATTTTGGATTCAGATCACCTACCAATAGTATTTCACATACTGGATCACGTTAAAATTAGCAACCTTTCGGAACCCATTGAAAAATTTACAGATTGGGAGCGGTTTCAAAGCCTAGCTTCTGAATTAATATCACCTAAACTAGAAATTAATTCGGGGGTAGAAGCCGATAAAGCGGCACGCGACTTTGCAGCCTCTATTGCTTCGGCATATAGGCTGTCGACAAGTAAAGTTACACTTTCGGACATAAACAACGATCTTCCTGGTCTAG
>NW_019726239.1:38230-39692 GCF_002891405.2 Cryptotermes secundus
CATAATCTGCTGTACCTAGCCTGGACTGACGGAGGCCGTGTATATATTGTACATTTAAATGAGAAATAAGTGTATTATAAATATGTGTAAATACAGACAGTGGACTTAATACTACAGACTGGCTGACAAATGACAGACCCGACCTCTCGTCAGAGAGGGCGCTACACATAGAGAAGACAGTAACTTTCATTCAAGAGAAATATCTGGTCATGAGACAGACAGACTGACTGACCGTCAGTTGCAACGTGACTCTGACTCTCTGACTCTGACGATCTGATTGGTTAGCGCGCGTGATGGTGAAAAGTGATGTGAAGAGCGAGCGTTGCAGAAATGCGTGATAATGTGGAATGTTCCCACATATCAATTTATAATCCTCGTTAGGAAGGGCACTTCCACTGTCTTTCTTGCTTCCACCGACTGTACCGTTCATAACCTCTAATTCAACTCTATATATCACTTCCTGTAGCAACTCAATAATTTTTTTAGTTGATCTGAGTTCAATTCGAGTCCTTTCCAATTCTAATTCAAGCTCTGCACAGCAAATACACGCTATTTCATTCAGCTCATCATTATTAGTAATTAATACCGTAGCGCGGTTAATACCGCTCTCCACACAACCCGCCATTGTGCGTCCCGCTTTAATTTCTACTGTCGCCATACCCTACCGGTACTGGTGCGTGCTATTAGCCCCGTTCAGCCAACGAGGTCGGTCCTCGGTACCTGATATTTCCCCCATCTATCAGAGGCATTGGAAACTACGTGCCGTAAATCTACGACACAGGACCCACGGCTTGTTCCCTGAATTTTTCCGCCCTTAAAAATACCACGACCTCCGCCGGGTTTGAACCCGTGTACCTTGAGTCATGAGGTGGGAACGTTACCCCTAGACTACGGAGGCCGCTAAATGCTAGCCTTATTCAATACAGAACGATATAGAACACGTTGTAGAAGTGTTTGACTTCATCTGTCGTTACTCAAGGAACTCTCTGCCCGTTGTCCTTCCATCTACTGGAAAACGAGTTCGTTGTTTGGGCTATTCCCATGCACTGGCCCACATTTATTGTATTTCCATGGAAGTAGCCATTCCGGATTCACGGAATGCGAAAGTATAATTATCGATGAAAGTGGTATCGAGAATGTCTTACAATATGGCTCCGGTGTTGAAGTATGTAAATGAATCAATTTTGAGTTTGAGTCGTTTGTGGACAGGAAAGAAACTCTTCGTAGTGTCGAAGGTAATTAGAAACATGAATATTGTATTAGCGCATGTTGCGCGACATATGTAGGTATATATAGCAAATTCAAGTTTGAGAATGACGTTTGTATACAGTGGTATTATCGGCTTTAACCTATTTCATTTCATTTCGTTTAATTTATTTCGTGTCCATGGATCATTATACGTGATATAAGACATGTCATTCTTGTGTAGTTATAGTATAATAAGTTTCATGATGTTACTATT
>NW_019726239.1:41474-43206 GCF_002891405.2 Cryptotermes secundus
ACATTTCCTTCCTTCATTAGCCTGTTAAGAAATCTGAGTCTATTCCCTGATGTCCTTATACCTAGGGTCACCCATCTATTTGCATACTGTTTGCTCTTTAACCATTTTTTAGGCATTGCTATTTCATAGTAATATTGGAAAGTACCTAGGAACTCATTATATGCATCATTCGCTGATTTTTGCTTAAAGACGAGCTCCCAGGTCTCTTTATCTAGTAGATTGCATAGGTATTGGACATTCTCTTCTTTATATGATCTGGCCATTCTGCATTCTCCCTCTAATCTGGTTTGCCCTTTTTTGTTCTTGTGTTGCATCTGCACTCGTATTATCTGCGCATTATGGTCAGAAAATCCTGTGTCGATCGCCTCTAGATTGTATTCCCATAAGTTCTTGTTAATTATTATTTGCTCTATGGCTGTTTGACTTCTGGGACCTATTCTCGTTGGGACATTCACTACTGCTTGTAAGCCATGTGAATTTAACATTGTCTGTAGTTGTAGGTCCCCTCCATTTCTTAAGAAATCTATGTTGAGGTCGCCTACAATGATAATGTTCTTCCCTTTGATTAGTATCTTGCTAATTATTGTGTCCATGGTTTCAATGAATATATTAATGTTGCTATTAGGGGTTCTGTACACACAGATGATGATTGTGTTAAATTGTGTGAGTTCGATAATACTAGCCTCGAAATGTAGTTGAGTTGAATCTCTTAATAATATGGACACACGCGTACTGTGTGTAGTTTGAAAATATTATACATGATGATTACCACTCTTCTTCTTTATTTCAGGTGTTATCTTGTCCATATTCTGTTAGAGCAAGTAAGAAGAACAAAATAAGAACTGCCACAGAAGCTGTGAAAGATATCCCGGATGGAGCCAGCCTCTTAGTAGGTGGTAAGAAATTTTAAAGTGTCATGAAAGGAGATGGAGACTTTAGTCAGTATTGTGCGAAATTACAGGATCCGTAGTCTACTGTAAATGATTAACTGTGTTGTTGCCATAGTATAAGAAAGTAAGTAAAGCTATCCCTGTAACAGGCCATGAAGGCCCATGGGGTTGTGAGACGTTGAGGGTCCCACATTATCTAGACAATCGGCTCAAAGATGGCGGTAAGGTTGTCAGCCGTACGCGCAGGCCGCGCTTTACTCCCCAGGGAAGTTATTTATTTAATTCCTGATAGAGGCTGGGTAAACCCCAGGGCCATAGTGTGGCCGGAAGGATTAGGTCAATTGAAAAAAAAAAACAATGACCTCATCGGTATTTGAACTCACGACCTTCCAACTTGTAGCATAGTGCCTTAATCACTACGCTACCGCGTTCCACTCCACAATGTAAAATTTGATGTGTGTTGGTAAGTGCTAGGAGGATTATGGGTCCTATATTGTGTGCAATTACAATTAATACTGAGATGTGTAGTAGTAGTAGTAGTAATAGTAGTAGTAGTAGTAGTAGTAGTAGTAGTAGTAGTAGTAGTAGTAGTAGTAGTAGTAGTCTTTTATTGCCATAAATCCAGTACTAGAAATACATTCAAAGGATGTGGAAAAGTCAAACAAAACACATAAATAAAAGCAGTACAAGGTACCAAGTCAATATACAGATATGTTAAATAATACTACTGAGATCATAAAAACATAATGAGTATCAATTCAACACTTCCTATCAAAAATACTCAAAATACAGTGACATGTTGCGCCAAGCCCCCCCCACACACACCAGCAGTGACGCGGCGG
>NW_019726239.1:43979-72397 GCF_002891405.2 Cryptotermes secundus
TATATGAATATGACCATATCAGATTAATACTACATCTTAAAGATACTCAGAATTCTCTTCCAAAGTATAATAAATAGAGTACAAATAATTAAATAAATAAACAGCACAAAAGTACTAAGTCAAAGTACAAATATAAATAAATAATGCAACTAAAACTCATGAGTATAATCAGTGTCAAAATTACCCTTCAATTAAAATACACAAAATACTCTTCCAAGGTATAAAATGAGTGATTATACAAAAATTCCTTTATCTTTAATTTAAATTGTTTGACATCTCTGTATAATTGTTTCAGGTTTAATGGAAGACTATTGAATAATTTAATGCCCATATAATACGAGCCTCTCTGGTATAATGCTAAATGAGTTGAAGGTCGATAAAGATTAAGGTTAAAACCCTGTCTAGTGTCTCTGTTATGTACATCAGATACAAATTGATATTGATCCATGTTAAGTACCACAAAGCATAAAAGTGAATAAATGTATAAGGATGATAGAGGAAGAATTTTTAAAGTGGTAAATATCTGTCTACACGAGCTTCTATTACTAGCACCAGTTATTATTCTAACTACCCTCTTTTGTAAACGAAAAATATTTATGGCATATGAAGAATTACCCCAAAAAATGACACCATAGTGAATAAGTGAATGAAAATAAGCATAGTAAACCATCAACAAGGTTTCCTGATTTACATATGGTTTAATAGCTCTGATTGCATAACATGCAGAGCTAAGTTTTGGGATGAGTAAGTCAATATGAGTTTTCCAAGATAATGTGTTTACAATGTTAACTCCCAAAAACTTTATATGGGATGAATTAGAAATTTCCATATCATCATATACTATCTTAGTAGCGTGCTCGTATATATTCTTTGTTTTGAACTTAATGAATTCGGTTTTAGAAAAATTAAAAGATAATAAATTGGCATTGAACCATGAATTTAATTTATTGAAAACTTCAGTCACATTGTGAAGAAAATTTAGAGGATCCGGATTACATATAATTACGCTAGTATCATCTGCATAAAGAATAGGAGAAGAAATCCTATTTAATACTAAGGGTAAATCATTAATATAAATCAAAAACAAAAGGGGTCCCAAAATTGATCCCTGTGGGACACCATGTGAGATTACACCCCAACTAGAACGAATATTCAAATTATAGTCTTTAGCTTGTAGTCTTATTCTTTGAAATCTTCCTCTAAGATATGATGCTATTATTTTATGCATCGGTCCCGTAATGCCATAAAATTCCAATTTAGACAATAAGATCTTGTGATTCACACAATCAAATGCTTTTTTCAAGTCGCAAAATATTACGCCCACATTTTGACCAACATTTAGGGCAGTTAAAATCTGGTCAAGCAGTCTATTGATAGCCTTTTCAGTGGAAGAATCAGGTCGAAATCCAAACTGTTCGCTCGCCAACGCGTTATTGTTAGTCAGATGATGACAAAGTCTTGCAAACAGCACTCTTTCAAATATCTTAGAGAAATAAGTGAATAATGATATGGGTCAATAGTTACTGATAAGATTTTTATCACCATGAAGGCATGTACTTCAGGTAGATCAGTGCCCTTCTCCACAGTGTTGCTGCAGTCACACTATCCCCACAGCTGACCAACAGGAAACGTTCTACTGATGTAGTGATCACACACAGCAAAAGGTGCATGCCTCAACACAGCCACCAAATGGCCTTCCTATATTTATACTAAAAAATGGACTAATTTGAGGTTCTGTTAAATAAAACACTCGTATGCTTTTCCCCTCACCACTCTTTTAACTCTCGAAGCAGTTACAAATAACATGTTTCATTAATACTTGATATGAAGTAGATTCTAAAGGATTCTGATGATGGTGTATAATACTCAGAATTACTGGGCTTTCAGACTTTGTCCATCATGCGGTATTCTGGAAGCTAGAAAACACAACATTTCGGAAACTGGAGCTGTTTCCAAAATATTGTGTTTTCTAGCTTCTGGAATGCTGGAAAATATAAAAAGTCTGAAACCTGGTAATTCTGAGGACTTTCTACGAAATTAGCGGTGGGCTATGGGCTGGACAACCGGGAGGGGTAAGAGATTTTTCTATTATCCACAGTGTCTGGATTGGCTCTAGGGCCCACCCAGCCTCCTATCCAATGGGTACCAGCAACTTTTTTCCAAAGGGTAAAAATGGCTGGAGCATGAAGCTGACCACTCATCTGTATCATCTGCCAAGGTCAAGAGTGGTGGAGCTATTCCTCCACTCCCTCATATTTGCATAATTAATTAAATGCAAGGGCAACTTTACCTTTACCTTACTTGCTGTGAAATTAGCACACCACTTAAAACCAAATATTTTGGTTGAGTGGTTAACACTTGTACATATTTAGGAGGTCCCAAATTCAAATCTTTGTCCAGAGGCTGGCTATTCAGATGGAGAGTTTTTGTGATTTTCCTCAGTACCTCCAAATACTTTACTATACTATTACTATTACTGCTAATACTCACTTCCATGTTGTTTCCAACTTAACCATTCTACACTGTTTAGTCTGGGCTGACAGTGTCATAAAATGAACCATGAATAAATAAATAAATATCATGTAAACATTGTATCCCTGTGAGATATAATTAGCAGGATGCTGACTCCCCATGAAATTCCTTTGATAATCTGAATACAATGGCAGTAATTTCGAGATAAGTTTCCTGGACGGTTATCTAATACACTGCTTTTTGGCATTACATTCTGAACCTTTCTAAAGCAGAGTAGTAGTTCAGTTTGTATGAGAGTCATTTCACTATTCGCTGCAAAGTACATTTTCATATTTAAATTATTGATGTAAGGTTCAATTTATTTTTAGGCTTTGGATTATGTGGAATTCCCGAAAATCTTATAGCAGAAATCTTAAGATCAGGCATAAAAGAATTAACAGTTGTCAGCAATAATGCTGGCGTGGACGATTTTGGTTTGGGACTACTTCTGAAACAGCACCGTTTGAAACGGGTTGTAGCCTCATATGTTGGTGAGAACGCAGAGTTTGAACATCAGTATCTATCTGGACAGCTGGAGCTTGAGTTAACACCACAGGTGAGTGCCAGAGTTTGTCATTGTTTTGCGATCAAATGTGTAACTTGTCAGTGGTGGCCACATATGGTTTCACTTAATCTGGCCAGCTTGTATAAAAGGATTTAAGAATTTCCAATTGACACACTTTTTGTAGGAACAGATAAACACCAAATGGTAGACAAACTGTCTGAGGTGGTGATCCCTATTTGGTTCACACTGAGTTACAAAAAGGGGACATATAATTGATTTGATTATTAGTCAGTCATGAGAGAATTTAGAAGGCAGTTCAGTAGTTCAGTGTTCAGCTATGGAATGTTAACCAGAGGACAATGGAAGCTGAAGAAGTGACCCATATATAAATCAGAACCAAGTCAGTCACAGTAGGAAGAGAAGACACTCATACTACGCGTAGCCTACGCGTATTGAGGGCGTAGGTCACAAACTGTACATGGACAATTTCTTTTCTTCACCCCACTTGTTTGACGAACTGATGACAAAGAACATAACGTGCTGTGGGACAGTCAGACCTAATCGGAAGGGCTTGCCTGACGATTTTCGACGAAGACAGTTTCGACTTAGGAAAGGGGACATTCGTGTTAGGGTGAGACAGAACATGACAGCGCTAGTTTGGAAGGACAAACGTGACGCTTACATGCTGACAAATATGCACTCTCCTCCAGCAGAAGGCAGTTTCTGTGATGAGCATGGAAATGCCATAAAGCCAGCTGTTGCTGACTACAACAAGCACATGGGTTATGTGGACAAGGCAGACAGGATGGCAAACAGTTATGGCATCTGTCGTCGAACCTGGAAATGGACAAATAAACTATTTTTCCATCTCCTGGATCTGATGATTCTGAACAGCCACATCCTGTTGAAATCCTGTGGCGCGAATTGGATGCACAGAGATTTTCGTCTCGCCCTTGTGCGGAACATGCTGGGGCTTGCTGGAAGGGGTCCATCTCGCCCTCAACAGCCCAGGGGTCAAACCCCGGCTGTTAGATCGGAGCCATCTCGAATAGGGGAGGTCACAACACAACATTAGCCGACTTCCTGTGTTCTGTTATCAAGAATGCATGTTTGTTGCTCCGTTACTTAGCATTGGATGTCCTATTGTTGAGAGTATAACTTCAGGAATGTTTTTACTGAGCCATTGCCCAGCAATGTTCATATGCATCACTGTATATTGGCCCTATGATTTTCATTGGTATTGGTACTGACTTAAGGGAGCCAACTGTTTCAGTGGCCTTTAGCACTCAGACTACTGGTGGGCCCATTGTGCACCCTGATCTTGTTAGGGACATTCAAAAAGCCCTGACCACAGTGGTAGAGCCAGAACCACCGAGACTGAGGCCCACCTGTTATGTCTGTTGTATCCATGCAGAGCCAAATGTCTCCATTCGTATGATTTTTTAGTTAGGTTAGTTTTCATATGGGTACATATTACTTTTGGATATATTGTGTGTTGTGTATAGTATATTGTAACATGACAGCTGGAAGCTAGAATAGTGAAACAAGAATAGGCGGCCATTGCTAGGCAACATCACAGTAAACGTGTTTCCACAGCAATGAATCGGCACAAAACAATAGAGAAACTGTTGAAAGAGGTGTTTTCTATGTGGTCTGTGCCAAGGCTGTACATCGACATGAAAGTTAGAAATCAGATGAATGAATGAATGAGTGAATGTATAAGGGGTGGGCCTTCTTGGCCCTTGCACTGCAACCACAGTGATCTATTGTGCATCCCCTTCTGATTATCCCCTCAGCAATCCTGCCCTTCTTCCGAAGCACAGGATTTTGTACGTGGAGATGTCAAAATAGTCACTTGGTTCCATAAAATATTGACCCAAGTGATGTAATCTTAAATAAATTAAGGCCTCACATTCACACAGGATATGTGCGGCTCTTTCATTTTCTTCTTGACACCTCTCGCAAGTTGGACTGTTACTTAGTCCCAGTTTGAAGAGGTGTCCTTTAAGGTGACAGTGTCCTGTAAGTAATCCTACCACCCATCATAGCTGGTTCCTGTTTAACTTCAACAGATCCTTCACTCTTTTAGCTGAGGGTCCACGTATGAGTCCCTTTGCTTGCCTGAGTCCAGTCAAGGATCCCCAGTATTTCTTGTGTTTCATATTTGTCCAGTCCCTCATTGCCTGTTTGGCAACTCCTATAGAGATGCCACAGGCTGGTTCAGGAATAAAACACAATTTCACGGAAATATTTATTGCAACAGATACAGCAAGTGTTCAGCTATTTTTCAACATAATTGCCACCGGAACTGAGACATTTGTCATACCATGGGACCAACTTTTGGATACCTGTATCGTAGAAGTCTGCCGCCTGGGATTGGAACCACTGTGTGACAACCATCTCCGCCTCTGTCATTCTCAAAACGCTGACGCTCACCGGACAGGAATTTCTTGAGGTATAGGAAAAGATGGAAATCACTGGAAGTGAGGTCCGGGCAGTAGGGTGGATGATTAAACACCTCCCAGCTGAATTCCTGCAGGAGACTTGCTGTCCGTTGAGCCGTGTGCGGCCTAGCGTTATCGTGCAGGAAGACAATACCGGCACTAAGCATCCCACGCCACTTGTTCTGAATGGTCCGTCGCAATTTCTGCAGTGTTTCACAGTAACGCTCAGCATTCACCGTCTCACCTTTGGTCAGGAAGTCGGCGTGAAGATCGCCCCGTCTGTCCCAGAATACCGTGCACACCACTTTCCATGCCGACAACGTCTGCTTGAATTTCATCTTACAGGGAGATCCACTGTGATGCCAATGCATTGACTGCTGCTTGGTTTCTGGGGTAATGTGTGCAATCCACGTTTCATCACCTGTGATGATCCGGTCCAGAAACTCGTCGCCGTCTTCATGGTACCGCTGCAGAAAGGTCAATGCTGACTCCATGCACTTTGTTTTGTGTTCTGGTGTCAGTTGCTTCGGCACCCACCTGGTGCACAATTTCCTGAACAACAGATGCTCCATGACAATTTCGTGCAACAAGGAGCTGGAAATCTGCGGGACATGACTGCTGAGTTCTGCAATTGTGACGCGACGATTCTCCATAATGCGTTCCCGCACAAGTTCCACCAGGTCGTCTGTAATGATGGATGGCCACCCACTGCGCTTCTCATCATGCACACTTTGTCAACCTGCTGAAAATTGTCTGAACCAGTGACGCACCATCTGCTTGCTTATGACGTTAGGCCTATAGACCCGGCACAGCTGACGATGAATTTCGATCGGCACTATGCTCTGTGCATTCAAAAACTTTATCACTGACTGCACTTCACAGTCGGCGGGAGCTGGAATAAGAGCCTCCATCTTCAACAGCTGCAATGATGCTACTATGGGAATGCGGGAAATTCCGTTAATGCATGCGCCATGCTACGTCATTGCTCTATCACGTATGCGCAGTCACTTCACGCAATATAGGGTTTGCTAGCTGTGGGACAAGTGGGAAACTTACTTTGTGGACATGCTACGTAATTATGGATCTTACAACTGCAGTGTATATCCCAATGCACAATGTGCGGCTGCAGTCCCCAAGTTTTACCAAACATGCTTCTGCATGTCCAAAGAGCCTTATGGGCTTTATTGATGACCTTGTGCAGCTGCTTTTTCCTTGTCAGTCCCTTGTCTAATACTAGACCAAGGTACTTGACATCACTGGAGAGCTGGATCATCTTATTGAAGAGGGTTGGTTCCTTAAGGCCCTTTATATTTCTCTTCCTGGTAAACGGTATAATTACCATCTTATTCGGATTGATGGAAAGGCTTGCTCTTTCACAAAATCATTGGACTATGTACAGAGCTCTTTGAAGATGCTCTGATACTGTCGAAAGGAATTTTCTGTTTATGAGGATTGCTATGTCATCAGTAAATCCTACTGTATAATGCCCATTGTCATTAAGTCCCCACAGGAGATCGTCAAAGACCAGGCTCCACAGCAGAGGTGAGAGCACGCCCCCTGCAGACACCCCCTAGATGCGGACAGCCCCAGGATCTCTCCTGATAGTGTGGCAGCTATGGTTCTGCTTTCCAGCATAGCACTGATCCACCTGCATATTGTGGGCTCTATGCCATGCTTTCCAGCGGCCTGTTTGATTATATCAAATGAGGTTCTATTGAAAGCTCCCTCTGTATCAAGGAATGCTCCTAAGGCAATATCCTTGTGTTCCATCACACTTTCTATGCGTGTTACCACATTATATAGTGCACTTTCAATAGATTTACCTGTTTGATAGGCATGCTGGTTTCAGTGTAGAGGATATCCTCAACACTCCATCCCTGATATGCCTATCCACTATTTTCTTCATCGTTTTCAAAAGGAAAGACGACAGACTGATAGGACGATAAGCCTTAGCCTCGGTGTAATCTAGCAAAGGTGTGGAACTAAAAGTTCTTCCCCTTGCTGCAAAAGTGTGGGTACAGTTCCAGCTGTTCCCGCTGACTTATATGGTCTAAAGTTATTCAGTGCCCGTCTGATTTTTGATTGATTAATTATGACCTTGACCAGGTTCCAGTCTACCCTGTTCGTCTTGCTTTGGCAAGTGCCCAGGTTTTGCTGACCCTGTCCAATGTCCAAATTATCAATCAATTTTGAATCAGGAAAGTGAACCCTGAATAATTCATTCAGTGTCTCCCCTTCTGTTTCAGTGTACTGCCCGTTAGGCAGCTTAATCATCCTAACCTTGTTGGTCGCCTGTTTTGCCATGATTCTCATGAGTCTGTCACTGCCTGGTACATCATTCATCTCCTGGCAGTGCCTCCTCCATGAGGATCGCTTGGCTTTCCTTATTTCTTTGTTGTAACAAGTAAGGGCTTCCTTGTAGGTGTCCCACTGCCCTGTTCTTTTAGTTGTATTAAACAGCCTTCTCGTTTTGGTTCTAAGCCCACTCAGCTGTTTATTCCACCAAGGCACTCTCCTTGGTTCGCGAGGGGTCCTAACTGGACAATTCCTATTAAAGGACGAGATAATAGCCCATTGCAACTGGTCAACGGACCAATCAGCATCCTTTATTGTGTGTATATTTCGTGAGATGGCCTCCAGATTTATCTTTAGGTTGTCTTTGTAAGACTCCCAATTGGTTCTCTTAGGATTCCTATTAGTAGCTTGATCTGTGATCCGATAGGGACGGCTCATCAGATACATGCCAATTACTGATCAGGTTTCCTATTTTATTGGTCCCTTTTGTCAAGTCAATAACCTCCTGCTTGTTGCAGACCACAAAGGTAGGCTCATTACCTTGGTTTAGAATATTAAGGTTCAAACTCACCAAATACTCCATGAGGCATTCTCCTCTTGGCTTGATGTCAGTGCTCCCCCACAATGTGTGGTGCGCGTTGGCATCATACCCAATGATGAGCTGCTTTTTCCTAAGATGGCAATATTCAACGATGTCCCTCACTTCTTTGGAAGGTGGTGGTTCATGCTAGTCATATGGAAGGTAAGCTGAAGTGACGATGAGCTCCTCACAGTCTCCGCCCAATGTGTATGTCATCCTCACCATTGTTGTGTCTCTGGAACAGAACTCCAGCAAGGTTAAAGCATTAATATGATTATTAACATATATGCATGATCTCACATTTTCTCCAGGTACCACAGAGTAGCCTGTTTCCCCTGAATTCGTTAAGCCTCTTATTTGGCCCCTATATATCCAAGGTTCCTGAATAAGTGCTACATCTACTTTTCCTTCAGCAAGTTGTAGGAGCCTTGCTGTGGTGTAGATTAATTTGAATGAATCGTATTTTATGTGTAAATGTCATGTGTGTATGTATGTATGTATGTTGTGTGTTCATTCTGTAATGCTGGGAAAGGTGTCCTCCTAAATGATCTCTTCCACAGCCGTTTTTCCTTTATCAGACATGGTTTCCTCTGAGGGAGGTCTCTGATCTGGTAAGGTTGGGTTGACGAGAGGAGGGATTGTTTCCTTCTCATCAGATATTCTCTTCCAGTCAACTGAGAGAGTGGGTACATCATCCCCCCCTCCCTCAGAGACCAAGTTGGATGATACTGTATCTGACACAGGTTCTGCCCGGCACTGATCTTCAGGATCATTCAGCACCTTAACAGTCCCCTGTGAGAGTCCTTTGAATATTTTATAACCGGTCCTCTGTATAATAGTATAAGAGTCCTGGTCTATGACTAAGATAGGCCTCTGGCCTTTCAACTCAGATTGCTTATCTAGTACCCTCCAGTTCTCCATATCAAGTCCTGGATTGAGGTCTGCAATCCATTTCAGCAGCTCTTCCTGATTCTGGGCAACTTTGTCTCTAATCCGGAGAGCCACTTTAACAGATTTGGCCAGATTCCTGGCATCAGTAGCTTTCAGCCTGGCCCCTGATTCCAGCCTGTGGTTGTCAATGGCTTTGGTGAGCCATTGACCAGATTGTTGGTCAGCGCATGCATAAATAAGTGCACCTCCCACTAGTCTGTAGGATTTCGGGTGTGGTAGTTCTCCCTTTGGAGTCCTACGTAACACCTCCCCCAGTGTTTCCAGAATGGAATTCTGGTCATCTTCGGTAAGCTTATCCTCAGGATAAGTTTCCTTGAAGATAGCTACCTTTATGTTGGTCAGAGCCTCCTTGTAAGTACCTGGGCCTTTTCGGAGTTCTGGCAATTTCTGTAGGGGTACTGTCCTCTGACCTTGTCCTCTTAAAGGTACTGATGGGGGTTTCTTCCTGCTTGGACAAGCCTGCATTTCCTGGTTGCTGACTGCCCCCAGTTCCTGCTTTTCTTGCAGATCAGATAGTAGTTGTGAGTTGCAAGTGAACTGTGGCATTTCAGTGGATCATAAGGAATCTCCATTGTTGGCAGTCATTACCAAGCAATGACTAGGGATGACAGAATAGCAAATGGAAAACTATGTGCGTGCTGTGGGTGTAGTGATTTATAGTGTGTGTAAATTAGCAAGACTTTCACGATCATTTGTAGTCATGAGTTATAAAGTCCAAAGAATCCAATTATCAATCCAAACACAGCACCTAGTCACTAATACATGACAGTATTTTGTTTGCAAGTACCAGTATGCATATTAAATGATGTACTATAGAAATTTGAATGTAGCAATATCTCACTGTTGCATACATAACTAAATATCACTCAAAATGTTGGATCATTTGTAGTTACAGTTTTTTGTTTGAACTCGTGACCGATAATGTACGTGATTCTCTCTTTAAAGGGAACACTGGCAGAGAGAATTCGTGCGGGTGGAGCTGGAATCCCTGCATTCTATACACCAACAGGATATGGTACACTTGTCCATGAGGGTGGAGTTCCAATTAAGTACAAGGAAGGAGGAAAGGTATTTTTAATTCCTCTTTATAATTTTCATGTCCGTTGCTAGTCTGTTGGACACAGTGAAGAGTTCTGTCTTTCAGGATATAACACTGTGTAGTCTGCGAAAGTCAACTGATGTTCTGGAGGAACATGTCATCTCCCTCTTCAGGGTTGAGAATAAGGTGATCAAGAAACCATCATGAAGAAGGCAGCAAGTAGAGCTGTGTTGTAAGATCTGAGGTTCTCACAGCAGTGGTTATGAAGAGTTCCCTATTCTGGGATATCATGCCATATAGTCTGTTGAAAGTCAACTGACATTTTGAAGGAACATGTCGCCTTCATTCTGAGTCTTGAAGAATAAGCCAAGCAAGGAACCAGCATGAAGAAGGTAGCAAGCAGATGATGGAAGCCTTCATATCAGATTATGTTCACATGGCCCAATGGCAGAACACAAAATACAGTTTGTCAAGATGATATGTTGCCAACATATAATGTGTTGCTTAGAATTATTGTTTGGGACTTTGTCCATTGTCCAAAATTATTAAAACCTTTGCGTTCCAGTAATTAGTTGCATTTCTGTCATCAGTCGAAAACTATACAGAACTGAACCTCCTCCAAAAAGTCTCCTCAGTGGAGTTACAGACCGAGGTTTGAGCATAGCTCCACTGTGAGATGCAAGAGACTAGCTTTTGTTTCATATACTGTGTACCTGAAGACAGAAATAGACCCAGTCTCCAAAGATGGAGGCGACATGTTCCCCTGAAGATCCTGGCGACTTCCAATGGACTATAGTATTATATCCCACAAGACAGAACTGCTGTGAGAATTTCAAATCCTGCTGGTTGTGTACGATGTTAGTAACAAGATTTCAGAACAATCATGACAGTCTGGAGCAGAAATAGTTACATTATCCATAGTCATGAATTTATTGTTGTAAGTTCATTATTTGTCAGAACATCACATGAATACTATGAGGGCATCTCAGTAGTGTTCTGTATGGTGGTGCCTGTCTGTTTGGTGGGTGAACTGCTGTAGATATGACATTAGTATCAACTCTACACACCGTATGTACTCCCATAATGTCCCCCCATTTTCTCCCCTAATTTTAGCACTAAGAGTGGGGATGGAGGGGGACATATTATTTTTCTAACAGATTCTTGGAGCTATGTAACAGGAACTATCACTCCTTTTGAGTATTATAATATTTCTCTGTTAGCATGGATGCAGGTTGCCTTTTACCGGACTCTTTTATAAATTTTCTGTACCTGTTGCTCCAATTGCAATGGAACCCCCATTTAATGTTTGTCAGTTTAAGGGTTTCGCTATTCACTTTTAATTATCTAATAATAATAAATTGCAGCATCCTGTTGCGCTGCATAGATCTGACTTTGTGTTCCACTTTTTTTCCATTTGTGTACAACATTGGTTAATATTCTCTCACTGTTTTCTCTTTTTTGTGACCACTACATGTTTCAGCCTAACTGGTCATCGTCAGGTGTACATATTGTTGTGATGAAGGAATCTGCTGCTCACTGTAATGCTGTTTATGCAGTTGACTTGGATTTATTTCTAGAGCATGTGGGTTGCTATGCTCGTGTTTGCCTTATGGTTTTGTTGGTTTGTTGGTTTATCTTAGGTTTTGTGTGTGGCTCTTTTTGTTGGAGCAGAAGTTTGTTGTATGGTAGTTGGCCATCACTAATGTTGCACATAGACGGCAAAAAAGAGGAACATAAAAGTCAGATTAATTATCTCAGGTCAGTAATGTTAGTGTTAATATTCTTCCATTTAAGTCTTCCCCAGTTTACTCTCTCCCCAATATATCTGCTCATTGCACCATGACGGGGATCAATCATCTTTGATGGCTCAGCTGATACAGTAAGGCTGTGCTACAATCTGCTACTCTCACCAGTTTTCTGGACTGCTATGAGGAGAGATGGGAATAACTCTTTTTTTCACAGAGTTGTTACCAGGTGACAGGTGAGAGCTCTAAAAATGTGGGTTTCCCTGGGTGATAAGGTTTAGTGAACAGGGTTTGGGCATGATTCTCGTAGGGTTATTTCTGAAGCTATGAACTAGTAAAAAGTTTCACATTCAGGTTATATCAACTGTACTTTGTTAGGATTTTCTTCATATCACGCCTTGTGCCATCATTTACAATACTGATCCAAATTTGTATGTATCTCAGCAGATGGATGGATGTCACTAGTCATTTTGTTCACTAAGTTGAACCCAACGGGATAAAACCCTGAAAACAGAAAGATCCACACCCACCTTGGTGTTTCCACAACCTTCTTGTTTAACTATCACAGCTTGACTGCCCACAGCTGCCTGGGCCATGATGCTGTTTTACCAACAAGTATACACTGGTATCCCATTGGGTTTTTAATATGGGAAGTCCTATTTTTGCCAGGCACATAGAGGCTGGATTCCACTATTCAGGGGACCACCTCTATCTGGCTTAATGCTAAAACAGCCAGACCTGAACTCAGGTCCCTAGCCCTGTACTAATTCCTAGTTATTCAACATTTATAATTAATTAGGAGAATGACTGTACCATGATGCCAATGAAGTTAGTTAGTAAGTTAGTTTATTTATATTCCATAAGATCTTTACAATGTTGTGAGAACAACCATCGGATATAGGAACAGTCAGATAAAAAATCATTGCTTTACAAACAAGCAGATTGTCAAAATACAACAGTAGAAAATACAAATATAATACATGTAAAACACATTTGTCAATAAAAACAATAAAATGAAAATAAAAACATATACTGGTCATAATAAGAACTTCACAAGAAACTCCAAAATCATACCCTAATATGAAATCATATGAATTAAGCTAATTTATCAAAATGTAAGAACACAAATAAGAAACAAGTCTAAGTTGTATACACACCATATTTGTATAGTTAAAATTTAAAGAACGAAATTTTTATTGCATACTTACAGATAAACATGAAAATATACATGTCATACTTAATACATAAGTGTCACAAAATTAACAACCTAACAAATAAATTCAAATGGGGTCTTATTACATGCTTATATCTGCATAAATGAGTAATAAATTTTAACAGATATTTAAAATTATGGTAAACAACAGAAGTATTTATATAGGTGGATTTATCAATTGGATTCAGTATGAAGATTATTATTTTTTATATTTAAAAAATTTATCAATGCTATAAAATGAGCGAAGATAGAAATTGGAGTAATGTCTTCTTAAAAAGATTTATATTGCCATGCAGCTGTTTTATGTTAATTGGGAGATTATTAAATATCTTAATTCCGATAAATTGAGTACCTTTCTGATAAATCGATAATTTAGCAGATGGAAGATAAAGATTAGAAATGTTTCTAGTCGTAATCGAATATGCATCCGAATTTTTGGTAAACATTTCCCAATTGTTTACTACAAACATTAAAACAGAAAAAATATATAGAGAGGGCAGAGGTAATATTTTAAGCGAAGAAAATATCTTCCTACAAGGATCTTTGTAACCTACACCAACCATAATTCTAATAACTCTTTTTTGAAGTCTAAAAAGGTGCATACTCTGATATGAATTCCCCCAGAAAATCAAGCCATAAGACATTATGGAATGAAAATAGGCAAAATAAATCATTTTGAGGGTATCGATATTTAGAAATTGTTTAGATCTTCTGATAATATATTATAATATAATTCAGTTTCATTATAATTGATTCGATGTGTTTTTTCCATGTTAATAGGTTATCCAGCATCAGTCCTAGAAATTTTACATCATTTTGTTCACGTAAATTATTATTACCATAAGTAATATTTAGATTATCGAGGTAACCCTGTTTTGCAGAGAATTTCATACAGCAAGTTTTGTCAAGATTCAGCGAAAGCATATTAGAATGAAACCATTCATTCATTAATTTTAATACAATTGAAAGTTTGTTTTCTAGATTCATGAAGTTGAGATCATTTGTTAATACGCTTGTATCATCAGTGAATAAAATTATTGAGGTATTATGAGGGCCAAAGCGCTTGATAAAAGAAGGTAAGTCATTAATGTAGACCAAAAACAAAAGTGGACCCAGAATCGATCCCTGTGGAACACCTTTGGTAATTTTTCCCCATTTAGAGAATATATTATTAAATTTTACTCTCTGATATCTATTAGTAAGGTATGATTCTAACAATAAATGCAGCCTACCTTTTATTCCATAATATTTTAATTTAGATAACAAAATTCTATGGTCCACACAATCAAAGGCTTTTTCTACGTCAAAAAGTATGCCACCACACTTCTTTTTATTATTTAAAGTAGACAAGATGATATTAGTAAGTTTATAAATATAGCATTGGTAGTTGATGATTTATTTCTGAATCCGAATTGATCGTTAGTAAGGACATTATTGGCTTGAAAATGCACAAGTAGTCTCTTGTAGATAACTTTTTCAAAGATTTTAGAAAAGGAAGGTAATAAAGAGATTGGTCTGAAATTTGCTACATTCTTTAAAGCACCTTTTTATGTAGTGGGACAATAATTGAATATTTCATTCTGTCAGGAAAAATCCCTGTAGATAAAGACTTATTTATTATATAGCTTAAAGGAGAAGCAATAAATGGTGCACTGATTTTTAAAAGTTTCAAAGGAATTTCATCGAAACCCTGTGAATTTTTCCAAGCAAAGTTCTTTATAATTTTTAAAATCTCACTGGTAGAAGTGTTATGTAAATTGATATTATTGTACTTAAAATTATAAACCTGAGCCAAGTTGTATGGAGAGTAGTTCGTATTGTTTGTATTTAACTTATTTTTATTTTTAATCTTTTCAGAGATATTAACAGTCATTTTTATAAAATATTCATTGAATTTTTCAGCATTGATTTTAGAAGAGAGTTCTTTATTATTTTCATCCATGTTATCTATAACTTGCTCATTGATATTTCTTCCTATGTTCGATTTTATAATATTCCAAGTAGCTTTGACTTTGTTATGAGCATGTGTGATTTTATTTTTAAAGTATAATTTCTTTGCTGCTTTTATTATATTAGCTAAGATTTTACAGTATCTTAAGTAATAAGTTTTTAAATTTACATCATTGTTGGATTTAACTAAAAGATATAGATCCTTTTTCTTTTTACATGAATTAATGATACCACTGGTAATCCATTTATTTGTCGATTGTCTTTCAAAAACCTTTTTCTTAGGAAAACATGAGACAAAAATTTGTAGATATATATTCAGAAAAGAATTGTAAATATTATTCATGTCACTATTGGAATTATGAAATACGTTACTCCAGGATTCTTTACTAAGTTGATCTTGAAATTCCTGAATCGTGAATACATCAAATTTCCTAATGTATTTAATTTTCTTTTTGGAACATTTAAAAATTCTCTCATTTGTATATATATCAAGTATTTGGGCATCATGATCTGATAAGCCGTTTGGTACAGGAGATATTCTAAAATGAGTAAATTTGGTGATATCGAGAAAAACATTATCAATAGTTGTACTTGAGTTTTTGGTTATTCTTGTTGGAAATTGGATTATGCTATTAAGATTGTAAGAGTTTAGTAGATCATTTAGTTCTTTTTTTTTTCTTTGGATTCCTCAAGATAATTTACATTAAAATCACCACAAATGATTAAGAGGATATTGGGTTTGTGTACCATTTTGAGAATAGCCTCAAGACCATTTAGAAAAAACTGAACATTACCAACTGGTGATCTATAAATAGTAAGAATACAAATTTTTGTAGTTGACAGTTTAAGTTTAATAGCACATGCTTCTAAGTCTTTATCTTTACAAAATTTAGTTAAATTTATTGAAGTAAATGAAAGTTCCTTAAGTATATATATACATACACCTCCTTTTTGAAAGGACTGTCTACAGTATTCAGTACATCTTTTGTATTCATCCATTGTAATAAGTTGAATTTGCATATGGTTTAAATGGTGTTCAGAAATACACATGACATGAGGTATATCTGGATATAAAGAAGCTACCAATTCGTCAATTTTGTATTGAAGTCCACAAATATTTTGATGATAAATTTTTATAAACTGATTCAAATTATTTTTTAACTTGACGTTGCTTTTAGATACATTGTAGGAATGATTTACTATTACTTGACCTCTCATAGAATGATCTATAGCTTGTACATGATGCAAATCAGTCCTCCTAGTATATTCCTGATTTAACTTGACCATAAAAAATCATTTTGACTTGTCGAAATAGCCTTTTTTGTTCTATTTGATTTACGAGTCGGTATAAGATTATGTTCAATTTTTTCTAATTCTTTATTTTTTGTTACACTATTAATCACACTGCAGTCATCTTCATAATCTTTGCCTTTATAACCCTGAGCCCATTGAAATGAATTTATCTTGTGATCTTCCCATGGTAAGGCTATAGATGAGGAAATTGCTTTTAGACCAAACATGGTATTAATCTCTTTCACAAGAAGAAGAGAGATACAGTCTTTCTCTTGATTATTTAAATGCAGGCCATGTTTAGTATGATGGAATCTTTCAGTACATGCATTTACAAGGCTTACATGAGCAAAATTATGTGCAAGGGATTGTAACCTCTTATTAAAGAGATTTACTTCTAAATTAACACAAGAATCAGGAGACAAATCATATCTTAATGGCGCTCTAAGCAAGATTACATTTGTGTTGTTAGTTCTTTGAATAAAAGCCTTTAGTGATAGAAGTCCTTTTTTTTGACTCATTCTTACTTATGTCTTTAGTACCACCAAAAAATATAATTACATCTTTTTTTTTAAAAATATTCTGTAAAAGTGTGTAAGGAAGAAGTATCACCTCGATATTGGCATTTGGTTTAATGCTACCCATTGCATAAAAAGTATTATTGAGGTTGCTGTTAATGTTAGCTGCCAACCCTCTAACATGACTATCACCAGTTATAAGTATTTTTTGTTTAAGTAGATTGCTGTTCCTAGCACAATCACTCATGTGACTCTCTCCAGTAGTTAGCAGGGAAAGGTTTCCTTTATTCTTTGAAGTGACTGTTGCTGAAACGGAAACTTTCTTCTTTGAAATCTCTTGCCTGTTGTTTGTGTCAGTTACACAAGTTTTGACACTATCACCTAAATAAAACATGTCACCAATCTGCACTTTATTATTATAAGATATTACCACACCATTTACTATTACTGGAATGTTATTTGTCATTTGAGCATTTCCATTATGCTTGTATTTACTAACACTTATTTGACTTGTACCATTATCCACAATATTTCGAACAGCTCCACTTGCATTCGTTGATTTAACAACATCATTGAGGTTAGATAAGACCTCAAAACGATTATTTGTTTTAAAATATATTTCACTCTGGTCTTTAAACTTTACTAACATCTTCTTATGTGAGTTTATTGGACTTTGGATCCAATTTCTTTCATTTAAAGATAACTGAGATCCATCTTCATTATTTCGCGTGGGGTTGGTATCAGCCTCAGTTGGATTCTTGATGTCCTCTAAAAGTAAATCTATAATTAATTTCGCAGTCTTCAGTTCCTTCTGGGTACTGAGAAGTTGGTTTTCCAACATAATACATCTTTCACAACATTCAGCTCTTTTTTCAATTATTTGACTAGAATAAATTATGGGTGGAAATCCATTGACTCTTGGCTACCTAGTATGGACAGAGCTGTTTGCTACGGTGAAACATACATGAGTCCAGACATATCAGAATCAGCAGTACTGGTTCAGCTGCTTTTAAACATTTTGTTATTTCTGTGTACACTTCATTGTGGCAAACATTTCTGTTCATACTGGTCAGCCTGTTGTCAGTGTATTTTTGCCCCCCCCCCCAAACCCCTCAGACCACAAAATATCCACTAAAACACCTGACTAGTTCCCAGTGAAACCTCTAGTGGAACAACCATCTTTATGCCATGCTCACTGGACAACAGCTGAACTGCAGTATACTGCAATGTGACCTTGGACAATGTCATACTATCTGACCTTGAGCCACAGTATGACCAGACCTCAGCTGTATTGCCAGCTATGAAATGAAAATATTCCAATATTTCAAATTTCTTTTAGTCGCCATTATAGAAAAGCATGATGCCACTAATATTCATGCAAGCTTTCTTATGCAGTTACTGCAGTTTCCTCTCATATATGTAGAGTATGCAGTCCTCTTTTTGTCAGCCTGATCATAAGGAAATAGGATGTGAACACTCGGGCTGGATTTTTCTGGCTCGAGACGAGTCCACTAGCAATGCTGATGGACCTTTGGGCTCCTAAGAAGTGAGGATTTGACAAATTCTTCAAGAAAAATCTCCTTTAGAATGCAGTTACTGAACAGGTGAAGTTATTCCTGGGCTTAATTAATTAAGCACCACACCATGTAGATATATGGGGGAATGGAGGTATAGCTCCAGCTTTTTTAACATCAACAGTAGATGGAGCTGAGTAGTCATTTTGATGACCCAGCCACCTTACCCCCAAGGAAACAGACCACAGTACAGATTGTATAAGAGGGCAGGTGTGCCCCAGAGCCAGTCTGGACATTATGAAGGAGAGAAATTTTTTGCTCCTAGCAGGAATCAAACCCCAGCTCCTCAGTTATTAGTTAGTATTATATTTGGCGAAATTAAATGAAGCCAGTTCATACAGTTTCATTATCACATTCAGGGACCATGTAATAGGTGGTCCACATGTCACACACACCCTGAAATATTTGATTACCAGTCTTGCTATTAATGTTTTAAAGGTGGAAATTGTCAGTGAGAAACATTCATATGAAAACTTTAATGGAAAGCCATACATTATGGAGAGGGCCATCACTGGGGACTTCGCGTTAGTGAAAGCATGGAAAGCTGATGAAGCTGGCAATTTGATCTTCAGGTATGGTATAAACATCTGTTTTCTTCCGCTTGGCTTTCTCTTACATTGTACTGTAGTTGAAGTTAAGTTTCAGTATGAACTTAACATAGCATTAAGTTGCAGGAGACCATAATACATTTTTATGCTTCTTAATTTCAGGAAATCTGCACAAAACTTTAATTCACCAATGTGCAAAGCAGCGAAGGTAACTATTGCAGAAGTGGAAGAAATTGTACCTACAGGATCAATCCCTCCGGACGAAGTTCATGTTCCAGGAATTTTTGTTGACAGAATTGTTAAGGGTGACAAGTATGAGAAGAGAATAGAGGTGAGACACAGGAAAACAGTGAAACTGCATTTGTACGACCAATAACAACCTTTGCTTTCTTTTTCTTTTTCTTTTGAGAAAATGAGTGAGCAGAATATTAATATGCTGAGAATTTGCACCGAAACTACAAAATACTTTGTGTGAAACTATTATTTTGAGCTTTATCCTGCTTCCAGGTTTATTAAGACCACTTTATTTCAAAGAATTTTTATACAGTAGACCAGCACTCCTCCAAATTAATTAGTGACAAAGGTTGTTCAAATAATAAAAAATTATGATAATTTGATTAAATTCTTGTCCATTAAAAAACACTGTTATAATGTCCTGCCCTATTATAATAATAAAAACTACAAGAACTTTTGAAACAGGTAAAACAAACAAATTAATAAATGTAATTATAAATTAACATTTTTAGACATTTTATTTAAAAAATTCCAGCAATGATGTTTGTCTAGCCGACGCATTTCTTGGTTGCGGTGATTAAGTTAACTGGAAGTTTCAGGATTCAGATAATCGGTGTTCTGCTATATTTCCATCTTCACATGAACAAGATGCAAAAGAAAACCTTTACTGCATGGAACCTCAGGAGAGCTACTCCTGAGCCATGGACCATGGTTACTTGGTACCTCTACCAAAAGGCCCAACAGAGAACTTTTGTTTTCTGTCCTCCTGAAAATGGAAATAGAACAACTTTCCAAAATATAGTACTTTAAATAAACTCAGATAATGAAGTGATTCTGAAATAATAATTTTCAACCATCAAGTCAGAGCATTGTCATAGAGCTTTTAACCTTGGTTTATAAATTCCTGCATAACATTACAGAAGGTAGCAATCTTGTGACAGGATAGGAAACTATACAAGCTTTAAGGTACCATTTAATGTTGATGGAGGCTGCATAATTACCTTTGAGAATGTTCTGAAACTTCATGTCTTTCGTTATTTGTGTTTTTGCTGTAGATTGTTTTTCTTTTCCAGTAATAATATAATCTTTGGTTAGGTAAGAAGATAGAAATGGATATGTGGTTATGTCCCTTTTGTTTGCTGCCTATAAAGCATGTCTTTTTTTTCTAGAGACTGGCAGTACGAAAACAAGCTAAGCAGTCACTGGCATCGTCAGTGCCAGCAGCACTTATGAGGGAACGGATAGCTCGAAGAGTTGCAGCAGAATTCACAGATGGAATGTATGGTATCCTTTGTAAGAAGCAGTGTTCATTAGCACTGAATGTATGAAGTGCTTGACAGTGTACAAGGATTCGGGAGGACCTAGAATATTGTCACAGTTTTGAGTATCACTGTAGACAGGGTTTGGATTGGTGATTGGATTTAATGAACACTTATACACACAACTCGTAACTACAAGTATCTATAACAGCCTCACTGGCTTACACACTTGATCACCATACCTGCAGCACACATAAAGTCTTCTATGTCTTTACTAGTCGTTTGCTGGTAACGGCTTCTGACAGTGCCCTCTGCTTATGTTCTTACTGGCTGTCAGATATCCCACAACTGACTAAACTCTAGACTTGTCCGGCCTATAAACCCTCAGCACGGACTGCAGAGAAAACACTGCTCCTCATTGTTGTTGTTATTTAGTCATTGCCATGAGAACATGTTTGTTTGTGAAGCTGTTACTCAGCAATGGCTACCATATATTTGCTTATTCCATGGTCATTGCCTAGGAGTGGGCATTGTTTATAGGGTCATTACTTAGCAATGGGTCTACATGCCACAGTATCTTAGTCCTTATAGTCACTAGGTTGTGAGCTGGATGACAGAAATCATGGTTTGGTTTCAAGTCGAGGAAAGAGATTTTCTGCCCTCACAGCATCCAGATTGGCTCTGGAACCCACCCACCTTCGTGTCTAGTGGGTACTGGCAGTTCTTCTTTGGCTGTGAAGCTGACCTCTCACCTCCATCTGGTACTGGGGTTAAGAATGCATGGCGCTATACCTCGACTCCTCCAACCATCTTTATGGTATCTCTTTAATTGGTTTGGCCAGCCAACTTATTCATAAGACTACTAATATTTGTATTCATCATATGTGTTTAATTAAGCACAATGACAACTTTGCCATTTACCACAAACATTCAGGAAACTGTCCAATTATTTTGTATTATTTTGGTTCAGAATTATGTTAACCTTGAGTATTTATTTTATTTTCTGTACAAGCTTTCCATATTAGTAGGTTAGCACAGTGCTGACATAGGATGAGGATGTGGCCTAATGCAGAAGATGGGGGGAGCCTGCCCAAAATTACAAAATCTTTAAAACTTTCAGTATGACTGATATTTTCTGACACAGTTGAATCTTTTGATTATATTAATTACATTTTCAGCCTGATACAATCCTTGACATTTTAAACAGCTAATTTAGGAATTGGTATCCCTGTTCTGGCCAGCAATTACATCCCAAAGGACATAACAGTTTATCTTCAGAGTGAAAATGGTATCTTGGGATTGGGACCATACCCATCTGAGAGCGAAGTTGATCCTGATTTGATTAATGCAGGGAAGGAAACTGTCACGGTCATACAAGGGGCCTCATACTTTGGTAGTGATGACAGTTTCGCCATGATCAGAGGGTAAGTTGGTATAACAAAGTGCCAAGTGTGGCATATTCTTTGTCTTCTGCTTCTTCCTTTGATGTTTTCCCAAAGCTGCTCCTCCCCTCTTACTTCCCATGTTCTTCCTTCCTTCTGCATGATCTGTTTCCTAGCCTGTTGTCCCTTTTCTTGATATCTGTCCTCATGAGTGTTGAATTTCATGTTTATACAGGGTGGGGGATATTAACCTTTCCAATTTCACAGGGTCCTTGCTGAGGCTAGGGAAGGGGTAGAGTGGTGGGAACGGTATCGTTAGACTCATTATATCATGCAGTTTTCAGTACACACAATTTCTGGAAGAGTTTATTAAAAACGGTGGTTCCGTGATCAAAACCCAGTGAGCCTTTCGCACTCACTCAGTCGGCGTGATCCCATTCCCACTGGACCAACAATTAGAAATTGGACATCAAATTTTAGAGCGACATCTTCTGCATTAAAAAGAAAATCTTCAGGCTGATTGTGGTGTCTGGGGTCCCTACTTCTTCGAAGAAGATGGTGAAGTTACATGCTTGAAAATTTTCTTCTACCGAAATTGGATGAATTATTGCAAGATCATGACCTGGAAGATATTTGATTCCAACAAGATGGTGCTATGGCCCACACCTCATGTTGTTCAATGGAGATTCTAAGACAAATGTTTTCTGGTCTTCTTGTCTCTTTGCGGGGTGACATCAGGTGGCCCCCCCCAGATCGCCTGATCTAATTCCATGCCTCAAGGCAAAGGTGTACACACATTGTCCCTGAACTATCAATGAACTGAAGGCTGCCATCACTGAAGAAATCAACGCTATTCCACGGAATATGACTCGTAGAGTCATGGAAAACTTCCGAAACAGGCTCCGTCAGTTTATGGAAAACGGAGGTGGCCATTTGGAAGATATTATTTTAAACCCCATTAAAATAAAACTGCATTCTATGTCCTTTCAAATAATAAAATAATTTTGCCTGCATTTTTCTTTATTTCTATTCCACGAATTTTTGAAATCGGAAAGGTTTATATGCCCCACCCTGTATTTTTCTTTGGAATTCTCTGTTTGTTCAATCTTGAAAGCCCTGCTACACAATACCGTGATCCACTTCAATACAGATTACTGCCTTGTGGGATGTGGTGCCATCTAGTATGATAGATCATTACCAGTTTTGCAGGAATGTGCTACTTGCATTTGCAGGCTGGAGTAGAGTGTCACATTCCAGAAGACTGTTATAATCTTACCATCATACTTCATCTCTTACAATTTGTGTCACCACGGTCTCTTTCTTCATGTTCCGTTGTAACCTTTACCATCCTTGCATCGCACTGTGTGGCAACACATGCACAGGTCCAGGAGACCTAGTGTCACATTGTTTTCAATATAAAAACTGTTATTCTCAAATTAAAATCTAGCCACTACTTCCATAACAATGGAAGATTTAATTCCTATATTCCTGGACAATAAACTTTTATATTATCCTCCTGTTTCTATCGTAGTTTACACAGATGATCATTACATCATTACCATTTCTATGGTCTGACCTCGTGTGAACTAAATTTCCCACTTTAAACCTTCAGCGTGGTTTGCCATACACGGTACGCTGGTATTTAAATGGTCCTACCTGCGGCTTGCTGTACACCATACACCAAGCTGTAAGCCTAATTTTGAAGGCCAATAAATATGGAAAGAAAAATGCCAACATGATGACGATTGCACTGGGCTGTTGTGAAAAGAGTACGCTCTCTGTTTGTGTAACCATAAAATTCAAGATCCTGCAGCACTGCCAGTCAGTGTAAACAGAATGCTTCACCTCACAGTTATGATGGCCAAGTGACTATGATATCAACATACCACAAAGGTGATATGCATGTGGTTGTGAATAAAGCAAACAAATAAACAAGAAACAAAGCCCATGGTTGTTTGTGATTACAACAGAAACATGCTAGGAGTCGATCTGAAGGATCAAATGCTACAGCCGTACTTGCTTGAACGAAAGAAGAGTACTAAGTGGTATCAGAAGTTATTCAAGAGGCTACTCAATGTAGCAATACATAACACAATGGTCATATATCGGTGTCCCCTGAATAACAAAAACACGGACACACTAAAGTTCAGACTTTCACTAGCACAAGGTATTGTGGAAATTCACGGTTCTGGTGTTCTTTGTCCTGTATACGACCGTCCGTCAGTTGAGCCGCCGCGTAAAAGACTCACAGAACAACATTTCCTGGAGCGTATTCCAGCCAAAGGGAAAAGGCAAAGCCTCAAAAAAGATGTGTGGTGTGCGCAAAACATGGTAAAAGGAAAGGATCTGTTTACTGGTGTAGTGAATGTGAGGCAGGCTTGTGTTTAGATGAATGTTTAAAGAAATACCATATGAAACTCAACTTCTAACCCACTTGCTTCCACCGCTGAGATACAGGGCGCTCATATTATAAGGTAAGATTATAAAACCATCTTTTAAGATGATTTCAGTGAAAAATTCATAATTATATCTCATATAGTTCAAAAGTTATGATACATAATATAATTTAGAGCAAAATTTAAATGGGCAACTAAAAAATACTACTGCAGTAGGCCCCACAACAGCGATATTTAAATGCCCGCGCTGAAGGGTTAACAGTACTATGGCAGACCGGAATAGGGTCAAGTGGAAGGTTTTGATAATGGCCATGGATCTTAGATTTATGAGGTGCTGTTCACTGTTTGCATCCTATTGTGTATCATGATCAGTGGTATTTGGCCATCAACATGAGATATATAAATATCAAATAACCCAAAACTTAGACAGTAATACACATGGCAGTTTACTTCCAGATGGTAAAACAGTGAACCCCAGGTGAAAGGGAACCAACAGTGTGGGATAAAAACACAAAACAACATAGAATTTTACATTCACCAAGAGAATTTTAAATAATTTTGAATTTAAATATTAAAATTAGAAAAATTATTGCAACTTCGTGGTGGTTGCATGTGTTATTTGATTGTGATGAGTGCCAGTAATATGGATTCATATTACAACAGTTCAATAACAGGAGACATATTTGAAGAGACTGCCTGAGGATGGTCCCATATGCAGATCAAAACATGTAGCACCTGTCAAGTGAAATCAATGTGAGCAATTTGATTGGTTTATTTATATTTTTATTGTTGTGTTGCTGGCCAAAAACCAACAGCAGTGATTTAATAACTGTCACTTGGAAGGCACATTAGTAGGCAAAGTCTGCAGATCGCAGGAGCTCTGCAGTACACAAATTCATGTATTCTTCACCTAGACTTTTCTCCTAATAGAACGAAGCATTTTCCCCAGCAGTTTTGTAGCATTGAGGACTACCTTTATACATTTATTAGCTGAGAATAGGGGCTCTAAAATCTCTCAATATTAGGGCGCTTGCAGTTGAATTTTAACTCAGAAGAGTATTACTTTTGCAAAAAGGCACTGCTCAGCCTTCAGGATTGTGTGCACACACCATTACACCAACTGCCTTGACCATGTGCAAGCACTCTTACATTAGTACAACACACTGTTGGTTAAGGTTAAAACACTGAGTGCTGTTAATTTTTCTGTCATTGTTACAAATTATTTGTGTTTCCCTTCACTGAATTTTGTTTCTTTTTTTCTTTTTCTTTTTTTTTTAAGTGGCCATATAGACATAACTGTGCTTGGAGGTATGCAGGTTTCGCAGTATGGTGACCTGGCCAACTGGATGATTCCTGTAAGTTGGTAACATGAGTATTAAAACCATTATTATAAAAGGATTTTCATATCTCTTAGATGTGAGTTGTATTTTCATGAAAGTCACATATTGTTTTGAAATGTTAAGAATGGAACATTTTGTATACTTGGAATTCACTTGAAACACTGAAAGTATTGATTCTGTCAGTAGCTTGGACTATACAGCATCAAGTAGTAAGGTCACTGAATAATAAATTGGAGAAGACGAGAAAATCCTGTTAGTTGCCTAGAGGGACTGAGGAAAATCAAGCAGACTACTTACTGGTTGCTTGCTCAGCTTCAGTCCTCAAGATGGAGGCAATATGTTCTTCCAAAAATGTCAGGAAAACTTCTAACTGACTAAATGATATTACATCGCAGAACACAGTTGTTATTCACAATAACCACCATGAAAACCTCAGAGCTCACATTTTCAGTCATTAAAATTAGTATAGCTCTAAGTGTATGTATGTGAGATGTAAACAGTGGACACATGGATTGATTGATGTTTCTGTATGGTATGTCTAGGGTAAACTTGTAAAAGGGATGGGTGGAGCCATGGACTTGGTAGCAGCTCCAGGCACAAAAGTTATAGTCACAATGATCCACACGGCTGGCGACGGCTCTTATAAGATTGTAAACAGGTGTACCTTGCCATTGACGGGCAGGAACTGTGTGGATATGATCGTTACTGAAATGGTATGTGAAGGAGCTAATTATGTTAACTAATTTTAATTTAATTTAATTTTATTTTTCTATTTTCCACTAACATCCGATAGTGTAGTTGGTATAGCAACTGAGGGGTTGGAGTTTGGGTCTTGACAGGGTCAAGAATTTTCACTTCTCCATATCATCCAGACTGACTCTGGGGTCCATCCTGCCTCATATTGAATGGGTACTGACGACTCTTTCCTCAGGGTAAAGTGGCCAGGATGTGAAGCTGACCACTCACCGCCTAGTTAGTGCCAAGGTCAGCGGCCTCCGTAGTCTAGAGGTAACATTCCCACCTCATGACTCATGGTACGTGGGTTCAAACCCGGCGGAGGTCGTGGAATTTTTAAGGGCGGAAAAATTCAGGGAACAAGTCCTCCGGGAGGGACTTTAAGCCGTGGGTCCCATGTCATAGCTTTATGGCACGTAAAAGAACCTCATATCTCCAAAGGAGGTCACTGAGCCAAATTCAAGGACATTTCCCGCCCAACAGTAGTCTCTAACGCCTCTGATAGAGGGGGGAAGCATTATAGATACCGCTAAGCCAGTAGAGGCCGAACTCGCTGGCTTGGTCGGGACTGATGGTACGCACCAATATCGGTAGGGTATAGAGACTGGTAGAATATCATAGAGGGAAGCACAATGGACCAATACTGGTCTAAGTGCATGGGGAAACCCACCCTCTCCAATAACTAACTAACTAGTGCCAAGATCAAGAAAACATCAGCTACCCCATACACCTTCATGGCGTAGTGCTTAATTAGTGACATCCGTTGAGAAGTCATGTCGTTTGTTACATAAGCTTTTGTATTGTCACTGGTTAGTGACTAGACACAGGCTTTTGATTGATAATTGGATTTATTGGGCCCTTGCAACTTGTTATAACACTACCGCCAATCTACACACTTAACAAATCACACTAGCCCACACTGTTTCATTATGTTATAGTCTTTGTTGGTCATTGGTTGGTAATAGTCTTAATTGTCACTTGGTTATGGTTCCCAACAATGGAGATTAACCTCCTCTTATGCTCACGACATTGCCGACTGATTTCCATCTCACAACTAACTCCTTGCTTAACACTTTGCAGACCGCGCACCCTTTAAAAGGTTTTTCGCTTTTAAACATGGCAGACTATTCGCATGTTAACAGGCTTTTAGAACACGATAAGTTGCAACACACTATACATCGCTCTGGCGCCACCTACATTGCACGCAACCACATGCAGATGCGTGATAAAGACTCTGGAATGTTTAGTTAGCAGTCAGTAACTTGACCTCGCTGTTTACTTAACTGACCATAAAGGAAAATGCTTTGCCTTCTTCAAGCTGTGTATATCAGCCAGTAGCTAGTGGGGAGAATGGATCAAGGAAAAATTCTCCTCCGATGACCTAGCTGACCTGCCTTGTGAGACGCGTAGTAATGGATTGTCATTCAGACAGCGACAGTGATGGGGGACAACAAAGAATTGGGGCCACAGACAGTTAAAGTGATAGTAGCTCCGACGATAATGTGGGTAATAACATTGCTCGTATTAACATTGCGGGGACAGCAAAAAATCTAAAAAAAAATCTAAACCCTGATTCAAAATTGAAATACAAAGCATTTCTGATGAATGTGGCAAAGGCCTGGGCTACAGTCCAGATGGTGGCGGCAGAACTAGGGTCACACAAAGACTTAGTACACGACCGGGCCCATCAACTCCCACCCCACGAAGGCCTCATGTGGACCCCCCAGGGTGACTCTTGAGTGATATGCGGAAAAATACCCTTGTGAAAATTGTGAAGAGTGAACATTCCAACGGGAAGAATACTTCTAGGCAATGCCATGTTTGCACAGTTCACAAAAAAAGGAGTATGTCTACATTTGCAAGTTCTGTGTAATGCCACTTCACAAAGGGAAAGTTTCCAGCAATATCA
>NW_019726239.1:72552-80594 GCF_002891405.2 Cryptotermes secundus
TTCCCGACGTTTTTCCTACCCTCCATAAACTTCTTAAACCACTCGAAAACTTGCGTGCGAGATAGACACTGATCACCATATACTTCTGTCAACAAATTGTAAGTTTCAGTGGCAGATTTTCCAAGTTTTGTGAGGAATTTGATGTTAGCACGTTGTTCTGCATTAGCACTCAGCATTATTCCGACGGAGCTCAGAAACACGATCCGCTTCTAACAATGGTCGCGGCCAGACTAACCGATGCACGTGAATGAAACTTTGTGTGACGGTAGAGGGAAGTCCAAGGGTCAATGCCCTACCCTCCTCTTCGTCAATGACGTGGCCGGAAATGAGTCATAAAAGTAATCCGGGTTCTTTATTGCCACACCTTGTATAATACATTTTCGAAAATTCCGCCATTAACATCAGTTCGCTTTGCAGCTCGTGCGAGGACATGCTATGTTGCTCGATAGAGGGATATGTACAAAGATAGGTTAGAAATCGAAGGAAGTTTTGGTATTTTAAAGTATGACAAAAAGGTTCTATAATATTTAGAATTGCCATATTTTTTATACAGTTGCCGTGGCTGTCAATGAGTCTGGTTCCGCTGTCCACACATTCCTTAATTCTGTCAGAATAAAATGTTTTGATTAGGCCTTACACCATTCTTGCACTGTTTTCACTTCAAAGGCCTCACTGACATTCATTTCAAATGTAGTCTTTATGAGCGATAATTCTTAAGTTGTCCCAAATTTGCTCCTCAATCTTGAACACATGTTTACAGTTGATAACTGCCCAAAATCTGGATAATTATCATCACTGATGCCTTTCCACACTCCTCTGAATCTTCCCACCTGTTGGAAAACTTTCTTCTCTCTCATACTGTTATCAACATACTGAATGATCATTCATCTGTGAGTTTCATTGGCTTCTTGCTCTCTATCCACAGATATCATATGAAATAATTTTCATTTCGTGCATCCTGTTGTGTTATCTGTGGAGCAGCTATGTTAATTATATTACTACTACTCAAAGGAAAATGAAATCCAGCTAAGTACAAATGATGGAACATACATGTTTATATCTGCTAGCTTTCTCAGTGCTGTCCAATATTCAGAGCTGGCCCAACCATTTTTGCCACCGCATCAAAAACTAAAGAAAATTTTTGCACAGCCACCGCCATGTTGTCATTACTGTTGGGACGACATCCAGTGACTTACGTATGATAAAATATATTTTTTAGAAAATTTAATACATATTTGTGCCAGTATTCAGTGAAAGGTAATTACACATTTATCCACTGGAGTTTTCGCTGTACATGCATTTCTGTGTCTCTCATCATATCTCAATACATGAAACTTCCTTCCATCAGTTGCATTTGTATTAATATTCAGACATTTCTTTTCTGTAGGGAGTGTTTAATGTTGACAAAGAGGAAGGCCTCACACTTACAGAGACTGCAGAAGGCGTTGGTGTTGAGGACATAATTGCAGCAACAGGATGTGAATTTGCAGTATCCCCTGATCTAAAACCCATGATACAAGTGTCAAATGAAGACTGAAGACATCCACGTTATATAATTGACTTTTACTGGAATGCTGGTACCATATGTCTTTCAGAAATTTATCACAATTATTTTTATAGTCTTAACTTCATAAACTTGCATTGTACCAAATCTCAAAACAAGGTTCATTAATTGTAGCATCATGTACTAAACTATTTCCTCTTTCAGATTTTTAATATTATCTGTGATCCTATCTTTTCTCTGTAGGATGAAAAGGAATGCAGTAATTAAAAATTATACTCACAGATAATCTTTCAGGCCACACTATAAACCTTGATTAGTTCTGTGTAGTACAATTATTTTAGACTTGACCGATTTCATATTAGAACCACTATGTTTTGAAAATTAGTTCTATATCCTCTTCAGGTGATGTATGATCCATGCCATGGGTCCAAGAGAATAGGTTTTCCCTTCTTTCATGTTCAGTAGTTTTAATAAACCCAGGTGATAGACAGTGTTCAAAGTAATTGTTTAAATAATGTATTTCTCTTTATTTTTTCGCCCTGTTGTGTTATGACATCGAGGTATTGGGGCCGTCAACACTACAGTGAAGTAGATTGATTCTAGTTTTAATAAAATTGATTAAAATACATATGATATATCAGTGGTGTAATTAACTTTATTTGTTTCATTACAGCTGTATGTTTCTGTCACTCGTACCATCATCAGATGGTTTGTAAGTAAAGAAATAAATAAAATGTATCATTATTGAATTATGTGGTTAAATGGATCCAATTTTACAATGAAAATTGTCATGATAGTGGTTGCTTAAATTGCTAAAAAAAGGTTAAAATATGTGGGGGGGGAGAGATTATGCAGTGTAATGTGGGGCTGGTTAAATGTGCTGTAGGAAGGGTGTATATGCACAGTTGAGTGGCAAGAGCAGTGCTCTATGTGTTGATGGATTTTAATATTATTGATGGATCTGTATTCCTCTGGAAGTTCCATGAAGTGGTGCATGTGATGGACAGCAGGCTGGATGTGCCTCATACAAGCCTGTATGTGGTGGTGAACAGGAAAATTCCTTTCCTGCTCCTGCCAGGAATCAAACCCCATTCATGCAATCCACAGAGCCATCCTGGCTGTATATGTAAATGGTATTTTTGGGAGCTGTATGCGTGTATTTTATTATGTATATTGAGCTGCAGAGAGAGCACTGGAATAAATTAAAATGAATTATGCTTTGTGATTTATGACTGTACTTATCATGCTGTTGTGTCAGTGGGTTATAAAATGTAAATGAAAGAAAATATGAGTCTTAGAAACATCTTGTGCTCAATGTGGAATGTTTGTAATATAATGTTAAAAATATCATCAGGTTTCTCTGTATTGCCTTTTCTTATTGAATACATTTTTATACATAAGATAATTTCTGCTATTGAGTCAGTCTCAAGGAAGTAATATGAATTTCTCAGTGTGTATGGTTAATATGGCACATCTCGAACATTCTCAGTCATCTCATTTCAGTTAAAGAAACACGAGCTTGTAGAACCTAGCTGCACTTCAGATATCAGTTACAGAAGTGAAACTTAGGCTCGTTAGATGGAGCCTGTCTCTGTCCTTCGGGAATGACAGGAAATGTTCAAGCCTGACACTTCTGATGATTGTTCTGCCTCTCCTTCTCTCTCTATCTCTCTCCCGATATTCCGCAGACCCTTGGAGCTGACATCACTTCCATCTAATTGGCCTAACAGATTATTTTTCATATTTTACCTGATGATTGAAGCAGAGGCAGCTTGCAAAGTGTTGTGTTTCTTGGACCAAAAAGATGATGGAAAATATCCAATATATATCAGTTTAATAACACACTTTCATAGCAGACAATTATATTTCCTGTGTATGATGTTACTCAGAGCTTCAAAATCTGAGATTCCGTTAATCCTCTAACAGTAGAAATGAGCTTCATTGTATGTGTGAGAAATATATGTAGAAGAGATACGTTTTATATTCACCTCGAATATACTCGTATCAGTAAAAGGACATTGTAGTTGAGTCTGTAGAAAGATTTTGTAATAAATTTGGATGTTTGAGTACAAGAAACAGTAGGATAAGTAATTAATTTTTTTTTAAACATTTTGTTTCAGTTTTGATTTCCCAGTACAAGTTTGTATGTATTAAAGCCTAAGACTTGAAATTCTGCGTGTATTTTGACCTTGTCAAGAAATCAGTGTTGTTACCAGCTACAGATAGGATTGCCAGGAGATAGAGACATGCCTATGCTTTGACCACCAGTGGTTATGAAGAGTTCTATCTTCTGGGATATAATGCCATGTAGTACATTAAAAAGTCGATTGACATTTCAGAGGAACATGTCCCCCCCATCTTCAGGATTGAAGAATAAGTGACACAAGAAAGCAGCATCAAGCAGCTCTGCTTGCTACCTGCTAACCAGGTGCTAATGAAAACCAAAACTACATGAGGTGTGCATATATGTAGGTAAGTCAATAAGTATTTTTTTTTTATTGCTAGTGGGGTGGGACGAAGTCCCTTGTACTGCGGCCACGTCTGGCCTAGTGCACCAGCCCCAGATGATAGGTGAGGATGATTGGAGAGCAACTGGTGGAATGAAGATTGGCAGGGGAACCGAAGTACTCGGAGAAAACCTGCCCCAGCGCCACTTTGTCCACCACAAATCCCACTTGACCAGACCCCGGGATCGAACCCGTGCTGCTGAGGTGGGAAGCCAGCGACTAACCTCTTGAGCTATGGCGTGGCCTTAGTCAATAAGTAAGTTACAAATGGATATAGAACTTAAACAAATAAGAGTACTGATGAAGCTGTAGAAAGGGAAGTCACTGCCTGGTTTCAACAGCAGCTCAAAGAATTTTATGCTGCTGGTTTTCAGGGGTTTGTGAAACGATGAGACAAGTGCCTCAATGTACAGGGAGATTATGTTGAGAAATAAAAGCATTTTTCAAGTCAGTACTCTTATTTATCCATTTGTAACTTACTTATTGACTTACCCTTGTACTCAGTCACTTTTTCATCTTCCAGCACTGTTTTCATTTGTATGAGTTGATGTATGAAATGTCTGTGGGCTCTTCTTGCTATATTCCAATACCTGGCAGAACCATCTTGTTTGGCGTCACCCATTGGCCTCTTTCATCTACATTTTAATTTGATTCCTTTCTTATATCCTTTTTCTGCCTGTTCCTTTACAAATTTTTGGACTGCAACTTGTAAAAATTTGATTTCTAATCCTGACCCCTCTTATTTTTCTCTCATTTCTCAGAAATTTCATGTCCATAAAATGCTGATTACGTTAATCTTTCTGTGTTCATGAAACAAGGTAAGTATGAACAAACAGATTTTCATGAAATTTTATACTAGGAAGTTTTACTAAATTTTATTGATACAGTTCAATTTTATTTAAAATATGACAAAAATATCAGACATTTTACATGAAGTTACACATGAAGGTCTGTGTGTTTCTTGCTAAATATTTATCACAAAATAAAAGTAAATTCAGTATGAATTCAGTGTGTGTTTATTGTATGGGAAGACTTTTACCATTGTGTTAATTAATCAGTTTATTCAAAATAAGGCACATCTTCCATAAGCCTTGCAGTTTTTGAGGCAACTAAGCAAAGACATTATTAAAATCTAGAAACAATGACAAAGTGAACGCATCAGAATTATTATGCTGTGTGTAAAAAAGGTAAATATAGAAGGGTAAAGCTATCATGTAACAGGCCGTGGAGGCCCATAGGATTGTTAGACGTTGAGGCTGCCTCATTTTTCTAGACACTCAGCTCACAGATGGCTGTGAGGTCATCAGCCTTACTCGCCAGCCACCCTTTACCCCCAGAAGATTTCTGGTACTTATACATTTCTTAGCTTGTTGGTGTGTATTATAAGAGGTTTCTGAAGATATTAAGTAATCTGCCATGTTCACAGAATATTACTATGAAGAATGGTAGTATGTGGGTCTACTCTCTGAACTTTGCTTTTATGAAAGCTGGCAAAGGAAGCAGATACAAAAGTGAATTAAATATTGCAAGGCCAACTGGAAATGCAAATGCTACTGCAAGGTTTACGTCCAGTTCTAACATATCTGACAGGTCATCACTGTCGTCATCTCTCCCGTATCGTTCCTTTAAGTAAGCTGTTCCATCAGCATAACGACAGCCGAATGATGTCGATGCTGCAGCCAGGGAATCTTGTGTCTGTGGGATGCGAGCAGTACAGTTGGTCCTAAGGTCTCGTGGCAGTCCATTCAGGTTGACCCAGTTGTTGTTTCCAAACATCTGCAGGTTCAGGAATGCTCCAGCATAGCGACACTGAGTTGCATATGTGAGGTAGAGGAGCCAATCTGACAAACTGTGGAAAGCCCTAAAAAAAATGGGATTAGAGATGAACATTACTCTCTTCTAGTATATGATGCCATGTTATCAGTGTTTCAGAGGAATCTGCATCCTCCATCTTCAGAATAGGTAAGCTGGTACTGTATGACATCACAACCCAGAAGATGATAATCTTTATATTCACCATCGTGAGATCTCCAGACTTCACATATTATTAGAAACATTTTAGCATTTTCACTTTGTAGTCATTAAATTATTAATGGCTATTATCATCTGCTCAACTCCATGAGACATCAAAGAGTTTGTTTCAAACAAAATGTAACCTAGGTAAAGTCAGCATTCCCAATCCCAGTAAGCAATTTGATTTTAAAGAAAGGTAAATTTATCTCTGGGCTCCACTGTTATTGACCTTGGCACTAGGTGGAGGCAAGTGGTCAGCTTAACACCCCAGCTGCTTTACCTCCAAGGAAACTCCCTCCATTACCCATTGCATAGGAAGTTGGATGGGCTCCAAAGCTGGTTTGAGCACTATGGAGGAAAAAAAACAATCTCTTGCCTTTTCCGAGAATCTAACCCTGATTTCTTAGTCATCCAGCCCATAGCCTTGTTGCTATACTGACTGAACCTGGTTCTCAGTGCCTTCAAAATCTGTAATTCCCAACACCAAAAATCATACTGCTACCAAAAGAATCTCAGTATTTAAAACTGTATGTGAGTTGCATTAATACATTCAGTGCCATGCCTCCATGCTGGAATTTTACTTTGTGAGGAGCTATCTTTCTGTGAACACTAGATTCCAAAGTTATTACATTGGGAACAGAAGAGAATAAGCACAGAAATGATAAACAGTGTATTATGAATCTTTTGTACTTTGATAAGCTGCACTTGAAGTTTTTCTTCATGCGAATGACAACTGCATGCATAATTACAGCAACCCGCACCTGACAAGATCACCACTGTCACATAGTAACTTCAACAGGACAGGTGACAATATTAGCAGTGACTGTGTTAACATAAAATCGTACGTGGCCAATTTCAGATATATAAATCTGTTTTGCAGCTGCTTGTCAGTTCGTTCTTCTGCCTGGTCATAGAGTAGGGCAGAGAATGATGGGGAATTCAGAAATTACATTTCTGTATGATGATAATACATATTATATTGACCTCAATGTTGTACCTTGACATCCCTTTCATAAATTCAATCGCCATCTTTGTTATGTACACCACATAGAGTCTGGCAGGTTAAAGTTACTTTGGACCTAAAGATGGAATCAGTATATTCCACCAAACAGTTGGCCTCCCCCTGCCAGAGAACAACATGGTTTCATAACTCAGAACAATACATTGTAAATCTTCATCCTGCAAAGTTCTCAGATCTTATGTATCCCTAGGACCGTGCCATAGCCCAAGCGGTTAGTCACTGGCTTCCCACCGCGGCAGCCCGGGTTCGATCCCGGGTCAGGTCAAGTGGGATTTGTGGTGGACAAAGTGGTGCTGGGGCAGTTTTCTCTGAGTACTTCGGTTTCCCCTGGAATCTTCATTCCACCAATTGCTCCACAATCACTCTCACCTGTCATCTGGGGCTGGTACAGTAGGCCAGAAGTGGCCGCAGTACAAGGGACTTAGTCCCACCCCACTAGCAAAAAAAAAAAATGTATCCATTTCTTGAAATTAGGCAGAGTAGTTGAACTTGTTCAAGGCACAGTCCACATACTGATGAACATTCACGTTCCATAATAGGGAATTTCTTGAACAGCTGGACAAAAGTGAACATCTAGGATAAAAGCCTATGTTGTATCTGTACAGTCGGACCTTAACCAGAACAGTTGGTTGCAGCAAAGACTCAAACTAGATACCTCATCAAAACATGATTGTATGAGATTTGGGAGTTCTCATGTCAGTATGTGTAAAGTGTACTGTGTACAGGGATGTGACAGTGTATAGTCTGGTAGAAGTACGATGGGGTACCCAAAAGAAACCGAACTAAGTTTTTTGTGGGCAGAGCTTTTGTAGTACCTCATTTTGCGGCTATGAGTGCATAGAGCTAACATTCCTGAGTCGATAAGCCGACTACCGTTGCTTCAGAAGGTAAGGACTAGTTTCGGCAGAGTTTATAGTGACAACTGTTTTGTGTGATCATCGTTTTTGCAATGGCTGATTTTCGTGAACAGCGTGCGGCGGTGAAATTCTGCTTTTTG